>NC_140583.1:97916370-98488870 GCF_964204655.1 Triturus cristatus | reverse complement strand
CAGCCGCTCCCGTGCTGGGAGGCGTGGAGCAGCACCGGGGAGGGAGCCCTCCCGAGCGGCTGCCTCGGAGCGCCTGGCCACCCTCGCCGGACTGCAAGGGCGACTGGGCACGGCACCCTCCCAGGCCACCTGGGGGGCCCCTGGCCATCTGGTCGCCTGGCTGCGACCAGATGGCCCTGCGGGCCGGGCGACCAGATAGCCCTGCGGGCCGGGCGACCAGATGGCCCTGCGGGCCGGGCGACCAGATGGCCCTGCGGGCCGGGTGACCAGATGGCCCTGCGGGCCGGGTGACCAGATGGCCGGCCTGCCGGCCGGCCGGCCGGGCTGCCGGCCCTCATAATCTGTAAAAAGGCTGCAACCTGGGTATTTGTTGGATCTTCTAAGTGGAGATTAAAATCTCCTGATATGGTGAAGTTAGGTTTGCTATTAATTGAGGTATTAATTCCCCATGTCGACATGATAACGCTACACTTGCACAAAACATAAAAACTTAAAACAAACTCATTTCCATGGTTTTATGTGTCCTGTGACAGCACTTCCGGGACACCGACATCCTGGCTCTCAGATAGCTTACTGTGTTAGCTGTCAAAATCTATAAAATACAGTGAAGGTGGCCCACACAGGGACATCTGTGGGTGTCTCAAAGGGGTATCTTTTCTTATCCTTTGGGTTCTTCTTGAAAAATGACACTTATTCTTTGTAGTTGTGATGGGAGTTCATTACCGTCTATTACTACAAAAGGGGCCTTTTTGAATGGCTCCATGAGGACTATGAGGTAACACAAATTGATGGGGTCCCCTGCAGAATGTGGTGAGGGGTCCCTGAGACTTTAGTAGCTCACAAATATTCATAGGCCTTAGGCTAAATGAGGCCCCATGAAGAATGGGTTGCTTTCATCATTTTCGGGCCTACTGGGGCTTGTCCTACACCCCTGCTTGAGGTTAACAATTCCTTCCCAGCACAGAATTTGCTGGGCATGACAAGTAACCAAAGTCATCCTTGCTGATGATGTCTCATACTGCAGGAGGATATTTAGTAGAATGGGGCCAAGGAGGCACGGTTGGACAATGGATGCCCCTACTGCACTGAAATCAGCCCCCTGGTCACATCCCACTGGGGAAATTCCAGAGTAACAGAAGGGCCATTGGAGCTCTGTGTGTATCCACCACCCATGCTGATGCTCAAGTATCTAGATCTAGTCTTCCTCTGGTGATCAGGCTGGACCTGGCACTGGTCAATCGATCTGGGATCCAGCATCTATGTGTAGCATTATTGTTTACATGGTAGAGATGAAGAAGGCTACTGGTTAGAAGAATGTGATCCTGGATTATGTACTGATTTAATAATTATGAGAAGTTGAGGGGAAGCATTTCCATACTGTGCCCAGTTTTGTGCAACATATAGAACTTTATTCCAGGTTTGTATTAATATCTCTACTTCTTGATTCTTCTGTGGCTGGCATGATGCTATCTTTGGAAGCTTTATTCCAATCCATCAATCAATAAATCAGTAAATTTGTAGAGTGCTTCTTGTCAACCATGAGGGTGTCCAGGCGCTGGCAGGGTCCAGTTGATTAGCCGAAAAGCCAGGAACTCCTAAAGCGATGGGGAAGTCCCTAGATGAAAGGGTAGCTCATTCCTTGTCTTTGCTGCTAGGTTGGACGAGGAGCGACCTCTGCAGCTACTATGTCAGATGCGGGGTTAGGGCTAGAGAAAGGGATGCGGAGCGGAGGTCTCTGGTGGGCTAATGGAAGTTCTGTCAGTGGCTCAAGTAGGCGGGTCTGCAGTTGTGTACGGCCTTGTACGCATTGGCAAGGAGCTTGAACTCGCATCCTTTCTGTACAGGGAGTTCCTTGAGGTAAGAAGTGATGTGGCTTTATCTAAGGAGATCCAGGATAACTCTGGCTGTGACATTCTGTATGGTCTGTAGTCGTTGGAGGAGGTGGTCTGTGATGCCTGTGTAGAGAGTGTTGCCGTAGTACAGTCTGCTGGAGATGAGGGCCTGGGTGATGGTGCATTTTGAACTTTGGGGTAGCCAATTGAATATCTTATGAAACATACAGAGGATGAAGAATCAGAAGGAGGAGACAGAGTTGACCAGTGTCGTCATGGTAAGCTTGTTGTCCAGAATGATGCCTAGGTTCTTAGCATATTCAGTGGGGGTAGATGTAGGTCCGAGTTATAAGAACCACCAGAATGCGGCCGTTGGGGAGCTTTTGCTTCAGAAAATCAGTACATCTGTCTTGTCCAAGTTGAGCTTCAGGCAGCTGTCCTTAAACGAGTTGGCGACGTCTGTCATGCAGTTGTGGAAGTTGATCTTGGTGTTAGTAGTGTCTTTGGAGTGGGATAGGATGAGTTGTGTGTTATCCATGTAGGATATGATGTTCAATCTGTGGGTTTTTGGTGATTGCGGCCAGATGTGTTATAAAAGTGTGAAAGGGGGTGTGGCTGAGAAAGGTTCTTGGGATACTGCACAGATGATTTCTTTGGGTTCGGAGGTGAAGGGGGAAGGAAGGCTTTTTGCATTCTTCCGGTGAGGAAAGAGGCAATCTTTCTGAGAGCAACTCCTTGGGTGCCTATGTTGTGATGAGAGAGTGATGGTAGACTATATTGAAGGCTGCCTTGAGGTCTAGGAGGATCAGAGCCGCAGTCTCTCCTCAGTCAAGTTGAGCTTGGATGTTGTCGGTAGCCATGAGAGGCTGTTCCATTCCAGATGTGAGGAGAGTTGATAGCTTTTTCTAATAGTTTGGCCAGGAAAAGGACCAGGGAGTTCGGTCTGTAGTTGTTGAGTTCGCTGGGGTCTGCCAATGGATTCTTTAGTAGGTCATTGACTTCTGCATGTTTCAAGTCCTTGGGTAAGTTAGCCAAGGCAAATGAGGTGTTGAACAAAGTGGTTAGTATGTGGATGAGTTAAGCTTCCCCTAGGTTGAAGATGTGGTGAGGGCATGGGTCAGTTGGGGCACCTGAGTAGCATGAGCTCATAATGGAGGCAGTGTCCTATTGGGGGGAGTTGCCTCAGTTTGGTTAATCAGATGTCTGTGGAGGTAGCGAGGTCATTGTGCTTCTTGAAGAAGTCAGTGGCCTTGGGCATGGGTATGAAGTTTCTGTAGATGTTGGTTACCTTGTTGTGAAAGAAGTTTGCAAGGTTGTCGCAGAGTTCCTGTGAGGGAGTAATGTTTTTTGTTGCAGCTGAGGGTTTGGAGAATTCTTTAATGATGTTGAAGAGTTATTTGCTGTTATAAGAGCTTGATTCTATGCATGACACAAAGGCCTTTTTCTTTGATTCTCTCAACTGTCTGTGGTACAGGTTGATGGTCATCTTGAAGGCGGTCTTGTCGCTCGAGTCCTTGCTGGTGCACCATCTCCTTTCTAGTTGTTTACAGTGTCGTTTAGTGGTTCTGAGGACTTCAATGTGCCAGCTAGCCTGCTTGTGGATCTTCTGCGGGTGTTGTTGTCAATGGGAGCGATGCTTTCAGTGTAGTTGGTGATTCAATTGTTGATGTTTCTGATGTACTGGTTTAGGTTGTTGGAGGAGATGGGGTGGGTGGTGTTGATCCATGTGTCCTTTGAGACTATGCTCCAGCTGCAGTGGGTGACAATGGGCAGAGTGGGGGCAGAGGTCTGTGAGCTAGAGATGTTGATGGGGACGATGGAGTGGGCAGTCCACATGAACTCTGTGATGTGGTTGTACCTGATGCAGTCGCTGGAGGTGAAGATGGGGTCTAGCGTGTGGGAAGCTGTTCAAGGTATTCACTACATTGTCTCTCTTGAATTGCTTTACTCTGTCGGCCTGTAAATTGTCTGGAACCTCATAGTAGGCTGCCAGTTTCTCCAGCTTAAAGAGGACAGTTTCAGCAGCAATGGATAACACAAACTCTTCATTTGGTTATCTTGCGTATCCTCCCACCCCACAACAGGCAGATGGAAGAGGCTACAATGGGACCTTGCATGTCTGCTGTGCCAGTAGCCTGGCATGGTGTGCCAGAGGTGATCAATGACTTGACCTGTGCACTTGTTCCCAGGAACCATACCTTCTGTATTAGACTGGATGAACTGCCACTCTTCTGTGGTGGCCTGGAACAGTTCTTCCACTTGGTACCAGGCTTACGCCAGTCAAGGGGTAAAGCACGCCGGAGTTGCCGCGAGGAAGGACTGTGATGCCCTTGTCTCAAAAGAGAAACATCAGGAAGAATATTCTTAACCCATGCACTGTACTAATTCTCTCGTTGAGTGATGCTGACATATGTGTTCCATGAATGTCTGTGATATGCTGACATGCAGATGGTTGCAGTCATGTTAATAGTTGGAGATGGCTTACATGCCCCCGTATCAGGCCCTCCTCTGTTTGTGGATAAAGACAACATTTATTTCCTCATTGGGATCTGTTTGGTGTGCACAGGGTGGGTTCCTGGACCCTGAGGCCCAGGCGGGGCCTATTAATATAATGAGTTGTGACATGTGTTTATGCCCCTCCCCCCACACACAAGCGAGGGTGGCCTGGGAACACATAATCTTGCCTACAACTTTAGTCAGGACTTGACATCATGCTGGATAGTTTGAGGACAATCCTTCCATCCCACCGGTGGAGGGAGATGTCCTGAGAGGGAAACCAGGGCTTCATTATAGGGAGAGTCAAGGGATGGAACAGAGGAACCACACCGAGGGACAATGTGACAGCAAATGCAAAGGCGTCGACTTAAAACTATTTGGAAATGGTCGAACTGGGAATAAAATACGCGGAACAAGGGAAGAACTGCTTCAAGCCCATGAGTATCCGGCTAATTGCACTTCAAAATCTAGTGCTACACTGTTGCAAAATGTGATGTATGTTTAAAAAACATAAGAATTAAAGCCTTGTACATTTGTACATATATATGCTCACAAGGGCCCACTTACAATGGAAGGACACAACACACTAATTGTATATTTGATGGTGCTGGCATCATGTGGCAATACCAACTTGAGTGAACAGACACGTTTTTGTTTTTTAACCAAAGCACACAGCACTGTACTAATCAGATTCCAAGGCGCCCAATGCTAAGAGCCATTCATGCATCCACTCTTGTAAGTGAGCTTGTATTCCTGCGCATGCAGCTCTGCTTTACCAATGGCAAAAATGATAAAAAATACCAGAATGCACCCGTTCACAGCTGGACAGGACAGTTTACCAACCTAGAACTAACATACAGTTGTCAAATGTTGTCTTATTGTGTCAAATTGCGTCTTAATATGCTGGAATTGTCTGGAGAGCACACAGGTGGGTCTCCCAATTGTTAGTGTGTGACTTTCACACAAGTGATGTTTTCACTGTGAATGTTGCATTGTATCCGGCCACACTGCTGCCAAATGCTGCTCTCTGAAAGGCTTGACCTGGCTGTAAGTTTCACATATGACATGGGTGTCACTTGATAGGTGGTCAGCCATGTGAAGTCCCTTCAGAAGGATAAATATGTCTAACCGTTAGGCACTAAAAAGCATTTTTTCTTGCAATATCTGCACTGTGCACATATTAATTGTGAAAAAAGGTTAAAATAGCTGTCTGTGCTTGGTGAACGCTTTGGTTCCCAGTGTACGCACAAAAGAACCCCATGTAGTGGATGGTATAATTATTGTTCGTCCGTGTCCTGCGTGGAGAGGTGCAGCATTACAGGCTGGTTTCATGGTCAGACAGGAACACTGTCAATGTCCTCCATGGAGAGATGCAGCATTACAGGCTGGCTTCATGGTCAGACAGGAACACTGTCAATGTCCTCCGTGGAGAGATGCAGCATTACAGGCTGGCTTCATGGTCAGACAGGAACACTGTCAATGTCCTTCGTGGAGAGTTCCAGCATTACAGGCTGGCTTCATGGTCAGACAGGAACACTGTCAATGTCCTTCGTGGAGAGTTCCAGCATTACAGGCTGGCTTCATGGTCAGACAGGAACACTGTCAATGTCCTCCGTGGAGAGATGCAGCATTACAGGCTGGCTTCATGGTCAGACAGGAACACTGTCAATGTCCTCCGTGGAGAGATGCAGCATTACAGGCTGGCTTCATGGTCCGACAGGAACACTGTCAATGTCCTACGTGGAGAGATGCAGCATTACAGGCTGGTTTCATGGTCAGACAGGAACACTGTCAATGTCCTCCATGGAGAGATGCAGCATTACAGGCTGGCTTCATGGTCAGACAGGAACACTGTCAATGTCCTCCATGGAGAGATGCAGCATTACAGGCTGGTTTCATGGTCAGACAGGAACACTCTACGTGTCCTCCGTGGAGAGATGCAGCATTACAGGCTGGCTTCATGGTCAGACAGGAACACTGTCAATGTCCTCCATTGTCAAGAATTCCTGTCATGCGAGGGGAGGAAAACGGTAACCAGCGAAAACGGACTACATCTCCCAGGATGCTTAGCGGTTGAGAGGTTATGTAAACAGGAGAGCTGTTACATAACTCAAGGAAAACACGCCCTTATGTAAACAGGAGAGCTGTTACATAACTCAAGGAAAACACGCCCTTATGTAAACAGGAGAGCTGTTACATAACTCAAGGAAAACACGCCCTATAAAGGGAGGAACCGGGAGGTACAACGCTGTCGGATATTGTGTTTACACCGACGTACCTGCTTAGTGAAGAGCAGTGTTCCGGAGTGGTGCTCCAGTAAGGCAAGAACGGAGGTAGGTCGAGTCGTTACTCCCTGGGCCGTGTCTTGCCCCATCGTCACCTGTGAAGGACCCGGAAGCTCTACCGGATAACCATTGAGCTTCGCTTTTTGACTCGGCTGAGTCAAAGCGCAGTGGCGCTTTTGCTGGTTGGAGTCGTAACTCCCAGCCCGACCAGAGATACAGGGACTGCCAGCTGTAACGCACACCAGGAGGTGTTTGCCGCGTTACAGACTCGGAAGTCCACAGGATCGATCGAGCGGCTGCTCTCGGTTCAGTCTTCTTTGCTTGTGATTGGGGTATCGGTGACGCATCACCAGGAGGTGACTCCGCGTCCCGGTGCAGTCTGAGGAAGAGGTTGAGCGGCTGCTCCCTTCAGGTAGAGACCCCGGCTGGGTGTTTCCCTGACTCCTCGATTCTCCCCAACACTCTTCGTGCCCCTCACAGCCTACCGATTGGCATTGTCGGCCATTTCATTTCTGCCCTCTGTTGGCATACGCCGGGATCGGCGTATATGCAGAGGACGGCTAGGACCATCCGTGCTGTGGGCTGGTAACGTACTTAGCCTGGAGGATTCCAGTGACTATAACCTTTGTTTATTCCTTGTATTATTTTTGCCTTCATTAAAATAACTAAACCTTCACAAGTGGTTGCGTTCTCATTATCGTGTCTGTTAAACGATCCTGAGACGTTCAGGGCGTTACAAAATATCCGACCTTAATAACACTAACTGTCTCCCGGTCGATAACAGACATGGCAACACTTGATGATGTGCTGGCTGCTTTAGCGACCGTGCAAATTGAATTGGCTGCCTCCAGGCAAGAAACAGCCGATGTAAAAGCCAGACTGGATGCTATCCAATTGGACCCGCTCACGCCCAGCACCTCCCTCACGAACCAGACCCCTGCGGTAGTAGTGGAAATGCCGGTAGCCGTCCCCTTGGCAACACCAGAGAGGTACAGTGGGGATCCTAACACAGTGCAGGTATTCCTCACACAAGTGGTGCTACATGTATCGTGCAAACCAAGGGCGTTCCCCACGAGTCAGGCTCGTGTGGCTTTCCTTATATCCTATTTGGCTGGTAACGCGGCACAATGGGCCGTACCTCTGGTGAGCAGGGACGACCCCATCTTATGTGACTGGGGTGCTTTTCGCGAGGAATTCCTGAAAGTCTTCGACAGAAGGGCTGACTCGTACACGGCGGACCGTGAAATGCTTGAGTTGAGACAGGGATCCAACGACCTGGTGCAGTATCTCAACGCGTTCCGAAGGCTGGTTGCGGAAACCAAGTGGCCTGTTGCTAAACAGACGGCGCTCTTCCATCACGGGCTGTGCGATGAGCTCAAGGACGCCGTGGCTCATATTGACCCACAACCCAAGACATGTGAGGGCCTTATCAACCTGGTATTACGGCTGGAACATAGGCTAAGTGAAAGAAAGGGGGATCATGGGAGAAAAGGAAACTCCCTTCCATCCTATGTGACAGTGGGAAGTCCTGAAACTTCCACCGCATCCAAGGGAGAACCCATGGACATCGGCGCAATACGAGCGAGCCTCACAGCCACGGAGAAAGAGTCACGCCGTAAACAAGGATTGTGCCTATATTGTGGCAAAAAAGGCCACTACGTACGTGAATGCCCTGCCAAACCGAAGACGTCACGTTATCGGGCCAACCGGTCGGTAACAGCCGTGGTGGACGTACCGGCGGAAAACTAGAGGACTCCCAGACCAAAGAAGGGGCATCTCGGAGTCACTCATCCATCCCTTCACTTTCCAACTCGGTCACTAAGGGACAACGACACCTGTTTCTCACGGTGCACGTGGGAGTGCATGACCAGTGGATACCCGTTGTGGCCATGGTGGATTCAGGGGCCACTGGCATGTTTATGGACCACAACGAGGCATGCAGGCTAGGGCTAGTGCTTCTTCCCAAAGCTGTACCCGAAGACGTCTATGCTGTAGACGGAAGGCGATTGGGGACGGGGCCCATCGGGCAGCACACGGGGGTCCTTCCGATGAGATGTGGGAGGAACCATTTGGAACAAATCGATTTTAACATCATCCGAGCGCCCCAATATGGCGTCATATTGGGATTGCCGTGGCTACAGAAACACAACCCCTCTGTGGATTGGCCAACACATCGCATCGAACTGACGTCACCGTATTGCATCATGCATTGTGGAATAAGAACGGAATCCCTTGACGCAGATGAGAGCGGGAGTCAGACGGTGGCTACAGCGGCAGAAAAAGATGTGGCTCTCCCCCAGGCTTATCACAGTTTTGAGGATGTATTTGATGAGGTGAAGGCGGAAGTGCTACCACCACATAGACAGTTTGACTGCCAGATCGACCTGGTGCCAGGGGCCAGCGTTCCCCGTGGCAGGCTGTATGCCCTGACGGAGCCTGAAAACGTGCATCTCCGGGGGTACCTGGATAAACTCCTCAAGCTAGGATTCATCCGCCCGTCCAAGTCTCCGGCCGCCTCGCCACTCTTCTTCATCCCGAAGGCTAATGGGGAGCTGAGAGCCTGTGTGGACTTTAGGGCATTGAATGCGATAACCGTAAAGAATCGGTACCCCTTGCCTCTCATCAGTGTACTTCTGGAACAGGTCAAGAAAGCTCGTATCTACACCAAGTTGGATTTGAAAGGGGCATACCATCTGGTGCGCATGAGGGACGGAGACGAGTGGAAGACCGCCTTTGAGACCAGGTTCGGCCTTTTTGAGTACCTCGTCATGCCGTTCGGTCTGTGCAACGCCCCGGCAGCCTTTCAGTACTTTTTGAATGAGGTATTCAGAGAGGAGTTGGATATCTACGTGGTCGTATATATCGACGACATCCTCATCTATTCGTCCAGTGTAGAGGAGCACGTACACCACGTCAAAGCTGTGCTCCAAAAGCTGAGGGAAAACATGCTGTTTTGTAAACTCAGCAAGTGTGACTTCCACGTCACATCCGTGGAATTCCTCGGAGTGATGCTGAGTCCAGAGGGACAGGAGATGGCAGAATGAAAGATCAAGGCGGTGAAAGAATGGCCGGTGCCCCAAAGCGTGAAGGACGTCCAAAGTTTCATTGGCTTCGCCAACTTTTACAGGCGGTTTATAGATGGATTTTCAGGATTGGTGGCCCCAATCACACAGCTACTGAGGAAGTCCAAGGAGTTTGTCTGGTCCCCTGAAGCGAAAAAAGCCTTTGAGGCCCTGAAAAGCGCCTTTGGTAAGGCGCCGGTGTTGGCTCACCCCGATCCGGATCTCCCCTACGTGGTGGAAGCGGACGCATCGGATGTGGCGCTGGGGGCTATCTTGTCCCAACGCAACCACGACACAGGGGTGCTTCATCCCGTTGCGTACATGTCCCGCAAACTCAACGACGCCGAACGCAACTACCATATTGCGGAGAAGGAGCTTCTAGCAATCAAGGACGCCTTCACCGAATGGAGGCATTGGTTGATGGGGGCAAGACATGTGGTATCGGTGTACACGGACCATCGAAACCTACAGTTCATGACGGCCACAAGACACCTTTCTCCCAGACAGCTGCGGTGGATGATCTTCTTTGCGGGGTTCAACTTCCGCATCACATATCGGCCGGGGACGGAAAACCGGAAGGCAGACGCCCTGTCCCGTCAATCTGCAGTTAAGGAACCATTGCCTGCGACCGAGCATTCCATCATTTCCCCGAGGATGGTATTGGGGGTTATCCAACCGGATACTTTCCTGAGGGGAATAAAGAGAGGGATCAGGTCATTCGCATGGCGGAGGTGGCTCCTCAGTCACAGAGAATGGCAGCTGAAGGACGGGATACCCCTGAAGGGTAGGTGCCTATTGATACCCACGCCTAGGCTAAGGAAACAAGCATTCATCTGGTGCCATGACTCTCCATGCGCAGGTCATTTGGGCTTTGAAAAAACGGTGGCTAGCATGGGACGGCATTTCTGGTGGCCAACCATGAGAGTGGATGTCAGGAGGTGGGGACAGGAGTGTCCTACGTGTGCTACCATGAAGGCCGACCATGGCCGAACCCAAGGGCTCTTACATCCACTTCCGACCCCGGATAGACCATGGGATAGCATATCACTGGACTTCGTGGTGGGCCTACCGGTAGACCAGGGGATGACGGCAATACTGGTGGTGGTGGATTACTTGACGAAAATGGGGCACTTCATCCCCTGCAAGAGAGTCCCTACGGCCGGGGAATTGGCGTCACTACTCCTAAAGAATGTGGTACGACTGCATGGATTACCTGGGGTGATCGTGTCGGACCGGGGGTCGCAGTTTACTGCGCAATTCTGGAAGACTTGGTGCACTGCGCTGCATGTTAAGACCGCCCTGTCCACCAGCTACCACCCTCAAACGGACGGCCAAACCGAGCACCTGAACCAAACGCTCAAACAGTATCTGCGATGTTTTATGGACCAGGGCAGGGAAGAATGGGTCGACTTGCTATGGGTTGCAGAGATAGCCTATAACAACGCCACTCACAGCTCCACACAGGCCTCTCCGTTCTATAGCAACTATGGCCAACATCCCAGGTTCTTGCCATTTCTACATCCGTTCAGAGAGGACAGGATTCCCGCCACAGCGGACAGGGTGGCACACATAAAAGACACGTTGATGCACTCAAGGGCTGTCCTAATAGAGGCCAAGAGAAGATACAAGGCTGCGGCAGACAGGAAGAGAAGGCCCGGGCCACTGTACCGCACTGGAGACTACGTCTGGATATCCACAAGAAACATGAGGTTTCGAAAGAACAGTGTGTTCCATCCCAAGTACATGGGCCCCTATCGAATTACCAAGTGTATGGGTCCCGTGAACGTGAAGGTGTGCTTGCCCCAGTCATTGCGGATACACCCTGTCTTTCATGTATCATTGCTCAAACCAGCGCCCTCCAAGCCGTCTGGGACACCTAGGCCGGTATGCGTGGAGTCGGAGGTGGAGTATGAAGTGTCGGGCATACGGGCGTCCAAATGGCGCAGGGGGAAGCTGTGGTACCTGGTTGCATGGAAAGGCTATGGCCCGGAGGAGCAGTCATGGGAACCGGCTGAAGGGGTTCATGCTCCGCGCTTGGTCTCCTTGTTCCATCGGCGTTTTCCTGCCAGCGCTGGACCCGTGGGGAGCCGCTGAGAGGGAGGATGTACTGTCAAGAATTCCTGTCATGCGAGGGGAGGAAAACGGTAACCAGCGAAAACGGACTACATCTCCCAGGATGCTTAGCGGTTGAGAGGTTATGTAAACAGGAGAGCTGTTACATAACTCAAGGAAAACACGCCCATATGTAAACAGGAGAGCTGTTACATAACTCAAGGAAAACACGCCCTTATGTAAACAGGAGAGCTGTTACATAACTCAAGGAAAACACGCCCTATAAAGGGAGGAACCGGGAGGTACAACGCTGTCGGATATTGTGTTTACACCGACGTACCTGCTTAGTGAAGAGCAGTGTTCCGGAGTGGTGCTCCAGTAAGGCAAGAACGGAGGTAGGTCGAGTCGTTACTCCCTGGGCCGTGTCTTGCCCCATCGTCACCTGTGAAGGACCCGGAAGCTCTACCGGATAACCATTGAGCTTCGCTTTTTGACTCGGCTGAGTCAAAGCGCAGTGGCGCTTTTGCTGGTTGGAGTCGTAACTCCCAGCCCGACCAGAGATACAGGGACTGCCAGCTGTAACGCACACCAGGAGGTGTTTGCCGCGTTACAGACTCGGAAGTCCACAGGATCGATCGAGCGGCTGCTCTCGGTTCAGTCTTCTTTGCTTGTGATTGGGGTATCGGTGACGCATCACCAGGAGGTGACTCCGCGTCCCGGTGCAGTCTGAGGAAGAGGTTGAGCGGCTGCTCCCTTCAGGTAGAGACCCCGGCTGGGTGTTTCCCTGACTCCTCGATTCTCCCCAACACTCTTCGTGCCCCTCACAGCCTACCGATTGGCATTGTCGGCCATTTCATTTCTGCCCTCTGTTGGCATACGCCGGGATCGGCGTATATGCAGAGGACGGCTAGGACCATCCGTGCTGTGGGCTGGTAACGTACTTAGCCTGGAGGATTCCAGTGACTATAACCTTTGTTTATTCCTTGTATTATTTTTGCCTTCATTAAAATAACTAAACCTTCACAAGTGGTTGCGTTCTCATTATCGTGTCTGTTAAACGATCCTGAGACGTTCAGGGCGTTACATCCATGGAGAGATGCAGCACTACAGGCTGGTTTCATGGTCAGACAGGAACACTCTCAATGTCCTCCATGGAGAGATGCAGCATTACAGGCTGGCTTCATGGTCAGACAGGAACACTGTCAATGTCCTCCGTGGAGAGATGCAGCATTACAGGCTAGTTTCATGGTCAGACAGGAACACTGTCAATGTCCTCCATGGAGAGATGCAGCATTACAGGCTGGCTTCATGGTCAGACAGGAACACTGTCAATGTCCTCCGTGGAGAGATGCAGCATTACAGGCTAGTTTCATGGTCAGACAGGAACACTGTCAATGTCCTACGTGGAGAGATGCAGCATTACAGGCTGGTTTCATGGTCAGACAGGAACACTGTCAATGTCCTCCATGGAGAGATGCAGCATTACAGGCTGGCTTCATGGTCAGACAGGAACACTGTCAATGTCCTCCATGGAGAGATGCAGCATTACAGGCTGGTTTCAAGATCACACCGGAGCACTCTACGTGTCCTCCGTGGAGAGATGCAGCATTACAGGCTGGCTTCATGGTCAGACAGGAACACTGTCAATGTCCTCCATGGAGAGATGCAGCATTACAGGCTGGCTTCATGGTCAGACAGGAACACTGTCAATGTCCTCCATGGAGAGATGCAGCATTACAGGCTGGCTTCATGGTCAGACAGGAACACTGTCAATGTCCTCCGTGGAGAGATGCAGCATTACAGGCTGGTTTCATGGTCAGACAGGAACACTGTCAATGTCCTATGTGGAGAGATGCAGCATTACAGGCTAGTTTCATGGTCAGACAGGAACACTGTCAATGTCCTCCATGGAGAGATGCAGCACTACAGGCTGGTTTCATGGTCAGACAGGAACACTGTCAATGTCCTCCATGGAGAGATGCAGCACTACAGGCTGGTTTCATGGTCAGACAGGAACACTGTCAATGTCCTCCATGGAGAGATGCAGCACTACAGGCTGGTTTCATGGTCAGACAGGAACACTGTCAATGTCCTCCATGGAGAGATGCAGCACTACAGGCTGGTTTCATGGTCAGACAGGAACACTGTCAATGTCCTCCATGGAGAGATGCAGCATTACAGGCTGGCTTCATGGTCAGACAGGAACACTGTCAATGTCCTCCGTGGAGAGATGCAGCATTACAGGCTAGTTTCATGGTCAGACAGGAACACTGTCAATGTCCTCCATGGAGAGATGCAGCATTACAGGCTGGTTTCATGGTCAGACAGGAACACTGTCAATGTCCTCCATGGAGAGATGCAGCATTACAGGCTGGCTTCATGGTCAGACAGGAACACTGTCAATGTCCTACGTGGAGAGATGCAGCATTACAGGCTGGTTTCATGGTCAGACAGGAACACTGTCAATGTCCTCCATGGAGAGATGAAGCATTACAGGCTGGTTTCATGGTCAGACAGGAACACTGTCAATGTCCTACGTGGAGAGATGCAGCATTACAGGCTGGTTTCATGGTCAGACAGGAACACTGTCAATGTCCTCCATGGAGAGATGCAGCATTACAGGCTGGCTTCATGGTCAGACAGGAACACTGTCAATGTCCTCCATGGAGAGATGCAGCATTACAGGCTGGTTTCATGGTCAGACAGGAACACTGTCAATGTCCTATGTGGAGAGATGCAGCATTACAGGCTGGTTTCATGGTCAGACAGGAACACTGTCAATGTCCTACGTGGAGAGGTGCAGCACTACAAACTGGACCACTGTCTGTGTCCTCCGTGGTGAGGTGCAGCATTACAGACTGAAACATTGTCCGTGTCCTGCGTGGAGAGGTGCAGCATTACAGACTGAAACATTGTCCGTGTCCTGCGTGGAGAGGTGCAGCATTACAGACTGGTTTCAAGGTCACACCGGAGCACTCTCCGTGTCCTCCTTGGAGAGATGCAGCACTACAGGCTGGTTTCATGGTCAGACTGGAACACTATCCGCATCATTTGTGGAGAAGTGCAGCATTACAGGCTGGTTTCAAGGTCAGATAGGAACACTGTCTGTGTCCTCGGTGGAGAGGTGCAGCATTACAGACTGGTTTCAAGGGCACACCGAGCACTATCCATGTCCTCCGTGGAGAGGTGCAGCATTACAGGCTGAAACATTGTCCGTGTCCTGCGTGGAGAGGTGCAGCATTACAGACTGAAACATTGTCCGTGTCCTGCGTGGAGAGGTGCAGCATTACAGACTGGTTTCAAGGTCACACCGGAGCACTCTCCGTGTCCTCCTTGGAGAGGTGCAGCGTTACAGGCTGGATACATGGTCAGACTGGAACACTATCCGCATCATTTGTGGAGAAGTGCAGCATTACAGGCTGGTTTCAAGGTCAGATAGGAACACTGTCTGTGTCCTCGGTGGAGAGGTGCAGTATTACAGACTGGTTTCAAGGTCACATCAGAGCACTGTCCGTGTCCTGCTGAGAGGTGCAGCATTGTAGGCTGGTTTCAAGGTCACACCGGAGCACTCTCCGTGTCCTCCGTGGAGAGATGCAGCATTACAGGCTGGTTTCAAGGTCGGATAGGAACACTGTCCGTGTCCTTCGTGGAGAGGTGCAGCATTGCAGGCTGGTTTCAGGGTCAGATCGGAGCACTGTCTGTGTCCTCCGTGGAGAGCTGCAGCATTACAGACTGGTTTCAAGGGCACACCGAGCACTATCCATGTCCTCCGTGGAGAGGTGCAGCATTACAGGCTGGTTTCAAGGTCACACCGGGACATTGCCAGTGGCTTTTGTGGAAAGGTGCAGCATTACAGACTGCTTTTAAGTTTTGGTTCTGACATTTTTGTGTACATTGCTGAAGGACTAGGAATGTACCCCTCAACAGAGGGAAGACAGGGGAGACCCAAATATGGAGTGTCTCAGCATGTCAGCAACACTACAAGTTCATTTTACTGAAAGTCTACCACCATTTCCATGGTGGTGCAAGACATGGTGGCAGACTAGTCATCCAAGGTTTGCCTCTGTTCCACCACCATGTCTGCAGCGATAACTCCAGGTGTCTGTCAACAGTAAGGCCTCCACCTGACCTAAGTATTGCTTTGCCCTTGCAACATCCTACATGATGCAAGAGCATCTCAATCCCTTCATAAATCTGGCCCCAGGTTTCTTCCTCTGTGATCCTCCAGAGCCCAACATTTGTAGGTAATGTCAGGCACATGGAATCTGTTTTTGTGTCTTCAAAATGAAGGCATAGTTATATCTTGCGAGACCTCTACTGGCAGCGGCATCCATGCATTTGTTATTGCTATACATTTTCTTTGTCCCTCTGTGTGATTTTCTTTAGTCTCCAATTAACTCTCAACCCAGACGACCTGTGACCGCCAACCACAGCCATGCACATCTTGGAGATCTTCAGGAGGGTCGCTGTGGGTTACAGGCAGGGATGATGAGCGGTGCTGCTCTTACTATAAGTGTAACGTACAAGAGAGTGAGTGGGTCAGGCTCACATACATTAACTGAAGTAATTCCTGAAAAGCCAGCCTAATACGTGCCTGAACATTAGAAAAAGAAGAGATGTCAATAATGACGAGGGTGCGTTGAGGCGTCCTTGAGCGACAATGTGTTGTCATGCCTACCAAGCTGTGACAACTCTACTCTTTTCCTGGGAGAATCTGTGCTCTTGAAATGGGCTGCAGATTACTTTTAAGGCCACTAAATAAATCAACTTGCAAAAAGGGTTTTTACACTATTTCCAAGTACAAGATTGAAAGAAACCTATCAGAACTGAAAAGTTCACTGTAGAGTGGTATGGTAACCTTGGGTCAAATGCTCCATCATGGAAGGGAGCACGCTTGACCGATTTCCACCCCCAAAAGAGCAACGTGTCACATCCTTTTCTCTGCCACCAAGCTGATGAGACCTACTTTCTCCTCGCTTGGCAAGTGAATATGCTCCGCTCTCTTCTGCTGAAAAGATCACGTGACTCACTCCCCTCATCCAGCATGTCCAACTTCCTCCTCCATCAAGCTGATGTAGCCCATCATGACCCCCTTTACCCCCCGCTAAATGGTGATCACAGCCCCTCCCCTTCTGAACAGGACTTGGAGGAAATTTTCTTTTGTGCTGCTGTGACCAGCTTTTTTAAGAAATTTGCTTCCTTGGTGCTGTCACCAACCATTAAAGGAAATACTCTTCCTTGGAGCGTTGACAAACAATTTGAGGTAATTCACAATCCTGGTGCTGTGACCAACCATTTGAGGCCATTCTCTTTCATGGTTGTGCACCTAGCTGTTTGAGGCAATCGACTTTCTTTGTGAAGTGACCATTCTTTAGGGACCATAGTTTTCCTTGGTGCTGTGTGCAACCATTTGAGGCAAATACTCTTACTTTGTACAGTGATCAACCATAAAGTCAATTCACTTACAGGGTCCGGTGACTAATTATTTTTGGCAATTACCTTTGGTGGACGTGTATCTGTCCATTTGAGGCAATTCACTTTATCTGTGCTGTGACTAATCTGTAGAGACAAAACTCTTTCTTGGTGCTGGGATCAACCATTTAAGTGAAGTATCTTTCTTGCTGCTGTGACTAAGAAAGCGAATAGGCACATATGATTCAAGGAGGCGTCTTTTACTCATATAAAGTCGGTGTAGAATCAGGTAGCCTGTCATGCACCACTCGATTAACCTCCTAATTAGCCGCAAACGAACTAAGGTGAATTACATTTTTGAGTAAACGTCTTTCAATCTTCCATGCATTGTGCAGCCCAAAACCCTAGCAGAGCTCGAAACAACAAGAGAAGTATGGTGCATTTCTCTTCTATGCAGCACATACAGGAAATTAAGACCGGGCGGTGAACTCCAATCCTTTTGTGCACCGTGGAGCAGTCAGAGTTCTGAAAAACTCCGCTCTGCATAGTGGATGGAGTTTTTTCCCTCGATCGTGCTCCCCAACATCAAGTTGGTGAGCGCACGAGAGAAAGATCCACCTCCCACCGAGATTTCTCAACATGGGAGGGTGGAGTTCCCAATGTGGACGGTTGCGGGCAGGTGCATTTGGTCGCGTTGAGGAACCTTCTATTCGTGTTGAGAAAGTTGCTGCCTGAGTATAAAATCTACTCGAGCGGCAGAAAAGAGGCCGCGCCCTCTTGCGCTGTGCCAGGTGCCGTACGCGTTGGTTTTTCAGCGCAGGACAAACACCTGGCACTGAAAATAAACGTGAACAGTCATGAAATAATGCACTCTGCTGCTTATGGAACTCCGTGTAGTGCTGCAGAGTTTTCTAGTTACTTTGTGGAGTTCCGCGTAGCAGAACTCTGTCTCCCATGCATGTCTCCCTAGCCCTGTGTCATTTTCCAAACTGCTGTGTCCCGCCCGCATTTTGCTAATCTGCTATGCAATGTTTCACATGAAATATTCTTTTTTCTTCTCTTGCTCCAAGGAATAAGTTTTCTGACATCAGCAAAAAATGTGCCCTACCCATTCTAGACTGTCAGGCTGTAGGAAGTGTATGAAACATGGCTATTCTTTTCACAGTGCTAAAAGAGAGACATGCCATTGGGGTGAGCCCAATGTTTTACCATGTTTAAAGTCCGAGCACATGCACTTGGGGACTGTTTATATTTCCTTAATTGCCAAAGTCAAAATATGCCAGTAAATCAGACCCCTAAAAGCAAGAAACTCTGAAGAGACTACACAGAAGGGGGCATTTTCCTTTTATTCACTTTATCTGGTGTCTCTTAGTAAAGCATGGAAAGCATCTTGGGGGCATATTATCAAGAAACAGCGTTAAAATTATCGCCGCTTTAGTGGCAGAAAACTGCCGCTAAAGCGGCGATAATGGGCTTGATAATATGCCCTAGAGAATTCCCATAGAAGCCCATGTTCTGGTGTCAACATTGGCTTCTATGGGAATTCTCTGTGGCATATTATCACCAATAAACAAATGCAAACATTATGGGGCAATATATAGACAAAACGCATACAGACTAACAGAAGGGAACCAAAACATTAGAAAATGAGGAGAGAGAAACAAAACGACCCATTCTTATGTACAGACAAGGGCTTTAAGTGGGGCGGGTCCTGCCGGTGCCAGAACTGGCAGCTCTAAACAGCAGGTGCTGAGACGGGTCCCCATCGTGCTCCGGAATGTAGCCTATAAAACACAAAACATATCTTAACTCTGCAGCAGTACCGCCTTTCACTGCTTTTGATGTAACTTCAGAGACTCTTTGCCAGTCTCATGAATTTAGAACTTCGTTTATTTTGCAGTTTTAAATAGAGCGAACTCGACCAGAACGTATTGGGTGCTTTACGCGAGCACCAGTTGCATTACACAAGGACACATACATTTTTTGAATCAAGCTCGGCAGCACTAACCGCTACGCCACAATCTCTCCCTCAAAAATGGAAGCATTTTAAATACTATATATAACGGACACATAGCTGTTGCTTATTTGTCTTATGCAACTAATAACTATTGACAAAGCCAATTGTCCTGGCCTGTTGTAGGTGTAATGCTACTTGTGTTATATATATGGATGCATTGACAGAAGCAGCAAAATACCAGTCGGGCAGCACACAGTGCTATGTACAGATTTCTAGCTTAAGCGCTATAAAGCCGCGCCTTTAATTATATCGGCCACGCCCCTTTGAGAGACCCCACCCAATTTGTCATCCCACTTAAACCCAGGTAGAAACTATGGGGGAGATTTACAAGCCCCTTGCGACACTTTTACGCCGCCATTGCGTCACTTTTGTGATGCAGGGGCGACGTGAACAATGTGCCACTATGCAACATATTTACAATGTGACGCATCTAGTTAGATGCGTCACGTTGTAAAGCCCTGCGCTACATTATACCTGCATCAGGTATAATGTATGTAGGGTGGGCGTTCCATCACAAGGAAGCCCCGTAAAAGTGACGCAGTGAAATCTACAAGATTTCACGAAGTCACTTTTATGTCCCGCTGCGTCAAATCCTTACGCCTGCTTGCAGCAGGCGTAAGGAGTGTTAGAACATTGGAATGTTGGAAGCTCCATTGAAAACAATGGAGCGCTCCAGGCTTATAATGGCTGGTATAAGCCCGGAGCTCCAACATTCCAATGTGTCTTTGTTCACAGCTCTGGCTGTGAACAAAGGCTTCAGGGAGCCCGAGGGGATTTGAATCACCTCGCGCTCCCTGAATGCTTCGTTTTATTTGTTAGAACATTCTGCCCTCTAGTGGCAGAATGTTCTAATAGCCTTATAGCCCTTCGTAGCAGGGCTATACCGGCATTTAAAGTCCCTCTGCTTTGTTAAAGTCCCTCGCCTTCGGCTCGGGCCTTTAACGCTGCAGCGAGCCTTTAACAGCCGGTATAGCCCACGGCGGTCTATAAGGCTATATTAGAACATTGGAATGTTGGAAGCTCCATTGAAAACAATGGAGCGCTCCGGGCTTATAATGGCTGGTATAAGCCTGGAGCTCCAACATTCCAATGTGTCTTTGTTCACAGCTCTGGCTGTGAACAAAGGCTTCAGGGAGCCCGAGGGATTTGAATCACCTCGCGCTCCCTGAAGGCTTTGTTTTATTTGTTAGAACATTCTGCCCTCTAGTGGCAGAATGTTCTAATAGCCTTATAGCCCTTCGTAGCAGGGCAATACCGCTATTAAAGTCCGGCTGCTTTTGTTAAAGACCCTCGCCTTCGGCTCGGGCCTTTAACGCTGCAGCGGGCCTTTAACAGCCGGTATAGCCCACGGCGGTCTATAAGGCTATATTAGAACATTGGAATGTTGGAAGCTCCATTGAAAACAATGGAGCGCTCCGGGCTTATAATGGCTGGTATAAGCCCGGAGCTCCAACATTCCAATGTGTCTTTGTTCACAGCTCTGGCTGTAAACAAAGGCTTCAGGGAGCCTGAGGGGATTTCAATCACCTCGCGCTCCCTGAAGGCTTCGTTTTATTTGTTAGAACATTCTGCCCTCTAGTGGCAGAATGTTCTAAGAGCCTTATAGCCCTTCATAGCAGGGCTATACCAGCTTTTAAAGTCCCTCTGCTTTGTTAAAGTCCCTCGCCTTTGGTTCGGGCCTTTAACGCTGCAGCGGGCCGTTAACAGCCGGTATAGCCCACTACGGCGGGCTAGAAGGCTATAACGCAGCATATTAGGTATAGGGCACCCCAGAGCAGTGCTGGAGTTGCATCACGCTTGCGACAAAACTCCAGCACTGCGTCACCCTTACGCCGACATCTGCATCACACATTTCTCTAGCCTTGCGCCATGGTGCGCCGCATTGTAAGCTTTTTTGGAGTCACGCAAAATAACTGGCACATCCCTGCTAATATGCAGGGATGCACCAGTTATTGTAAATCTGCCCCTTTGTATTCAAGAGCGCAGGCTCCCTCAGCCTACACCCAAGATGAAAACATTTAGCAAAACCTTCTTATTAGAGATGTGTCCTTACGTTGAGTACCATAACTGACTTACCTGAATGAAGAGTTTCTGTCCAAATTGGTCATAAGTGTCCCCTGGTAATTACCACATGATGTAATACTGTGAGTTACTTAGTGGAATTTGTTCCCACAGGTTGATTCAGAATTCATGTAGAAAGTATTGTTGTAATACTAATGTTGTTCTGTTATTCCACATTCTATGATGAGTTTACATTTTAATACGTATAATACAATGGTAATATCCCAATCCCCATAGCGAGTAGTACCAGGTGCGGCATTACCCTGACAGGAGCTTGCAATGGGGCTCGAGTCTTCCACCTGCTTCACTGGGTACAACCAGCAAGGTGGCCCCTCAAGGGTGGAGCAGAAGGATATTAGCCATTGGGTGAAGGCAGCTTTCTGATCACCAAAGGCTTAGCCTGTCTAGGGCTTCCTTCCGTATAGATGTTTATTTACCATCCCTGGTGAATAGCCTACTAAGCCTGGGATTTAGCACAATATTTAAATATCTATTAGTAATTAAAATCATGTACTTATCCCTACACCATTTCTGATAACCTTTGCTCTGTTACTTCTTTTCCTTATGATCCTAGTGGGTCTTTTAGGAAGCTTACCACTATCTACAACTCATTGATTCGTTCTGGAGTAAACTCACTACTTCCGCTACAGCAAGTTCTCCCTGCTCAAGGGCACTCTACTGTTCCTTGGTACACCTTAGACGTCAGTCCAGCCAAGCATCGATGTTAGCGGCTGGAGCACATATGGTCCCGCAGACCACAGTACATACACCCCAGCTCTCAAACTGTATAAAAAGCCAATGAAAGTGATCCAGCGGCGTACCAACAACAGCAGATACTCTACTACCATATACTCACCTGGGCCCATAAACACACACACAATTGAGTAAACCGCTGGATTGGTTTAAAAGTTTTCCAATTTCACAATGATCAGGATTAGTTTAATTAACCCCTTCGCCATGGCAGGAATTCCGCCGCGGCGCTGGGGGGGTTTGGGGGCAGGTGCGGTGGCGCTGTGCTCGTGACGGAACCACTCCGTCACGAGCCACGGGTGAGCTGTGCTCATGACGGAGTGGTTCCGTCACGTCTCCGCCCACTGCGCTAATCGCCCGCACAGGCGGGGAATTAGCGCCGCGTGGGCGGAGCGGCCGCCAACGGCCGCAGCATGACGGAACCACTCCATCATGAGCACACGGCACCCGTGGCTCATGACGGAGTGGTTCCGTCATGAGCAGGGAAGGGGTTAATACTTATGCTCATCTCTGACTAACCCTTTTCACAGATCAAAAGTTCTTTCCTCTGGTCAATGGACCTTTAGTTGAACTAGTTGATGGTGATAATTAACATAATTCTAACTAATCTATACTTTGGAGTAAATAACCACAGACTCAGGAAAGTTTTAAATCTTTATCTAAATTAAATGCATGTGAACCACTTCAAAATACAGTGCAGTCACCATCATTCATTGGAGAGAAAATTCTATTAATTAAACACCAAGCATATACTTCGAACTCATACAGAGAGAAAAGAACATCTGCAAATAATGTGAAATTATAATTACCAAGAATGGTTTAAAAGACCTACCCCCTATCCAAGGAGCTGGTAAGGGTCCCCGGGGATAGATCAGGCGACAAAGGCTTCAGGACAGGATTCAGGACAGGATAGTTGACCTCTGTAGAATACCGACGATTGTGCCGCACCCCTCTCTGACACTCTCTTCCTCCTCGAAATTCTTCGGCAATCTTCTGATCTAACCCAATTAAATTAGAATAGAAAATTCTGCTTCAGGTTCTGCATTCGGCCCTTCATCAGCATCTCACAGCATCTCTCCCAGCATCAGCATCTTGTTTCCCCATTCTGTATTCAGCAACTCTTCATCTGTGCCACGCACAGCATCTCCTTCTCCAATTCAGCTCACTAACTAACTAAAGCTACCTTATTTATACCTTTGTTTCTTCATGCTCAACCCACTAAAGTTTCAATATCGTAAAAATACGAACTATGATTGGTCAGGCAAACGGGGAAGATTCATCACACCATGCTTACATGACAGTAAAATCTATTCAACTATTGTTCGCAAACCCATCCCCTTAATTTGTATTCATAATTTTTAGTTCTCATTCGCATTCATGTTTCTTTGCAGCAATTTATTAACATTCTGAATGTAAGACTTCATCGTTGAACTCTTCACCGTCCGTTCTCAGGGAGAAACACTTTTATTCTGGCTCCCATTCAAAGTTTTGGTCATTGTCCCAGGCTCCCTGTAAGTGGACATGCGCAGTCTTCCCCTTACTCAGATTACTTCAGTTATACATGAGAGGCCCAAATGCGCACTAGTGATAAAGTCAGAAAGACAAATATTAATTTCACAAATAAAGTGGTCGCACTGTATACCACCCACCTCTAATCTATTCCTCTTTACTTATTAATACTTTTCCCGCATTAGCATTAGTAAAATAGCTTGTTTTCGTTTTAGCTAAGCAGATGCCATGCACGCGAGTCTTCAAGACTCCAATTTAGTGCCTACTGCTCATGCGCAAGAATTTCCCTCCAAGCAACACCTCATCATCCTACGTAGATGTAGTTGACACATGCGCAGTAAAGATTTCCTGTTTAAAGCAGTTTTAGTCCTTCATTCATGTTATCCACGTTAGTAAACACATAAGCAAGCTTCACTAACCCACGTGTTCATGTGGCGCGCATTAGTTTTACACTAAACATCTTTAATAACTTGTTAGTGAGTTAAATGAGTGGATTGCTTACGAGCAAGTCTCTTTTCTACGAGTCCTTGCTCCATCAATCCCCTCTCTGATGGCATTTTGAGCCATCACAAAATTAACCATCCCTAACGAGATGCCAACTTTAGCATTTCTCATTCTCATTTTCCTCTTTTTCTTTCTCATTTTCATCTTTGTTTTCTAAATCCTTAATCTTTTTGTATATCCTCCCTTTTTCATTTCCTCCATTTGTATCTCCTCGTATTTACTATTTATTTTCTTTCCTTTCCCATTCTTCCTTTTCCTCTGCAACATTTACACCAAATCATTATTGTTAAAACTATTATCATTATGCCAACTACTGGAAGAATTATTTGACGTAAAATAATTTTCCCTAAATCAGAAAACCAAGACCCTATTGAAGAAATACTCTTTGTTAGTTTCTCCCATATACTGTCAACCTCCAGTGGTTTCAAATCTTCATGACGTTTTGTAATATTCTTAATCTACCCTCTGATTTCCTTACTTTTATCAGGAATGTAAGTGCAACAATGTTGAACTTTCAACATTCTACAGAATCCTCTCTCTTTTGCTAAGAAAATATCTAGCGCAAGTCCATTTTGTAAAACCATAGACCTAATTGCAACCATGTCATCAAGACACCCCCAGCAGTGTCAGTCGAGAGAGGATCAACTACTGTCGACAATTTTTAAATTCTATGTGAATTTAGAATGACTCCCACTGAAGGTATTAATGCACCAAATATATCACCTACTATTTTTGAAAAACAAGCTCTCTTACTCCGTGTTAGTCCATTAGTGTCTTCATTGTTTCCAGTGATTCTTTTTACATGATACATTTTTGGAAATACTATCCCAAAGTAGCAGCTTCCGTACCACCGTGCAGGCAACTTATAATAAGCATTATTCCTACACACGTAGTAAACCCCAGGAAATACTGGATCAGTTCCCCCTTTTAGTCCCCTACCTCCCAAAATAAGGAAGTTATGTTCACATTCATTGGAACCAATAAATACGTTATTATAATCTGTCTTTAACCTATGGAGGCAGCTCTTCCCTTTCTTCACAAATTCCAGGGACATCGCAGCATGAGCCTTGCAAGTTGTATAAATTCCCTCTTTGCCAGCCCATGGTGGTACATGAGCTTTCTGTTCAGCAGATTTCTTTTTGAATTCTTGTCTCCTTCCCTCAACTAAATTCAAAAACACTTCCTCTTCTTCACGTAATATACATGATAAATTATTCTGTGTGCCTTTACTATATCTATTGATTTCATTGTTAAGAAGAATTCACCCATGAACTGTGCATCTTGGCTACTGAGTACTGGATTCATATTCTTTCGAATAGGAAGTTCTGGAAATGTTACATATAAGTTTGAATAATAATACTGAAGTTATCCGGTTTTATAAAAACAGACTTGCTAGAACACTACATGATATACCATATGTTAAAGGTAAATGGTGGTATGTAACTCCCTCTGACACTGACGCTGGTAATTTCATTGAGACATAACAATCACTAATCTCAGTTGTGTCAACATATTGAAATAACAATTTTGTACAAACATTTAAAGATGTATCATTATCTAATACTGTGTGATGCAAATCTGTCTCATCTGCTGCTTTTAATTATACGCTATCTCCCTTTATAGTAGCTGTTTTCTCATTAGTAACTGTATCATTCTTCTTATTTGTTATCATGAAGTAAGGTACCACCACTGTTAGAAATAACCATACTGAGATCACTAATAAAATGCTATATATGCAAGTTTTACAGCATCTTTGTTTTAAACCTCGTCTCGGTTGCTCAGTGACTTTATTTTTCACCATTTTAATCTAAGAAGATATTTCTTCTTTTTCTTTCTTCACTTGGAATTTGAAATTCTTGTTTTTAAGGTGGCCTCAATTTTCTTTCATCAATCTGTGCAGCATCTACTTCTTCTGATTCCTTACTCAACTCTAAATTCTCAAATTCTTCTAATATTACATAGGTCCACTCAGGGGCCTTGTTCAAAATTCTCAGTCTGGGGCTTCTTCGTGTGTTTCTCACAATTGATTGTTTAAACTGAGTTTGACTAGTAATCTCATTCACTTGCTCTGGTCATTCTCTTGTTTTTCTCAGATAGTATTTCAATCTTTTCACTCCACCTGGCCAGTTGTCACCCTTTCTGACCCTTTTAATCTGGACTGCACTTTCACCCTCTCTGTCTTTTTCTAAAGCACTTTTATTTTCAGTGGGCCTGATTCACAGAACTAATCTGAGACAAAATCCTAAACTTACTACTTTTGGTATTCACAGAAGGCATTTAGTAGTAGTAAAGTTAGGATTTTGTCTTAAATTTGACTTAAGACAGACTAAAGACAGACTTAAGACAGACTTAAGACAAAATCCTAACTTTACTACTACTAAATGCCTTCTGTGAATACAAAAAGTAGTAAGTTTAGGATTTTGTCTCAGATTAGTTCTGTGAATCGGGCCCAGTGTTTCTAGGCACAATCTGTTCTTGATTTGAATCACTCTCTAACTGTTCCGGTCTTATTATTGTTATTTCATCCGCCTGAACCTGTTCTTCTTCCTCTATCTGGTCCTGTTCAGGTCTTATTTCAATTTGATTTTCTTCTGCCTGAACGTGTTCTTCTTTCCCTATCTGTTCCTGCTAAGGGTTACAAATAACTTTATTCACTTCTACCTGAGCATGTTCTTCTACACCTATCTGGTCCTCACTACTTTCCTGCCTCTCTAATCTGGTTCTTCTTGTTTTTTAAAAACAACTTCAGGTATGTCAATCAATGGTATCCATTCCCCCTGACTTGTGCTCGGTTGTTCCTCGTCTATTACTTCAGAATCTATCACTCTAGATTTTCCGACTTCACAACCTTCAGCTGTTCCAACTGGTTCAATCAGTTGCTGTTTTTCTCGAGTGTGGCCTGGAACTCTTTTGGTATGACTGGCTTGAATCCAATTGGGTAAACCTGCACACTTCACTGCTGTGGTAGCGACCCATATGACTTGCTGTGGTTTATCCCACCTGGGTGCTAGGCACGACTTTCTGGCGTGTTTCTTCACTACCACCCAGTCTCCAGGATTCAAATCATGCACCTGCGTTGGCTGCCTGGCAACTGCATCTTCTCCATCCTAGTGAGAGACAGAGCACACTAGGTCAGCCAATCCTTTGCAATAGTCTAATACCAGATCATCAATTATATTCATCAATTTATGTCCAGGAAGAAATGCTTGTCTCATTGCCCTTCCCATGAGTATTTCATGTGGACTCAATCCTGTTTTTCTATCAGGAATACTTCGGAGTCCCATCAACACAAGAAGCAACGCATCTGGCCATTTCAGTGATGTGGATGCACAAACTTTTCCTAACCTTGACTTGATTGTGCCATTTAGTTGCTCAACCACTCCAGAAGCCTCTGGGAGGCCTTTGGTAGCCATGCGCTCTATAAATATAGATTAATTAATTCATTCATTCATTAATGGTATGCACAGTGCAGTTTTTGTTCAATTTTAAATGCTTTATAGATTAATCAAATTATTTCATCATTGAAATGAGGACCTCTGTCTGATTCCAAAGTGACTGGAAAACCGAAACGTGGTATCAACTCCCTCAACAGTAATTTAGCAACTGTGAGACTATCATTTCTTCTTGTGGGGTATGCCTCTACCCATCTTGAGAACAGGTACACTATTACAAGTACATATTTCAATCCATTGCACTGAGGCAATTCAATGAAATCTAACTGCAATCTCGTGAATGGTCCTTCTGCCTTTCCAATTTTCCCCAACTGACCCCTGTCTTTCTGCCTGTATTTAACTGCTGACAGATTAAGCATCTTTGGCAAAGGCTCTCTGCGATTACCCTAAACTTTGGAATGTACTAACTCTGTCTGAATAGTCTGATCATTGAATCCCTGCCAATATGTTGTCCAATGGTATACTCTTGCCATTTGAGAGAGTAGGCAGTCTGGCATGACTGGTCTGCCATCTGTGTATACCCATACATCATCTTCTGTCCTTCTTTCACAACCTGACTTTATCCAGATTTCCTTTTCTTTCGCCTCAACTTCATCCTGCAACTGTCTAACCTCATCCCATGTTTCTAGACCTGAGAACAACATAAGTTGGCAGCTGATTTAACTTGTTTCAATCTTTCTGTCAAGTGCCATATTTTTTCTTGCACAATATTGAGCAATTTCGTCTGCATATCTGTTACCTGCCGCCACATAGTAATTTCCTGACTGATGAGCAGCACACTTGACCACTGCTATTTCTTATGGCAATTGTATTGCTTCCAACAACTCTCTTACATTTTTGCCATTTCTTGTAGGAGATCCTGAAGAAGTCAGAAATACCCTCTGCATCCAGAGCTGGCCAAAGTCGTGCACAACCCCGAAACCATATTGACTGTCCGTGAATATGGTTATCCTTCGTTTTTTCCCCAATTTTGCATGCCTTTGTTAAGGCCACCAATTTGGCTACTTGTGCAGATTTGACTCCCGGTAAGCAGGATGCTTCAATGACCTCTGATATTTTACATACATCATAAGCTGCACTAAGTCCTCCTCCCTATGTTCTCATGCATGACCCATCTACAAATAGTTCATGATCTGGCTCTTTTAAGGGTACTTCTTTTATGTCGGGACAGGGCTTGGTACACATTTCAGTCTCATACAGACAATCATGATCCACTCGTCTTTCACTTCTTCAAAACATGGTCTTGAAATAATGTGTCAGGGTTCATTATTGTACATCTTATTACTGTCACATTTTCCGCTCTCGGAATCACTCTTTCATACTTGGTCATCCGACTAGGGGTAAGGTGCTGTGTTCGAGTTCTTGTCAAAAGAATCTCAACTGAATGTGGGATATAAACTTTAACTGGATGTCCCATCACAAACGACTCACTTTCCTCCAGACTCATACAAGTAGCAGCTACTGCTTTTAAGCAGCTGGGTAAAGCTGAAGTCACAGGATCCAGAGTAGCAGAGAAATATGCTATTGGACGTCGGCTTAACCCATGTCTTTGAGTCAAAACTAAAAGTGCACAACTTTCTCTCTCACAACTGAACAGTGCAAATTCTTTCGTACAATCAGGTATGCCTAAGGCAGGGGCCTCACACAGACAATTTCGCAATTTCACAATGCTTCCTCGCACTCACCATTCCAGACAATCGGATCTTTTGCTCTTTTCCGAGTCAACTGAATCAATGGTTTTGCCAGCAGGGAAAACCCTAAAATCCATTGCCTACAGTACCCAACTACTCCGAGAAACATTCTCATCTCCTGTTGTGCCTGAGCATTTGCTTGATTATCTTTATTCACTCTGGGGTCACTTTTCTAAATTTTCTTTCCATTTTGTGGCCTAAATATTGAACTTCTTGCTGACAAAATTGCAATTTTTCTGGCGACACCTTGTGTCCTCCTTCGGCCAAATGGTTCAGTAATGCAATTGTGTCAGTGACACAATCTTCTCGTGTTTTTGATGCCACCAGTAGGTCATCAATGTACAGAACCAGAACTGAATTTCTGGGCATGACCAAAGTTTCTAGACACTTTTTCAGGATTTGATAAAAAATTGAGGGACTCTCTGTATACCCTTGAGGAACTCGGCACCATGCCAAGACACGGTCTTTGAGCTTAAAGGCAAATAATTATTGGCTGTCTGGGTGCAAAGGAATAGAGAAAAGGGCTTGGCACAAACCAGCCTGCATTCCAGGGTATCTGATAAAGGATAACTGCTGGATTTGGTACTATTGGGCAACAAGGCACTACAATTTTGTTGATCTTTCTCAAATCCTGTACTATCCTGTATTTTCCTCTAGGCTTTTTAAGTTCCATTATTGGCGAATTACAAGGACTACTCATTAGTTCTTTGAAAATGCCTTATTTAATCATTTGGTCAATTTCAGGAGCAACTCCTGCTTTTACTTCTGGACTCATTTTTTACCGTCGTATGTTTGGATAAACTGTACCTTCTTTCACCGTTACTTTCACTGGATCTACATTTGACATCAGTCCAATATCTTTTCCTCTAAAATCTCACACTTCTGGGTTTAATGTGGTTTTAACTCTTCTGGCAATTCACTTTCAGCTATCAATGAAAACATCTCATCTATCTCGGTACCTTGCTTAGCTAACACCATTTTGTATATAACGTCTTCATCAGGGATTTGGAAAGCAACACAATCTGGTGTACAGTAGATCGTGCAGTTCATTTTGAACAATAGATCTCTTCCCACAGGTTCACTGGACTGGAATCACAAACTACAAACCGATGCATGTCTTTATCCAATATGTACCTCCATTGGTTTTGTGATTGGGGTTCTAATCTGATGATTCGACACTCCTACAACTTGGATAGATTCTCCCGAAATGGGTAGGTTTGGGATGTCTGCTGTTCTCAAAGTAGACCGGGTAGCACCAGTATCCTATAGAAAAGTGATATCACTACCTTCCTCTTTCCCATCAATAAATGGACCTGACTGATCTACCTGCAAGGATGCACAAGCACCCACTCCTCTTCCTCCCCCCTTAGGCACCGTCTTTGCGCAAAAGTCAGTTTCATCATTATCATTCTGTAAAAAATATTGTGTAATCACAGAATTTTTCTTACCACTTTCTCCGTGAAATCCGGCGTTTGCACTGTATTTTTGAGTGTTCACAAAGTTTGGCATAGGAGCTGGTGGCACCTGATACTGTGGAGTAACTACCTGCTACAGCTGATTCATAATCACTTCATTCTGCGTCTGTGGATTAAAATTTTGGTTTGGCCCATTATTATTCTGAATATTCTTACACTCATTCTTCCAATGTCCAAGATTTCCACACGCATGACATTGAAACTTCTTCTTCACTTCCTCTTTATTCATTCGTTCTCTTACTTTACCACCATTCGCTGCTTGATCATTCTGATTCTGCTCTTTCACATGATTATCAGTCTGGGTATTTAATTTATTTTCCTTGTGTTCTGCCAATTTCACTTGTGCCCACATCATTTTATCTTTTAGCTTTCTACGTCTTGCCTCAATGTCATCTCCACAATACTTGTCATATTACAAAATCTCGTCGATCGTCTTGCTCTACCAGCACAACATGTGCTGCTGGATAATTTTACTAATCTCTGGTTTCAAACCATACACAAACCGATACACAAAATGTCTCATATCCTTATCACCAATGTTCTCAAAGCCACTATACTGCTTAAACACTTGCAGTACCCACTCATAATATGCATGTACAGACTCATTTGGCTCTTGAGTTGTTCTATCTATCTTTACTTAATCTCTTTCAGAGGGATTTTCCCTTTCAGAAAAGTAATTACTTGGTGATGTTTCTTCATCACCTCCTCTGAGGGTGCTCCTGTTTTCAAGTCTCTAGCATACTCCTCACTTGGCCAATCAACTGTGATCTTACACTCTGTTCATAAGTCAGCAGGTACCAAAATATCAAAGAGACCATCCAGATCCTTCAACAGAACCTTTAAAACTTTCGCAAATCTTTCAACCTGTTTGTACCATTCAACAGGTGTCTCTCTTAACCTAGGGAAATCGTTTGTAAATGCTCCATGAAACATGTACATATCCACATCCAGGAACCTCTCTCATGGGACACAATCTCTCTGCTTTTTCTAATTCCTTTAGTAAGAATGCAGATGATGCTTCCCTTGCTTGTGCTTCCTCCTTTTTCCTTGTCCACCTAGTCCTCCACGTTTCAATGTCTCCCCACTTCTGTAAAATGTTCATTAACTCTTTTATCTGTAGTCTTTTACCAGACACATTCATATTTTCCAAATCCTTATCAGTAAACTCCACTCTATATGCTTTCAGTAATAACTTTAATCTCCCTATATCCACTTCAATCTCTTAAGCAACCTCTGTCAATCTCTCATGAAACAATTTTGCATTTCTGGTTATACTCCTACATATAAACAACAACTCCTCATCATTGTAAAGAATCAACATTTCTATTCCCACATTTCCAGCTATCATCTCTTCCAACTCCACTTTCAATCTGTAAATATCTAAAATCTTTGGTGTTGAGCTTCGTTTTTCTATTCCCTGTGCCCATCTTTCCAAATCTTCTGGAGTGACCGCTGTTGAGCCTCTAGTTCCTATAGGTACCATAGACCCTCTTTCTTACAAATTTCCTCCGGGTATAACTCTTTTCGGAGTTTCAGTTAAAGGTTCCTCTATTGGAAGGTCCATTAATGAAAGGACTGAATCGCCCTCCCTAGCCTGATCATCAGATATTACTTCCTCTTTTCTGGGATTGCTCAAAGGAATTGTTACAGCTTGAGGTTTGGGGCAACTCATTTTATCTCCATAGAATGGGATAACAGGACCTATAGTCACTGGTACTGTCAAAGCTTCAGTATCTAAATTCAATTGACTTATTTTCTGTACTACTTCCCCCATAGATTTATTTAAGGCTTCTCTCTCATTATTTTGAAGCACCCTATTAACCGACGTATCATGTAAAAAATGGAGGATTAAGGGTGTTCCCATTACCGGTGCACTTGGGTTGACTCTCCTGGGTCCTTCTAAGTATGGTGGAGGATTTTTAGTTCGAATTTCCTCCAACAATTCGTCATCTGATTCACCATATCCTGTCACATTCATGTGTTTTGTTTTCTCCTTACACTTACTTCGTGACCGTTCTTCAGCCATTAACACTGGATATTAACCCCCTGTCACTACAGCTCTTCTCCAACGCTTCATTTATTCTCTGCTTGAATTATAGGAAAAAATCCTCTAAATCTTTGACCATTCTGAATTTTTCACAATCAAATGCCTCAATCTCCCATTCTTCCAAAGCTTCATACTGTGTCATTCTAGGATTTGGCTCCAACATATTCATTCTATCTCTCAAATTCTGTAGTATCTTAAGGTTAAAAGTACCATGATCCGGAAAAGCCAAAACACCATCACCTTTCGTATACTCGACCTAATTCTCCAACCATACACATGTGTGATATCCTTTCTCCATCATTATAAATGAAGCAGGCGTCTTAGTTGGTGGAATAGGAATTCCCTCTCTAGTCAAAATAGGCTTGTCCTTCTTAAAGAAATTCTTTTTTTCTTCATTAATGTCATTTTCTTTCATCTTCCAAACATTTCAGAGGGACGATATACGAAAGAGTCGTCTGTATATCTTCAACCTCTATTACATCCGTCGCATCCTATGTCAGCACGACACCCGCAGTCAGATAACGACTCAGCATACAATTCCTTTTCGACCAATCTTAGTGTGGCTTCTATCTATTAACCAATGGCACTAAGGCTCACGCTCGTGGTCTGACCAATGCCAGCGCGGCCTTTTGTGACATCAGTATTGCTCCTTACTACTGACCCCTCCTTTACAATCTGCTTCTGTCTCACGCCCGCTGCTCTCCAATCCCAGCGCGGCTCTCTGTGACGTCAGTTCAACTCCAGCGACTGACCCTCCCTTCACAAGGTAATACAAAAAACTTATTTCAACTTATTTCATAAATTTATCTTAAAATAAACTTCGTTAATAACAACATAAAAACATTTTCTACTCTGTCTGTTACACTAAACAAAGAATAGATTCCGACTTATTCTGGAATTTCAGAATTACTCCTCTTCTCCTGCGAGTAAAACCCCTGTTTACCCTTCACTCAAGCTCAGGAGAACCTGTTACTCCTTCAGTTAGCTACCCCTACTGGGAAATAAGACCAAAGTTTCACCAGCAAACCCTCTGCTATCACTCACACTCTACTATTATACGAATTAGTCCCTACTTTAACACTGCCAGCCCTACGTAGCTTCTCAGTATTATTCCAACAGACGAGTAACCTCACTGTAGTGTGGCTTCTGTCACCACCCGCTATTCATTTCCCCGGGATTCTGGACAACATAAAACGAGACGCTAACTCTTTTGTTAAACATAAATCAATAATCAATATTTATCACCAAACTAGTCAATAATAACCATAACTCTGCTACCAGAAAACGGATCCAGCGACGTACTAACAACAACAGATACTCTACTACCATATACTCACCTGGGCCCATAAACACACACACAATTGAGTAAACTGCTGGATTGGTTTAAAAGTTTTATAATTTCACAATGATCAGGATTAGTTTATTTAATACTTATGCTCATCTCTGACTAACCCTTTTCACAGATCAAAAAGTTATTTCCTCTGGTCGATGGACCATTAGTTGAACTAGTTGATGGTGATAATTAACATCATTCTAACTAATCTATACTTTGGAGTAAATAACCACAGAGTCAGGAAAGTTTTAAATCTTTATCTAAATTAAATGCATGTGAACCACTTCAAAATACAGTGCAGTCACCATCATTCATTGGAGAGAAGATTCAATTAATTAAACACCAAGCATATACTTCGAACACATACAATGATCAATGCTCAGAAAGGGAGAGGACAGAGAGAAAAGAACATCTGCAAATAATGTGAAATAATAGTTACCAAGAATTGTGTGAAAGACCAAACCCCTGGCCAAGAAGCTGGTTAGGGTCCCCCGGGATAGATCAGGCGACAAAGGCTTCAAGACAGGATTCAGGAAAGGATAGTTGACCTCTCTAGAATACCGACGATTGCGCCGCACCCCTCTCTGACACTCTCTTCCTCCTCGAGATTCTTCCCCGATCTTCTGATCTAACCCAATTAAATCAGGATAGAACATTCTGCTTCAGGTTCTGCATTCGGCTCTTCATCAGCATCTCACAGCATCTCTCCTAGCATCAGCATCTCATTTCCCGGATCTGTATTCAGCAACTCTTCATCTGTGCCATGCACAGCATCTCCGTCTCCAATTCAGCTCACTAACTAACTAAAGCTACCTTAATGATACCTTTGTTTCTTCATGTTCCACCCACTAAATATCATACAAATACGAACTATGATTGGTCAGGCAAGAGGGGAAGCTCCATCACACCATGCTTTCATGACATTAAAATCTATTCAACCATTGTTCGCAAACACATCCCCCTAATATTTATTCTTAATTTTTAGTTCTCATACGTATTCATGTTTCTTTTGGAACAATTTATTAACATTCCTCATGGTTGAACTCTTCACCGTTCGTTCTCAGGGAGTAACACTTTTATTCTGGCTTGCATTCAAAGTGTCAGTCATCGTCCCAGGCTCCCTTTCAGTGGACATGCGCAGTCTTCCCCTTACTCAGCTTACTTCAGTTATACATGAGAGGCCCAAATGTGCACTAGTGAAAAAGTCAGAAAGATAAATATTAATTTCACAAATAAAGTGGTTGCTCTGTATACCACTCACCACAACTCTATTCCCCTTTACTTATTAATACTTTTCCCGCATTAGCATTAGTAGAATAGCTTGTTTTCATTTCAGCTAAGCAGATGCCATGCACGCGAGTCTTCAAGACTCCATTTTAGTGTCTTCTGCTCATGCGCATGAATTTCCCTCCAAGTAAAAGCTCGTCATCCTACGTAGATGTAGTTGACACATTTGCAGTAAAGATTTCCAGTTTAAAGCGGTTTTAGTCCTTCGTTCATGTTATCCACGTTAGCAAGCTTGACTAATCCGCGTGTTCATGTGGTGCGCATTAGTTTTACACAAAACATCTTTAATAACTTGTTAGTGAGTTAAAGGAGCCGATTGCTTCCGAGCAAGTCTCTTTTCTATGAGTCCTTGCTCCATCAAAAGCACCCACATTGTATAGTACAGCATGACAGTCGTGGCCACCAGTTATTCCTCCACAGAGGTGTTTGACACACTTAGATCTCTCTGCCCTTCCTAGTTGCCAGAATCCCACGTCTCCTCAATTCAGCAATTCTTTGGTCTTCTCTCGGACTTCTTTTCCAACAAAATTCACTACATACCATCTAACTTCAATCTTTCCAACGTGATTGTTGTCATTACCTCCCCTCCATTCTCCTCCCCCTGCTGAAATCTCTACTACTTTGGTGTCCTCTGCATCGAATACCTGCCACACTCCCTCTGGTGTGTTCGCCACAGGCTCACTATAGAGTCTCTAGCCCTTCTCCAACTCAGTATAAATCTAGGTTCCTCTCAGATCCCTTCTCCCCCCATTTAGCCTTATTGATATACCCCGCACTGGACATCCTGCTCTCTCCCATCTCTGTAACTCATCCATCATATCTGCTGTTCTGTCTGTGTGGAAATCCACTGTTGTAATCCCTTCCTGAAAACTCCTACAGCTGACCCCATTGTTCCCTCTAACTAGCTTCCTATTCCTTTCTTCCCCAGTCCACATGGATCATAGAATAATACATTAATGATCATGTTTCAGAACTCCTTGAAGCTCATTCTGTCCATGGGTGTTTCCAATCGGTATTTCATCAACATCACAGTCCTGAAATTGCGCTCCTCGCTGTTGCAGCTAATCGCCGAATGATCTTGGATCACCCTGGTCCTCCTAAATCCATCTGCTGCATCCAAGACTGTATCACATCACCTAGTCATCCAGAGTAGTTGACTGACTAATATAGAGGGTCCAGCCTTTGATGGGTTTTCCTCCTTCCTCTCAAGTCCCATCCAGGTGGTTCACCTCCTGCCTTGCTGCTCTAATATCAATTATCTTACCTGCTGGGTACCGAGGGCTCATCTCTGAACCCCACGCTGTTCTATGTTTTCCCTCTAGCTCATCTCGTCAAGTCCTCTCCCCTCCAATCCATGTCCCATGCTGATGACACTCAAATCCTTCTCAGACAGGATAGTAACTCTGAGCTCACCAGAAATAATTTAAACTCTGTCTTTCTTCATTTCTTGACTCAATGCACAACAACTGGCTACTTAATTTAGAGAAAATTGAAGTATGGATAGTTGTTTGCACATCTTTCAACTAGTCGTCCACCTGGTTGGCGTCAGACTTTAGACCTATCCCTCACATCCCTCCAAGGTGCATAGTCTTCTTGTGTCTTTCAACTACTCACTCTCTTTCTCTTCCCATATTTACCATATTTATGCAATTCATTTTTCATTTTTTGTCTTTCGGATAAACTTGACCTCTCCTTCCCACCTGCCTGAAAATAACTGTACTTGAGACTGTTATTCCATCTCAGTAGACCAGGGCTTTTTACTTTTTCTTGGAATTCCAAGCAGCCACATTTTCCTATTGCAGCTGGTACCGAGTCCTGCAGTAATCGGATATCTAGTCTGCTTTGTCTTTCTTCCACATCCCAGCCATCAAGAAGCTTCCTTGGTTAACCGTAGCCAAGCATGCCTTGTTCAAAGTTCTTTGCCTCGGTTATTGTGCCTCACATGATTCAGGCCCTTGTTCATTTCAAGACAGAAGTTGCCTCCATCACCCTCCTATTCTCCTTTGCTTCACCTGTTCACACATTCCAGCGACCCCCAAGATCCAATGTTCCAGATGCAGAGGACCTGTCTTCTCCTGTCTAGGTCCATAGTTCTAGAACTTGTTCCCTATTCCCCTTCGATTGCAGCATCATTTCCTATCTTTTTGGAAAGCCCTTAAGACTCACCCCTTTCCATCTTGATTCATCCTTGCCACTGCAGTCCTCATTCTCTGGAAGTTAGCACCAGGACATCTGTTGTGATAATCGTGCACCAGAACAACTGTCATGATAATCACGCACCAAGACACCTTTCGTGAAAATCGTGCACAAGGACACCTGTCGTGATAATCGTGCACCAGAACAACTGTCATGATAATCACGCACCAAGACACCTTTCGTGAAAATCGCGCACCAGGACACCTGTTGTGATAATCACGCACCAGGACACCTCTTGTAATAATCGTGCACAAGGACACCTGTCGTGATAATCGCGATCAGGCGTCCTTTTGAGATAATCATGCACCAGGACATCTGCCATGATAATCGTGCACCAGGACACCTGTCATGAAAATCGCGCACCAGGACACCTGTCGTGGTAATCGTGCACCAGGACACCTGTCGTGATAGTTGCGCACTCAAAGAATGCTATCTTCTGTATCCCTTGCTGTGTAGTTTCCCATGTCCTAGTCCCATAAATACCTTTGGTGTCTGTGTGTTTTACAAATCCCTTCTTTAGTGCATTTTTCATTACGTGTGTTTAACAATATCACTGTCATGTGAGAGGGCTGCAACTTGAGAAAATCATTTTTCAACGTATTTTATTACGTGGTGTAACGTGACATATTTGGTTTATTCTAGTCGGGGGGCAGGGACACATGATTTTGAGAGGCTGTCTGGACTACGTATGCACAAATATGACATGAACATGCTCTAAGCAAGTGATAATTGAAAATCACAATTATTAATAGAAAAACAAAAATATTTAAATTCATAGCGTCCTCACCAGTAAAGCCTTCTATTAAAAATACACTTCAGTGGTTTTCTTTTGTTTGCTTGTATTACAGCTGTATTGCCCAGCTTTGTTGTTACGTGTGACCATGGCAACAGGTTTCCTCTAAAAAATAACCAATAAAAAGATTTTTTCCCCCCAAAATACACTTCAGTCATTCAAAAAAGATCTTAAAGAGGCTATGCTCCAGAGGTGGGACAAACGCAGGAAGAGGAAGGTAAACTATACATTAAGAAGCAAGCAAATGCGGCTGACAATAAAGACTTCTAATGAAAAGCAATGGACATTAACAGGATGTCTTTTACAACTAGACTTCTTGCCCTATCTGGTGGGGAAGAGCTAAGAGGAAAAGAAACAGCTTGCCAGAGCTGAGCAGTGAAGGGATGGAAGCCAAGCAGTCAGAGAGGTGGTAAATAGGCTCTGCTCCACTGAATCAGAAGTAAGCAAATGGGAGTGACAATAATGTCTGCAAATGGTATGTTAAGGGCAGGCTGTAAGCCCCGGTACATGCTTGGTAAGCCCCCTTGTGCCGTCTGATCGGCTCGACCTAAAAAAAAGTTCTCCTACAACATTCCTATCAGGAAACATGGTTGGGGTAAGTTGCAAAGAAGTACAGAGCACGCAAACAACACAACTTTGCTAAAGGCTACAGTTGCTGACTCTGTAGTTGGTGAAGAGTCCTGGCATTGTCACAACATGCTGTGATTCGGGGCAAATCACTTATTCTGCCCGTGCCTAAAACAACAAGCATTGAAAATGCAATAGGTCTCGCCTTTAATTAAGTTAAAGCCATTTGCTTTGCTAATGGTATTTTATATCAAAGCAAATGGCTTTAACTTAATAAAAGGCGAGACCTATTGCATTCTCAATGTTTTTCTTTGTTTACCCCATCTATACGCAGATGTGTTCATTTGCGATCTAGGTAACGTGGTCTAATGTAACCCATTCCGAGATGTCAGTCAGGAGCAGACCACTAACCCCCTTCCACTTCCAAGATGGCCGTATTTTAGATCTTGAAGGATAACATTTTCTTCCAGCACCGGAGCACGACGGCCAAAGTGCTGTGCATATTCTTCCAATAGTTTTTTGTTCACATTTTGAGCAGTTGAGGCAGCACCCGGTTCCCCGCACTTTTTGATGCATTAGTTCTGCTCTCGTGCCAGGCACATCTGATGTTGTAGCTGTAATAAGCAGAAGCTCCACTTCCTGTGCACTGATTAACATAGTTGTAAGAAGACTCTGTAAAACGTGTGCGCCTTATGTAAAGAGTTCTCAGATCATACATTAGAATAAAGAGTGTTCTAAAACAAATTGAATAAAAAAAACTTAAATGCTTTTTATACTGTTGTTAGTCAACTACTCAAACAGACAGATACATCTGACTTTCTTACAATTCATTCATCTCTCTTATATACAGAGAATGGACAAAATAAAAAATAATTATCCCTGAAACAAATGTTTTTTTAAACACTTATGAAGTGATAACATGCAGAGTCCCTTTGTTTGTCTTCAATGCACTGGCATCTAGGTATTTGTCTCCAGACAGCTACTAGACAAAATGAGGTTCCAATAAAAGGGGGGCTGATGGCCCTGTAACTGATGCATGTGTTGGTCCCATGAGGAAGTGGAAATAAGACCCCCCCAACTTTCGCAGGTGGGTACTCCGAATGGGAAGCAGACAACAAGTGGGCGAAGGCAGAATATGTTCACTGGTTTCGGCAAGTTACACTGGGACGAATTTACCATATTTAACAGGGGCAGGCATAGATCCAAGTTCTAGCTCAATAACAGCTGTCAGATTTGGGATCAGGCAGAATCCCCACATTTTCTACATTGTAAATGCCATTTCAAGTAAGGCAGTGCACTGTGGAGCTGATTTAGGAAGATACTGGAACTACCGCTATCCCACCTACCTCCAATATCTTACCCTGACATGCTTGACCTGGATCTCTAGGGTCTTCATTCACACCAATGGTGCTGCCTTGACGCTCCACGAAGATGCCGGTCTTGACGTTGGACAATACAGGTCTTGCCCAAATCCACACCAATGGTGCTGCCTTGACGCTCCACGAAGATGCCGGTCTTGAAACGTTGGACAATACAGGTCTTGCCCAAATCCACACCAATGGTGCTGCCTTGACGCTCCACGAAGATGCCGGTCTTGAAACGTTGGACAATACAGGTCTTGCCCACACCAACGTCTCCAATCAGTACGATCTTGAAGAGGAAGTCATTGCCATCGTCAGGATCTAGGGCAGCAGGGGATGGCGAGGAGGGCTGTGAGGCGGCCATGCCCAAATATTGTCTTAATGCTTGCAATGTATATAACGAAGATAATCACCAAAATAAAAGGACTACCTCAGGCAGCAGAAGATGATAGAAGGATAATTAACTGGGATCCATGCAATAGTTTCTAGAATAACCTGCTTTGCAATGTCTAGTCACAACTATCTACGGAGAAAGGCTGCCTAGTGCAGTATTCATTTGGGGTCGTAAGAATGTTTCCTTCTGTAGCTTAATATCGAATCGGTTCTGGCTCTCCACATTAGCCTCAGTGAAGAACAGATGGAACTTGTGATGCCTTTCTGAGGTCTGAAAATGCTGCTTTGAATATAGGGCAGCTTACCATGTCTTCCAGAAGCAGTTTGAGAAACTTCAAGGGCTTCTTTCAGTTGTTGAGCTTCTATTCCGGTTCCTTTCTAAAATACTTCTGAGTTACATGTGGAGTTGTCAGAGTACACTTATGGAGCATGGGGATCTAAAGTTACTAATGTGGAGGAGGGATTGAGCTGTTTCAATAGGAAAGGATCTTTCTGAAGTGAACTCTGTGATGGAAGAAGCAATCTCCACAGATATCCTTTTTATGCTGTGACTGTGTCATCTTGGAACTGAGAGCAAAGTCGCTAGAGTTGCCGCTGTCACTGACGTGGAGTTTGCCTGCACCTGCGGAACTGACAACGTGGAACTCCTAACATTCACTGAAACTGTGCTGCCAGAGACAGAGAAAATGGACTAGATCACTTTAACCCCATCGAAAGAGCTGTCTGCAAACGTCATCATGTCGGTCATCTTGAATAAATCCTTCTCTCCTAATATAATACATAAGCAAATGTAAAGCTGTATTTATTAACACTTTATTGAGTAAAATTATTCTTTGACAACCTTCGAATTTAGTTAGTTTCCTAAAATACAAATAAATATACATATATTGTGCCAATGTAAAACTGGAAACCACACGTTATATTTGTTTGTGTTAAAATCGTTTGCTCCGACATTAAAGCTATATTTACTAGTCTACTTTTTAGTTGCGTGGTAAATGAATTACAAAATGTGTCACTCTAAAACGGAAAGGTTTATTTGCATCATCGTTCAATGCTGAATAGGAGGGACCTCAATCTTATAAAAGAACACTTTTTTTTACACTAACCATCAAAGTCGCCTATATTGGAGAAAATCTCATTTATGGAGTTCAAAGGAAAATACACTACCAATTATACCTTTCTCAATACGTTTTAATAAAAAATTAACACTTTCTAAGTTTATATGGAAAATCAAAATACAGCTTCAACTTTTGTAAGATATTAAGTTCAATTCTTGTTGACCCATTAGCTTCAAGGTGTCACGGTTTCGTGTTTTGGTCTCACTGTGCATTAAAAAATTAGCAAAACAATCACTTTAACAAGCGCTCGCCAGGCATCCGCTGTTTATTTTTGCATCGTGCATTCACTTTAAAGTGAAAGCGAGATGCAGAAATAAACACGCAGGCATCCGCTGTTTATTTTTGCATCGCGCTTTCACTTTAAAGCGAGATGCAAAAATAAACATGCGTCGCCATGTCTTCTTTTTTGTCCTGCCCGATCAGAGAGCCGAACTGGATCGTGCAAGGTAGCGTGACGAAGCTTCTGATAAGAAACTTCGTCACGACAGCCGTAATGCAGGCCAGCCAGTCTGGGTGGGCTGGAACAAAAAGCCAACGGGAGGCAACTGAAAACCCTCCTTTCCAATGGGAAGCCACCGTTTAACATAAACGCTGACGCTACCCAATGAAAATAGGGGCGGGGCATTGAGTCCCCTTCTTGAAACTGACTTCATGACTATATCACTCGCAGGCGAGGGTGCATGTGCGCTCCAACACCAGGCGAGACCTAAAAACAAATATGAACTTGTGTGATGTAACTGTTGCTCATGTATAGCGCTTCGATACCCTCTGGCCCAGTTGAGCTATATATAACTGCAAAAATAAATCAAATGAAATGAATTCCGGCATGTATCTTGCACTAAATCGTAATTCGAAATAAAACCTGTGCTATTCACCACACTCAGGAGCTCACTTGCAGAGGTCTGTCTCTGGTTCAAAGAAGTTTATGTTTATTTTAAGATAGAAATAGTAAAATTGTTTTCTCTAGTTAAGCTAGTCTTAAAACTGTCTTTGCTGAGTTAATCTAGCTTTATAACTGCGTAAAGCCAGGAAACTGCCCCTATAAATCCACTCTATCGTTCTCGAATAAAACTCCCAAAGACAGAGAAAACCGCCATCAATCAAGCCGAATGTATTTGTATCTATATATTAATGTATTTCAGTGTGTTATATATGTGAGACAAAGTTGCAGACGTAACATCTAAATGAGATTCATGTGCCAATTCACTGGGATTTCTAAAAGGAAATATTGAGCTGGCGATGTTAATGTCACAGTATTGACTGATCGCAGGGTTCCCTAAAGTGTCACCAGTCCGGAGAGAGAAAATCAATATAAAAGAGTAAGAATGTAAATTCACAATGACACATTCGGCCTGGAGCAAAATGCCTAAAATAATGAGGAAGAGAAAGCAAACTTTGTTTTGCAAAAGAGTTGCGATTAAAGGTTGAGGCACAGCCGAATGGATATTCTATGTGAAAAGGCACAAAGGCGATATTTTGCATGAACTATTTTCATCGCTCGATTTAGCACCAAAGGAGGGGACACAGAACAAAACCGGAACTTGACATGAGACCAGCCTATCGTGTCCCAGATCTCGAAAGAGTCCTCCTCGTGAATTGCGGCTGTAAAATACACAGGGAAGCGCCTTGATTATTTTGTCTGCAGGTAGGGGACAGTTTATGCTCCCAGCTTCCTCTTTTTTTTGCCAAATTGTGTGATCCTGAGCCAATAATCATTTTGGGTCCAATTTGCGAAATAAAGTATAACTTCCGGATAGCCTAAGACACGCCACGTTTTTTTTCTAACCCTAAGTAAACCTAAGTCACTCGCGTCATTAGCAATGTCTCCTCCTCAGGTGCAAGTTACGTGAGTTGAAAGAGAAATGCGTGAATGTATGGCATTCACAAACAAAATAGATGTATGCCTATTTTCTTTTATTAAAACATTGTCGTGTTTAAGGATCGAAAACCCGACATCATTTTATTTCAAGTTTTCAGTAAAACATTTTTATCTGAAATGTCTCTTCTTCCTGCACTCCACTGCCCCGTCATGAAAAATGAGGAAAGCTTTCAGAAGCAGTTATTACTGAATATTTCAAGTGACATTTATAAGTGCTGTAAAATGTGGGAATTCACTGTACACTTATGTGTGAATATCGAATTATTCTACCTGAGAGGCAGTTCACCTCATTTGCACACTATTTGCCTGATAATGTCCTCACGCCCCAGGTACACGGACTAGCACGCGTTGGTTTTATCATGTTTGTCTTGATATCCACTGAACCACAACAAGACTAGAGTGGAAGGAAGTTCCCAGAAGAAGGAGCTGAGGGTGGGCCCTGAGGGACGGTCAAGGGAGGGCCCCATCCGGTCCCATCCCTCCCACCCGGTCCCACGGGAGGGACCCACTGTCGCATCCGCTTCCCACCCTCCCACCCGCTCCCATGGGATGGTCTCACCGTCGCACCCGGTCCCAACCCTCCCACCGCTGCCCCAGGATGGTCTAACTGTCACATCCGGTCCCATCTCTCCCACCTTCTCTCACGGGAGGGTCCCACCATCTCACCTGAGGGTCCCACCTGGTCCCACCCGATCCCACCATCGCGCTCGGTTCCACGGGACTTGTGTCTTGTGTTGGAGGTCTTCTCCGAGAGGGAGAGTAAGAGTTTTGTGTCATCAGTGTAGGAGAGAATATTGATGTGTGTGTGGATGACGCTGGCCAGAGGGATCATATATGCTGTGAAGAGGGTGGGGCTGAGCAATGAACCATGAGGCACTCCATAGATGAGTTTGTGGGGTTCAAACGAGTAAGGTGCTAGCTGACAGCTTGTATTCTTTCTGCTAAGAAGGGGCAGATCCAGCAGAGAGCGGTTCCTTGGATGCCAAACCCATCCATGAGCCGGATGAGGATGGGGTGTGAAACCGTGTAAAATTCAGCAGAGAGGTCCAGGAGAATGATGGCTACTGTGTCTCCTCTGTCAATGATCATGCCGCTGTTTTCCATGGCAGCAATGAGTGCCATTTCTGTATGTACATTCTATTACAGCTTTAAAAATAAGATTTAAGTTACAATGATAAAAGAAATTATTTCCAGACTTAAGTTAGAGATACGCCCAGATAAATGTTTTGTAAATTGGGATCTTTATGTTTTGGTTTTCCAGTTCTCCAATCTGCCAAATGTAGTGAACGATTAGAAACAATACTGCAGGTTGTATGATAAATCTAGGGGATAATCATTTACGCTAATGTCTTCAGAACAATATTACTGCAGAGTTGATAGTTCAGAAAACGACATTGTTGTTTCAAATATACCAGACTATAGTTAGTAAGGGGCTCCGTGTAGCCTCCTGTGTGGCCACATCCCTGAATGTGTCTGAATATTAATGCACGTGTGTTGAGTAGACATGGAGGGTCGATGAGAGGATGAATCTCTGGATAGACCTGAACCAAAGGGCTTAGGCTGTAAACAAAGAAAATAATATTGTCTACCTTAGTTTCTTTTGACTCCTCTGTGAAGGCCCTTAACAGAACTGAACAAATTGTTGAGAAGATTTGCTGTAGACAGGTGAAAACTTTGGCGCACCGCACTCATGGATGCAAGAGGGTTAATGCACTGTGACTTTCACTATTGTGCATCGAGTCTACACTGTTAGTTTGACAAGCTCTGTAGGGTACTGGAGGACGACTGAAGGATGGAGTCCTTGAATTAATCTCAGCCGCTGGTAATTACCAGGGACGCATACCAGTCCATCATCATTTTGCACAACACGTCACCTCAGTTTGGACCCAGTAATATGCAAATAGGTCTTGACAAAGCTCCAATAGGAACAGTCCAGCCTGAATTAAAGAAGACAGAGCAACAGTCGTCCCATTGGAAGAAGGCATAGCTGATAAATGAGTAGCATGTGATAGAGTGTGACTGATGGCAGTGGCATCCATGACATTAAGGGAAGCGTAGAGTGGTTTCTTGTGTATGTACAGTGAAAAGGCTTATGTGGGTATGGCACCGACACTGGTCTGCATTGAGGTATTTGATTGGCGGGCATAGATAGAAGTAGGACTTCTTGGGTGATTGCAATACTGTTAGATAAAGAATTCCATGGGAAGAGGTGAAGCGCTACTTTGTGGTTTGGAATCCTGCTGAGCCAGGCTCTATGTCCACGGTGTCAATGGCCACGGAGGTGCCGTATAGGATTAATGTTCTTTGTCCCTTATATCCAAAGCCTTGCTGTCAGCAAGCAAATCTGTATCACCTTCATTTACCCTGTGCGCCCTAATGGCTCGGGCAGGGAGTGGTGTAGTCTCTATACGGACTTTGCTGCTTCCTGATTGGACTTGTTTCTTTATATCTCTTGTAAGATTCAGTAGTGAACTGTGACATCCTTCATAAGAATGGCAGACACGGGTCAAGATTTCAAGGCTTTACATAGCGAATTATTGGGAAAAATAAATTATATATACCATCTATCAGGCTAGCAGGAAGAATACAGATCATAAGTACAAAGAACTCAGTAAAGTTCAGCTGTGAATTCAGTATAGATTTGCCCTCTAAGAGTGGGAAAATGTGGTACCATCTACATATGAAATGCGGTTCTTTTACATGACTAAAGGATTTCACACAGTATGACACGAATATACGGTTCCCAGGATATGCACCAATAGAGAACAGGCGACAAGAAGCATTTTACTACAGAATACATTCAAATATTTTGTCATAACACTATTAGTTTGGATTCAGAGGTTGCAGAGTCTATTCAGCTGACATGCATTGGAACACTGTAGACAGAGCAGTCTGGGACAGCTAGTTTATTCTTGGTCATGTACATCTTAATCCCAAAGACTCAGACGGCCCACAATTCTCAGTAAGAGCGAAGGCAACAACAACAACAATCACGTGGTACAATCTCACATGGGTTTCACGTAGTGCGGTATGCGATAGGGCCTCTGCGTGTGAACGTAGATTTAAACAAAATTCAATACAGTGTCACAGAAGGGGGGATAACCCTAAACCCCCTGAGCAGACCGAAGTCTAGTACAGAGAAACAGAAGATCTGTGCACACGTTTCAAGAGTTAGCACTACAATTAAACTGTAAGTAATGAACAAGGAAAACAAATAAAACAGTGCTCCGATGAAGTAAGTTCTTTCTTGTAGATTTAATCGGGACGGAATTAACACCGGCGGAGTGATCTCTTATTTCTGCCCTACTTGTCCATTAGCCCTGAAGAAGTCACTGGGTTTACACCCTGACGAAACACGTGTTGGCTGGGCATTTGATCACCAATTAAATCTACAAAAAAGAACTTACTTCATCGGAGCACTGTTTTATTTGTTTTCCTTGCTCATTACTTACAGTTTAATTGTACTGCTGACTCTTGAAACGTGTGCGCAGATCTTCTGTTTAACAATCACGTGGTGTTGTGCGGCGTTATTTTCAGATGGAAGACAATGGGGCATATCAGCATCGAGGCAATAAAAAATTATCGCCGCTTTTGCGTCCGTTTTCGGGTGAAAAGCGGCGATAATTTTATCGCCTAATTACAAGGTTACGCTGTCGCGTGAAACCTTGCATTAGCGCATGAATTCTGAACGCCCAGCTTTGCATCTCTAATGAGATGCAAAGTGGGCGTTCCTGACCTGACATGACTGGAGAAATGTCGCTAAGCGACATTTCTCCTATCATCAAGCTCCACGCTATGAAGCATAGCGGTAAGAAAAATAGAGATAACCCCTGTTAACGCTACTTTCCTTACGCCTGCTTCAGGACTGACTTAGCCATGATATCCTATGGAAGGTGGATATCATGGCTATGTTTGCCTTGCCCTATCATCAAGCTAACGCCAAACTTTGTGAGATTATCTCTGGGTATCCAGCGATAATCTCACGTTTGGCAGTTAGCGCTAGGATTTTTATCGCTTTTGAGATAAGCGTTGCTAATAGCTCGCTATCTCAGCGATAAAAATCCACGTTAGCCGGGGATAATTATCCTAGCACTAAGTGCGTTTAGCGATCATTATCGCCGGTCCTTGATGATATGCCCCAATATACTTTTGGTTTTGTTAGCGCACACTTGATTTCAAACAGCTTACAAGATTAAGGAAAACGAACACTGCGTTCGCAAAGCCCATAATGCTTGTCTTTGTCCCTGCCATGAGGAGGACACCGGTCTGGCCATGTGATAGCTGGTCGTGTGATTGGATGTGTTTCTGGATTTGCTTCCCAAGTCTATGATGGGCTGAGATTTCCTTTGGGGCAGAAGGGCAACTGCTTGCTTAAGAGAGCTAAGTTGATGGTCTCATCATCCCTTGTGAATGTCATGTCTTGTCGATGTTGCTTTACAGACACTGTTATGTTATGTTATGTTAAATGAAGCTTGTAAAGCGCACTGACACCAATGGTTTCCTGGCGCTAATGACAGAAGAGTGAGAGCAGCGGCAGAGTGACAGACAGCAATAGGCAGGTTAGGAAGGAGGGGGGAAGAGGGAAGTCTTTAACAGTTTTCTGAAGTCGAGGAGGGAGGGACTAGATTTGATGGGGAGAGATAATGAATTCCAGAGGGAAGGGGCCAGAAGGGCGAAGGAGCGGGCACCGAACTTTTTAGTTTTGACTCTGGGAACAGTCAGTAAGTGGAGGTGGGCAGAACGTAGATTACGTGATGGCTGGTATGCCGTGACTGAGGATTGCAAGAAGGCAGGGCTAGTGCAGTGAAGTGCTTTGTAGATGATGCACGCCATCTTGAAGGCTGCCCTTTGGCCGATTGGCAGCCAGTGGAGTCGCTGTAGTAGTGGTTTAGCCGACTGCCACCTGGGGATTTTATAGATAAGACGGGCCGCCTGGTTCTGGACAACCTGAAGGCGATGCAAAAGACACTGAGGAAGACCATGATAGATGGAGTTGGAAAAATCCAGGCGGGACAGGACCAGGGATATGACGACCTGGATTAATGCAGGGGATGAAAGTAGGTGGCTGATCTTACGAATCTTCCTGAGCTGGTACATAGAGGAGGAAATGACAGCCCCCACTTGGGCTTTTAGAGAAAGTTCAGCATCGATTATCACGCCGAGACTTTTCACTGTTTTCAGCGGGACCGGAAGAGGGCCCAATCCAGTGGGCCAGAACTGAGGGCCCCAGTGACCAGGACTGGAACCAGGGAGAAGTAGTTCAGTCTTCCCCGGGTTCAGCTTTAATTGATTGATATTCATCCATTCCAAAATGTGGATCATGACAGACTGGAAGGTAGTAACAGCATTAGGGGAGTTCAGTGGGAAGATGATTTGCAGGTCGTCGGCGTAGTTGTACACCGTGATATCCCAGTTCCTGAGTGACTGAATGAGTGGGCGAAGGTAAAGGTTGAACAGCAACGGCGAAATGGAGGAGCCTTGGGGGACTCCACAAGTAGTTGCAGTTCTCCCAGCTGTGTAAGGGCCTAGGCGTACGGCCTGAGTTCTGCCGGTTAAAAAGGACATGATCCAATTAAGGGCGGTGCCCTGGATGCCCGCCTGTGCAACACGGCGGAGGAGGATGTTATGGTCCACCGTGTCAAACGCGGTGGACAAGTCCAGGAGCACCAAGGCTTGAGGAGAACCAGCGTCCGCATTACTTCTTAGAGTATTCAAGACTGCAAGAATGACCGCCTCGGTCGAATGGGCGGGTCTGAATCCAGCTTGATTGGGCTCAAGGAAGCCAGAGGACTCAATAAAGTGTGACAGAAGTTGAGTAACGTGGGCCTCCAGTAACTTTGAGAGGTAGGGGAGGAGGGAAATGGGACGATAATTAGAGAGTTCTCCCGGATCTGCTCCAGGTTTTTTTAAAAGGGGCACCAAGATTGCCTCCTTAAAAGATGCAGGGACAGAGCCGCTGCTGAGGGAGCTGTTCAACAAAGGGAGGATGTGATCTGGTAATTTAAGACAGATGTCTCGCATGACTGAGGGTGGACAACAATCACTAGGAGAGCCAGATTTGACTCTAGTAGCGAGTCGAGCCAATGAGTCAGCGTTAAGAGCAGGAAGCGTCGTGATGACCGAGTGGTTATCAGGCATGGAAACCTGGAGGGATGGCTGGGGAGGAGAGTGGATTGAGTCTTTGATTTTTTTAATCTTTTCGATAAAGAAAAGGTTGAGGGCATCACAAGTTTCTTGAGAAGGGGTCTGTGCAGGAAGGGTTCTATCATCGGTGGTAAGCTCATTCATAATTTTGAACACTTCCTTGGATTTGTTAGCTGCAGAGGAGAGCCTGTCCGAGAAGTGGACTGATTTGGCTAAAGTAATGGCTGCTTTGTATTCTCTACGAGCACTAAGGTAGAGTAATCTAGCTGCGTCGGAGTAAGTTTGCCTCCAGATACGTTCCTGTTGGCGTACTTTTAGTTTATGTAATTTAAGGTCGTGCGTATACCATCTATGAGAGGAGGCATGCTTAGTGGGGGGGAATCGCGTCAGCGGGGCGAATAGATCGCTGGCCGACTTCAGCCAATTAGTGATGTTGTTGTCTAATGTGTCGATATCATGGTAGGCTGTAAGATCCCGGGCTGGGCTGGTGTCTGCTAGGGTCGTGAGAAAGGCCTGGGAGTCCAGTGTGCTCCATTTTCGAGAGAGCCCGCCAGCCATACGAGGGGCCGGGAGACTGCCAGGGAGGGTAATAATCGTGTCGACTAAGGAGTGGTCTGACCAGACAACGGGAGAAACAATAGGCTGAGACAGCACTAGGTTGTGTGACCAAATCTGGTCCAGGATGTGGCCTTTAAGATGGGTAGGGCAAAGGATCTGTTGCGTCAGGTTCAGACTATGAAGCATTTCAAACAGTTCAGAGGCGTGAGAGCCGGCATTAGGGTCGTTGTACCAGTAATTGAGGTCGCCAACAAGTGCGAAGCTAGCATGATGTGTCAAGATGGAAGACAGATGTTTGCTCAGCATAGTGGCAAAGGTGCTCATGGGGTGTGGTGGCCGGTAAAGGAGGAGCAATGTGAGGGCACCTGAGTCAGTTCCCATGCTGAGTAGCAGATTATCCACCTCCGGTATGGGGAGGGAGGAGGAGGAGAGAGCGTTGAGGCGTTTAGATATGATGGCGGCTACTCCACCACCCGAGCGGTCTCCCAGTCGGTCCGCGTGAAGAATATAATAATCTGGGGGGAGAGCCGCAAGGATATCAGGAAGTGACTCGGCAGTGAGCCAGGTTTCCGTCAGAAGGAGAATGTCCGGCTTTTCATTGGTGAGCAGGATGAAGATGTCAGACTGATGGCTCACCAGGGACCGAGTATTCAAATATAATACCCTGAGGGAGGTCACGCTATGGTTGGCGTGAGCAGGGGGCTTTGTCTCAGCGCAGTTGGAAAGAGCTAGGCAATTGATGCCCACAGTGTTCAGACGCCTAACAATAGTAGGACTTAGGGTAAGAGAGGGTCGCTGTAGTGCTCTAAGAGCGTCCGGGGTATAAGTGATGACATGGGCAGCATGGCCGACCCTGGGCCCGGTCTGGCGCGGACGGGCACAGACAGACTTGCCTTTGGCGCGCCTTCGGCGCGCCGCCGGCGTGCCCGCTGCGTGCGTCCGCTGCGTGGTCGCCTAATCATCAGTTTAAGTAGAGGAGTTAATTTCGAACTCCTCCCCTTCCTCCCACCCGGAAATACGTCAGTCTGCTCGGCCGCGCCCTCCACACAATCGGCACAGGCCGTGATGGACCGGGGCGGGCGGAGCAGCTGCGTGGTGCGAGAAGCGTGGGAATGGGGAGAATGGCACAGATCTTCGCGGTAAGGAGCTGTATATTGTCACTGATTACATTGAGAGAGCTAACTTGCAGTTAAAAGCTAGTCATCCGCCCCCCAACACACAGTAAACACAGTAAAAGCGGCAAACAGGTAAAATGATTAAAACAGGTAGAATGGTTAAAAGCTTAAAATACCTCTGCTACGTGTGAGCGCTAACTCTAAAATCGAGTGTCTCTGCCCTCAAGCAAAAGTAACAGTGGTGCACAGATTAAAAGCGAAAGTAGAAGCGCTAGCACACACTCTCATTCAGCGTGTCAATGCGCGGTCGCCTAATCATCAGTTTAAGTAGAGGAGTTAATTTCGAACTCCTCCCCTTCCTCCCACCCGGAAATACGTCAGTCTGCTCGGCCGCGCCCTCCACACAATCGGCACAGGCCGTGATGGACCGGGGCGGGCGGAGCAGCTGCGTGGTGCGAGAAGCGTGGGAATGGGGAGAATGGCACAGATCTTCGCGGTAAGGAGCCGTATATTGTCACTGATTACATTGAGAGAGCTAACTTGCAGTTAAAAGCTAGTCATCCGCCCCCCAACACACAGTAAACACAGTAAAAGCGGCAAACAGGGTGGCAGCCCTGCCAATCATTACTCCCTCCTAACATTATTTTTTCAGGAAATATACATAAAATATATAGCTGCATGTGTGTACATTTGTGTGTGTGTGTATATTTCATTTGTAACCTCTCCAGCTCTCTGTTTCGCTTAATGTGAGCATGAAGGCCCAAAGCTCACAAAAACATCTGCAATCAACATCACAGCTAATGCTAACATCCCCTGAAAGCCCCTGCGCCAGCTCAGCAGGTGTGCACTGCGGACACATTTGTCTACCATCGGAGGCTCAGCACGATTTACATTTGAGAATGCCCAGGGGGACAAGAGCGCGGCGATTCACACAGGAGATTTGCATTTCCAGCCCAGATACTTCGTATCCTTAGAGTGACCTGAAGCAGAAACAGTGTTTTGCATTTATATGCCTGTTTTCTGCATACATTTATTTTGTTACCCGGCAGGGTATATTGGATGTATTACCGTCAGGAATATCTGGATGGTCAAAAAATAGCCAGTGGGTTAAGTATGGTTGAAGCATTTCCATTCATCACTTGTGTTCTTTCAGAGTGAGTCACCCTAAGTGGCAAAGCCAGGCCAAGATAACGACCTGGGACATTCTGTACTACTGGGGGTTCAGTTTCAGCCACTCTGATGTGTCCCATGAAAGCTGACACAACTCTGGGGGCTGTTTCTGCTCCTCTTCGGACAGGATTTGACCTAATTCGGTTGTCCCTCTGTGGGTAGGGCACAGGGTAATTTGCATGTGGATGATGCATGGCTTTAGTGCCTCAAGCGAGTTAAAAAATGAAGGAATGGAAGACCCCCCTTTTGATCTTAGTCTTTAAGCCTTTTTAATTTCTTAAATCACATTTTACATTGTTAATTGCCACATTTTAAGGGGAATACAAGTTGTGCATCTTTCATTCGCCATCAGTGCGCCCATAATGTATGTGTAGTCCCTTGACTCTGGCTTTTCTGCACACCCTCTCTGATGCCAGTGGCATTCTCATGTTGCCCAGTGCACAAGGTAGCTGCCATTGCTATTATACTGCTCATTGTACCAGTGTGTACAGGGCCGGCTCTAGGGCGGAGCTATCGGTGCCACCGCACCGGGCACTGACATGGGGTGGGGGTGTCATTTTTGCAAGGATATACACATTTTAAAATCACCTGCTGCTGTGTTCCTGGTCTCCAGCAATTGTCAGGCATCGATTAAAATGTCAATATCACTGGAAAGAGACAGAAGGTTTGTCTAGTGGGAGGTTTTGACTCATCCGAAGATACTGTAGAGGGTTAATGTGCCTGCTGCTAAGAACGTGTACCATGCTGATCAAAAAGTGCATATAATGTAAGTAGGTCAGTGGGTTGCTTCTTCTGTAAGAGAGCTCCTTTTGTTACTTGTAGTTTATAAGTCAAAATCCTACAATAGAACATTGTGCTACTAACTGTCATCAAAGAGCTGCATGCAAACTGCAAGATATGTGTTAGAGCTGCATGTTTTTTTGCACAGTCTTTCATTGTCCTAATTTTCTCAAAAGGGTACATTTGGGTAGAAAACAATTCTTATTATTAAAGAGAACCCCTAACAATGGTGTTACGTTTTAAATTCAGAATTTGTGATTTTTCAGAATATGGACTCTTAAACTATATTGCCTACCAGTATCAAATACATGTTACTCCTACACTACACCTTGTAGTCCTGTCTGATGTAACACTTCATATACACTGATTTACACACACATAATTGTCACTGTACAATGTTTGTGTGATGTAAAGTGCTCTGACACCTTAAAGTGGTATGAGTGGTGCTATAAAACTAAATGAATCTAAGAGACAGTGGTTATGGAGACTTGGGGGCACTGTTAAAGGGTGCTAGTGAGAGAATCCGTGGCAGAGGTGGCCATTGGGAGGGAGGGCGCCAACAAACATTGTCGCACTGGGCACCACCAGTGTTAAGGCCGGCCTTGAGTGTGTACGTTTAGGACAAAGACCAACCCAATGTGTCTGCCAGGATCTGGGAGTATATATTCTATGAGACACTGGTCCCGTGGGTCTCCTTTTTGGAGAAACCGCTATGTGTGTATCAACGATAGCCAGAATCAATTAAAACATGCAATGCAAGAAACCGTCATTAATACTAAAATGGTCTTCTTCATAGAAATCCACATCTGGAGCAGCTGTATGCACCCCTTTTCACTGCACCACACACATATTACCATCAGTATGTTCTATAACAGTAGACGATATTAGGTTTATAGTAGTTATGTCTTAAGATGAGATCATAGATTGTTCAATTCCTTTGGATAAGTTGAAAACTTAAATGAGTGAGGAACTCCTGTAGCTTAACAACGTTTCCTGTGTCTTTTTTAAATGGAAATTAAAACCAAATAGACCCCATATGCAGACATCAATACTTTGATTTGATTTGAGATTTATAAAGCGCCGCAGTCACCCGAGGGCATCAAGGCGCTAGAGATCAGCCGTCCATACCCAGGAATCTAGAACGGGCCAAAAGCTAATATTGTTCTCAAACTCATACCTTACTGCTAATACACTCAATGGTGGCACATACTCCTCAAAACTTTCATCAGTATTTTGTTATGTTTGGAAAAATTCTGGCTTTCCAGCATTATTCATGGCTCCTCTGAACATTATTTGTGTAAACATGCCAGAACTGATGCCATGCTGTGAGTTGTCCCTCAGGTGATCTACCTCAGGTCAGCCGCGTTCGGTAGGAGGAGTAACTGCAGGGCGGGGACGTGGGGAGGGGGAGGGGCAGGGTGGGGGGTACTAAACTATGGATTACGGAGGTTTACAGGTAGGTTAACATATAAATTAATAAAATGAATTTCGTTGCGTGCACTGCATGACTAAATGCGATGCAGTGCACGCAACAAAATTCGTTTTATTCATTTATATGTTAACTTACCTGTAAACCTCCGTAATCCATGGTTTACTACCCCCCACCCTGCCCCTCCCCCTCCCCACGTCACCGCCCTGCAGTTACTCCTACTACCGACCACGGCTGCCTCAGGTAGATTGTCGAAAACCTGCCCTCCTGCCTCTCCTGGTCTACCAAGTAACCATGCTGTCTAACGTGCCGGATCAAATTTAGTAGCGTCTATTGCTACTAAATTGCTTTAAAAAATCTTCAACCAATGCCCCCGCTTTATTTGCGGCTTGCTAGGATATTGCGTGAATGGAGGTGGTTGAGCAACATGCTGAGAGGAGGCAATATTAACGAGTGAAGTTCAGATGCATTATTTAAATTATGTCAAAGTATGTCAGAGAAAATAATATGAACACTTTCGCAGTGCCCTGTAGTTTTAAAAGACTGAAATTGGTACCTTCAGGTTTGTCAAATCAAATGTAGTTTCATTCAGAAGCTTGTTTTGGTTTGTGCTTTACTAGATACAACCAAAATCGCTGGTAGCATGGCACATCACATGCAATGCCAATAGTGTACCCTGGGGATTGTACGCGCCTTCCCTGCAAAGGTTTATGGGCAACCTGATTTTGCATGTGAAAGACATTCCTTCAATGATTGAACCCCTCCCCCTCCACCTCCACAATGCATGCCCGTTGACACACTTCAGGAGAAAGATCAAGACCTGGCTTTTTGACTGATCCCTGCAGGAAGCGCCTGGATAGCCCCTCGGGTGACAAGCTGTGCTCTATAATTAATACCTGATTGATTGATTGATTGATTGATTGATTGATTGATTGATTGAAGATCAACAACTCGTGCAGGAATTTCCACAATAAAGAGGTTTATTTTCAGAAACAAAATTTCCACAATGAAACTGTGACCAGAAAGCCAGGAGTTGCTCAGCAACTGCCGAGGTTGCCAGCACCAGTAAAAGAGACACAAGGGCACCCAAAGCAATAAGACAGGGACCTTGGGAAGTAACGTATTACAGGAGACAGTGGTCCCTGAAAGCAAAAGAATATTAGCGAACAACAATGAATATAGCCAAAATTGGTACTATATTGTAACCTATGTCCAGCCGGACAAGGCAACTTTAATAAGAAACAGTAATTAGCAATGATGAAAAGAATGCAAGCAAGGTGTTGGTGGGACACAAGCCTGTATCCTACGGCTTACATATCAAGAGGACATAAAGTTTTGGAAAAACATACAGGCAATTGTAGTGATGTTTCTACGTCAGAGAATAATAGGTAGTGAAACATCTTGGTATAAAACTTGCCACCTTCACAACATTTCATACACATAAATTGTTAGTGTGTAAGGTGAACTACATAGTCGACGACGTTTCGATCCTTAACGGGGAGATTTAGGATCATCATCAGGACTGATTAGTATGAATTGCCCATTAAAAATGCCTGATTTGACAACATTTAGTACAAACAACAACATAAATAATGTCGAATGAGAGAAATAGGGGAAAAAGAAAAAAGGAAACATGGTGGTTAAGGGTTAATTTAAAATAAAATTACAGTATAAGACAATGGTGTCAGAACACGGGCCAGTCTATATATCGGAAACCGTAGTGGATTCAACATAACAGAATTATGGCATTTAGTTTGATGAACGTTTGGAAGTAATTGAAAAGCTTAGAAGTAAGTGGCGGTGACCATGCTCTCACGGGAATACGTGCCGGAGAATAACCATTAACGCGGGTGAACGGCGGTGAATTGGGAGAGTGAGAGAGAAAACTTGTGTGGCATTGTGGTGGCGGGCGGGGCAGGGGTAACGTGAAAAAGAATTACCTCGGATTTGGACAAGTTAAACCAAAGATGGTAAAATGTCTAGGTCCAATGACTTGAGCGAAATAGATTGGCCTGCGGAGGAAGTTATTCAAAGTTAAAAATCGAGGCGGGAAAAGTGAGAGGGTGAAGCGAATACGAAGCGGGGAACATTTTTTACCTCGTGTTGTAAAGTGATACAACAAAATGGAAATTCGTCTGGGTTCGATGACCTGAGCGAAATAGAGACTCCAAGTAATATGCCTGCGGAGGAAATAGCGAATTGTGAATCGAGGCAGGGAGGGAGAGAGTGATCACGCCTAAGGGGTAACGGGCTTACCTGGACAATGAGGTTCAATAGAGGCAACACGATGATGCAGTATCTATCGAGGGAAAAGGGGAGGAGGGAATTAAGAAGGGGTCTCACATTGTGACCGCGGGGTAAGGAGCAGGCATGGAGACTGTAGCTGACATACCTCGATACAATGAAGGAGATATGATCCGTGGGGGTCTGCAGGACAGCGCGTTCGGTCAATGCCGGATAGGCTGTGGGGAAGGGAGTTCATTTGCCGCTGTCTAGTAAGTGCGAATGATCACGTGATCTGTCACATGATGGTCAGGTGGTCCGGGAAGTGCAAAGAGGGCGAGTGAAGGAGAGCCGGAGATTTTGGGCGCTATATTGGGTGAGTGAAAAAACGGGTGAATACCGCCGAGACAAAGGAGAGAGATCCAAGATTGAAGGAAGAGTAAGAGGTCAGGAAAGGACAATATAGGGAGCAAGCATATTGGGTCAAAGTCCATAAAAACGCAAACAATTGTCTAACATAGTGAGCGTAACTTCTTCAATAATTCAGCTGGTGCAAAAGTAAAAAATAAAAAATAAAAATTAAAAATAAAAATAAGGAAATAATGAAGGGTCATAGTTCTTCAGATGAGCAAAGGCTCTGTGTTTACTTCATGAGTTCCGGACATGCCCATAGTGAGGAGACCATGGGATCATAGTAAAGTAGTCCAATCTTCTAGGCGATTCAATCCTTTGTGTATGCTTCCTGTTTTCAAAATCCATTTTAATTCTTCTTTATTCAGTAGTTGGGATATATCTGCACCTCTGGGTGGGATTTTTACAACAGAAATGACTGTCCAACGAATGTCATCCTCAGTATGGCCAGCATTCTCAAAATGTTCCACCAACGGTGCATTAGGTGTTTTGCACCTCAATCTGCTTCTGCGTTGGCAGATTCTGATCCGGATTTTTTGTGTTGTTTGACCTATGTAAATCATTTCACAAGGGCACAAAATTGCATAAATAACATTACAGGTGTTACAGTTACTGAAATGATTATGGGGTGTACGTATGTTGCCAAATACGAACTCTTTACGTGCCCTTGTGAAATGATTTACATAGGTCAAACAACACAAAAAATCCGGATCAGAATCTGCCAACACAGAAGCAGATTGAGGTGCAAAACACCTAATGCACCGTTGGTGGAACATTTTGAGAATGCTGGCCATACTGAGGATGACATTCGTTGGACAGTCGTTTCTGTTGTAAAAATCCCACCCAGAGGTGCAGATATATCCCAACTACTGAATAAAGAAGAATTTAAATGGATTTTGAAAACAGGAAGCATACACAAAGGATTGAATCGCCTAGAGGATTGGACTACTTTACTATGATCCCATGGTCTCCTCACTATGGGCATGTCCGGAACTCATGAAGTAAACACAGAGCCTTTGCTCATCTGAAGAACTATGACCCTTCATTATTTCCTTATTTTTATTTTTAATTTTTATTTTTTACTTTTGCACCAGCTGAATTATTGATGAAGTTACGCTCACTATGTTAGACAATTGTTTGCGTTTTTATGGACTTTGACCCAATATGCTTGCTCCCTATATTGTCCTTTCCTGACCTCTTACTCTTCCTTCAATCTTGGATCTCTCTCCTTTGTCTCGGCGCTATTCACCCGTTTTTTCACTCACCCAATATGGCGCCCAAAATCTCCGGCTCTCCTTCACTCGCCCTCTTTGCACTTCCCGGACCACCTGACCATCATGTGACAGATCACGGGATCATTCGCACTTACTAGACAGCGGCAAATGAACTCCCTTCCCCACAGCCTATCAGGGATTGACCGAACGCGCTGTCCTGCAGACCCCCACGGATCATATCTCCTTCATTGTATCGAGGTATGTCAGCTACAGTCTCCATGCCTGCTCCTTACCCCGCGGTCACAATGTGAGACCCCTTCTTAATTCCCTCCTCCCCTTTTCCCTCGATAGATACTGCATCATTGTGTTGCCTCTATTGAACCTCATTGTTCAGGTAAGCCCGTTACCCCTTAGGCGTGATCACTCTCTCCCTCCCTGCCTCGATTCACAATTCGCTATTTCCTCCGCAGGCATATTACTTGGAGTCTCTATTTCGCTCAGGTCATCGGACCTAGACGAATTTCCATTTTGTTGTATCACTTTACAACACGAGGTAAAAAATGTTCCCCGCTTCGTATTCACTTCACCCTCTCACTTTTCCCGCCTCGATTTTTAACTTTGAATAACTTCCTCCGCAGGCCGATCTATTTCGCTCAAGTCATTGGACCTAGACATTTTACCATATTTGGTTTAACTTGTCAAAATCCGAGGTAATTCTTTTTTACGTTACCCCCGCCCAGCCCGCCACCACAATGCCGCACAAGTTTTCTCTCTCACTCTCCCAATTCACCGCCGTTCACCCGCGTTAATGGTTATTCTCCAGCACGTATTCCCGTGAGAGCATGGTCACTGCCACTTACTTCTAAGCTTTTCAATTACTTCCAAACGTTCATGAAACTAAATGCCATAATTCTGTTATGTTGAATCCACTACGGTTTCCGATATATAGACTGGCCCGTGTTCTGACACCATTGTCTTCTATTGTAATTTTATTTTAAATTAACCCTTAACCACCATGTTTCCTTTTTTCTTTTTCCCCTATTTCTCTCATTCGACAATATTTATGTTGTTGTTTGTACTAAATGTTGTCAAATCAGGCATTTTTAATGGGCAATTCATACTAATCAGTCCTGATGATGATCCTAAATCTCCCCGTTAAGGATCGAAACGTCGTCGACTATGTAGTTCACCTTACACACTAACAATTTATGTGTATGAAATGTTGTGAAGGTGGCAAGTTTTATACCAAGATGTTTCACTACCTATTATTCTCTGACGTAGAAACATCACTACAATTGCCTGTATGTTTTTCCAAAACTTTATGTCCTCTTGATATGTAAGCCGTAGGATACAGGCTTGTGTCCCACCAACACCTTGCTTGCATTCTTTTGATCATTGCTAATTACTGTTTCTTATTAAAGTTGCCTTGTCCGGCCGGGCATAGGTTATAATATAGTACCAATTTTGGCTATATTCATTGTTGTTCGCTAATATTCTTTTGCTTTCAGGGACCACTGTCTCCTGTAATACGTTACTTCCCAAGGTCCCTGTCTTATTGCTTTGTGTGCCCTTGTGTCTCTTTTACTGATTAAGCGCAATCGCTGGATTGCAAGGGCTCACGCTCTTATTCCCCCTTCTTTTAGAAAGTGGGTCACTTTCCTCTCCTTCTGACTACCATATCTAGATTCCCCCCACTCCCTCCCCTCTCCTTGTCATGTCAGATCACGCACCTCTCTACACGGATGAATACATTAAAAGAATCCTAGAAGGCCCTTCCCTCTTTACTGACTCCACTAATGCTCCCCAAGAAATTAGTTCCACTTTGTCTGAGCAACTGGAAAAGACTAAGAAAAAGTCTGTCAGGTTACAACTCATGATACGGATGCTTACAGAGTACTTAAAAGCGAACATTAGTCCCACCGGCCTCCAAGTCAGAAACGTACCCGGTATTTTCACTGACATCCCAAAATACATCACTAACTTTAGTTATATTAGTACAACTTGCTCGAGACATTGGCTAGTTCTAGGCATAGACACAGCGACAGAAGAACTTAAAAAATTCTGGATGAGATAACAGATATTGAAAGACAAATCACAACCAGTGATACTATATCAGATAGCAAAAAACTGCTAGAACAAATACAGAAAACAGTGGATGAATTCTATAGAATAGAACAGAACAAAAAATCCATCAAAGTCAAAAAGGACATCAAATCCTACTCCATTGAACGCACCTACGCTTACCTGACTAAGGATTTTTATACCAACAGGTCCTACAATAATCAACGTTACAACCGCCCTTGGGGCAGATTTAACAGAGGGAATACCTTAGTCGGGTTTTCTGACACTTCAGTTGACTCGTCCGATAACTCAGATCCAGGCGAAGGGACTAGCAGTGCGAACAGGGCACCTCCCAATCTACAATCTTCAGGCCCCTCTTTTTTAGGCCGTGGCCCCAACGAACCACCAAGAAGAGGTGGGTTGAAACGTGCTCACTGGCAAAATCCCCCAGGAGAACGACAAACCCGACGCAACTACTACCGTTGGTAAATTGTCCCTCAGAGCTACATAGTAGTAATTCCTCTAACCAGACACAAACCAACCTTCTACTCCCCATATTCAATCTTACCAAATATCAATTGAATGACTACGAACTGTCCATTCTTAGCAAGGGCCTCTCATTTGTACCCACAACTAGGACCAACTTTCTCGACCTGTAGACTGAAGTTCTCAGGTTCTTCCGGAAGATTAGACTACAGAGTTATTTTTTATTTCATCCTCTCCCACCTAAAACATCTAACACCCCCTTGAGACATCCATCCACTTTTTCCCCATCGGCCAGCATGGTTCCATCTGAGGTTTCCTCCTTTGAGAAATTGGTACTAAATGACCTCTCTCATCTAGCAACAGAACACCAGTTCATTCCTTACAACATTGCACTGGAAGAGAAAACAGCACTGCAAACTCTCAAGTCCAATAACATGATGGTTATCAAACCTGCCGACAAAGGCGGAGGAATAGTACTACAGGATACCACCACCTACAGAAACGAAATATTGAGGCAACTAGGCAACACGGATCACTATTGCAAACTTCCAACCAATCCTACAAATGAACTGAAACAAATTATACAGCAGACAACTAAATCAGGTCTGGAACAGGGCTTTTTATCCAAACTTGAATATGAATTTCTTAATGCTAAGGCTCCATGCATACCAGTCATCTATACTCTACCAAAGATCCACAAGGACAGTTTGAATCCACCCGGACGGCCCATCGTATCAGGCTGCGGGTCTATCTTAGAGCCACTGGGTCTATATGTGGACTACTTTATAAGAAATGTTGTCCCATCCACTCCTTACTACGTTAGAGATAGTATGCAGATGATTACCCTAGTAGAAAATCACATCTTCAATCCCTCAACCGACACACTCTGCACCCTAGATGTTGAATCACTATATACAAACATCCCCCAGCGAGACGCATTACTCATCATTGAGACTACTTTAGATACCCGCATCAGACCACACGCTGTCCCAACCGTTTTCATTCTACAACTCCTAGAGATCTGCCTGACCAGAAACTTCTTTTTATTTGACGGTCATTATTACCAACAAACCAAGTGTACATCCATGGGAGCAGTTTTTGCACCGAATCTGGCTATCCTATACATGAATGCCCTTGAGGTGAATCACATAATGGTCCAACAGAATCCCTTCCACTCCGCAATGACACATTGGAAACGCTATATAGATGACATCTTTTTTATTTGGCATGACACTGAAACCATGCTTGAGAACTTTCTGCACTGGCTCAACAATAATTGTGGAGGTCTCAAATTCACACTTACACACAACAGAACATCCATAGCATTTCTTGACTTGAACATAACACATAATGATGGACACCTAATCACTAGCCTCTTTAGGAAACCCACAGAGCGAAATACTCTGTTAAAATATAACAGCAATCACCCTAGGGCCTTAAGAGACTCTCTTCCCTATTCACAGTATTTACGCATCAGACGTAATTGTACCCTGAAGGAGGATTACTTCAGGGAGGCTAAAACACTAAGCGACAAACTAACCTCTAGAGGATACCCAAAAAAACTAATCCGCAGTGCCCTAAAAAGAGCATGGTATTGTCCGAGGGATGTCCTCTTGGAACCTAAAACCAAGAAAAAGGAGAACCGCATAGTTTGCGTTACGACTTTCTGCCCTTCCTCCAATAAATTACGAAAAAGTATTCTCAAACACTGGGGTGTGTTGAATGCAGGAATACTGACCCTTGAGAAACCTCTTTTTGCTTTTAAGAGAAACAAAAATATCAAAGACCATTTGATTAGAGCAGCACTCCCTGACACCAAGAACACCGGTACTCTCCTCGACCATTGGTCCTTACCTGCTGTTGTTGGGCATAACAAATGTGGAAATTGCTCTGTTTGTGAATTCACTACTGATTGTAAAGAGTTCGTATTTGGCAACATACGTAAACCCCATAATCATTTCAGTAACTGTAACACCTGTAATGTTATTTATGCAATTTTGTGCCCTTGTGAAATGATTTACATAGGTCAAACAACACAAAAAATCCGGATCAGAATCTGCCAACACAGAAGCAGATTGAGGTGCAAAACACCTAATGCACCGTTGGTGGAACATTTTGAGAATGCTGGCCATACTGAGGATGACATTCGTTGGACAGTCGTTTCTGTTGTAAAAATCCCACCCAGAGGTGCAGATATATCCCAACTACTGAATAAAGAAGAATTTAAATGGATTTTGAAAACAGGAAGCATACACAAAGGATTGAATTGCCTAGAGGATTGGACTACTTTACTATGATCCCATGGTCTCCTCACTATGGGCATGTCCGGAACTCATGAAGTAAACACAGAGCCTTTGCTCATCTGAAGAACTATGACCCTTCATTATTTCCTTATTTTTATTTTTAATTTTTATTTTTTATTTTTTACTTTTGCACCAGCTGAATTATTGATGAAGTTACGCTCACTATGTTAGACAATTGTTTGCGTTTTTATGGACTTTGACCCAATATGCTTGCTCCCTATATTGTCCTTTCCTGACCTCTTACTCTTCCTTCAATCTTGGATCTCTCTCCTTTGTCTCGGCGGTATTCACCCGTTTTTTCACTCACCCAATATGGCGCCCAAAATCTCCGGCTCTCCTTCACTCGCCCTCTTTGCACTTCCCGGACCACGTGACCATCATGTGACAGATCACGTGATCATTCGCACTTACTAGACAGCGGCAAATGAACTCCCTTCCCCACAGCCTATCCGGGATTGACCGAACGCGCTGTCCTGCAGACCCCCACGGATCATATCTCCTTCATTGTATCGAGGTATGTCAGCTACAGTCTCCATGCCTGCTCCTTACCCCGCGGTCACAATGTGAGACCCCTTCTTAATTCCCTCCTCCCCTTTTCCCTCGATAGATACTTCATCATCGTGTTGCCTCTATTGAACCTCATTGTCCAGGTAAGCCCGTTACCCCTTAGGCGTGATCACTCTCTCCCTCCCTGCCTCGATTCACAATTCGCTATTTCCTCCGCAGGCATATTACTTGGAGTCTCTATTTCGCTCAGGTCATCGGACCCAGACGAATTTCCATTTTGTTGTATCACTTTACAACACGAGGTAAAAAATGTTCCCCGCTTCGTATTCGCTTCACCCTCTCACTTTTCCCGCATCGATTTTTAACTTTGAATAACTTCCTCCGCAGGCCGATCTATTTCGCTCAAGTCATTGGACCTAGACATTTTACCATCTTTGGTTTAACTTGTCAAAATCCGAGGTAATTCTTTTTCACGTTACCCCCGCCCCGCCCGCCACCACAATGCCGCACAAGTTTTCTCTCTCACTCTCCCAATTCACCGCCGTTCACCCGCGTTAATGGTTATTCTCCGGCACGTATTCCCGTGAGAGCATGGTCACCGCCACTTACTTCTAAGCTTTTCAATTACTTCCAAACGTTCATGAAACTAAATGCCATAATTCTGTTATGTTGAATCCACTACGGTTTCCGATATATAGACTGGCCCGTGTTCTGACACCATTGTCTTATACTGTAATTTTATTTTAACCTCTTCAGTGCCCCGCCCTTTCCACGCCCTGTGCCGGGCGTTTCATTAGCGGGCGGGGTTCTTGACGAGATGGTCTCGTCATGGGCACAGCGCAACCGCGGCCCATGACGAGACCATCTCGTCATGGGCACTGAAGGGGTTAAATTAACCCTTAACCACCATGTTTCCTTTTTTCTTTTTCCCCTATTTCTCTCATTCGACATTATTTATGTTGTTGTTTGTACTAAATGTTGTCAAATCAGGCATTTTAATGGGCAATTCATACTAATCAGTCCTGATGATGATCCTAAATCTCCCCGTTAAGGATCGAAACGTCGTCGACTATGTAGTTCACCTTACACTCTAACAATTTATGTGTATGAAATGTTGTGAAGGTGGCAAGTTTTATACCAAGATGTTTCACTACCTATTATTCTCTGACGTAGAAACATCACTACAATTGCCTGTATGTTTTTCCAAAACTTTATGTCCTCTTGATATGTAAGCCATAGGATACAGGCTTGTGTCCCACCAACACCTTGCTTGCATTCTTTTGATCATTGCTAATTACTGTTTCTAATTAAAGTTGCCTTGTCCGGCTGGACATAGGTTATAATATAGTACCAATTTTGGCTATATTCATTGTTGTTCGCTAATATTCTTTTGCTTTCAGGGACCACTGTCTCCTGTAATAAGAGGTTGCCAGCACCAGCAAATCTTCCATTCTCACCATTATTTATTTATTTATTTACCAGATTTATAACGCGCATAGCTGCCCCAGCAATGGGGCGTCCCAGCGTGAGAAAGAGCTTGAAGCGGGAGGCGATTATACAACGGCAGGGAAGAGCCAGGTCTTAATCGCCCTGCGGAAGGTCATATGAGTCTGGATCTCTCTAATAGAGAGAGGGAGCCGATTCCAGAGTCGCGCTGCAAGACAACGAAAAGAACGCCCCCCGGCTTTTGCTCTCACAGTCCAGGAGACAATAGCCAGCAGCTGATTGGACGATCTAAGGAGTCATTGAGGAGTATACAGTTGGAGTAGCTTAGTTAGACTCACCGGAGCCTGTTGAGAAAGAATTTTATGAGCAACACATAATGTTTTAAATTGAATTCGTTTCTCAACAGGCAACCAATGTAGCTTGGGAAGGATGTGGGAAACCGACGCAGATCTCGGGAGTGCCACTAGCATACGTGCCGCGGCGTTCTGAGCTCTCTGTAAGCGCATGATACAGGATTTGTTAGCCCCGAGATATAATCCATTTCCATAATCCAGTCTAGATAGTACAGCCGCCTGGATGATGGTCTGGCGATCTCTAGGGGGAAAAAAGCCCAGTACTGGCTTTAGGCCACGCAATAGGCCAAAACACGATCCAGTCACAGCCTTGGCTTGCGTGTCAAAAGTCAGTCCTCTATCAATCCAGAAACCCAAGTTTTTAACAGCTTCTTTGGGCACAGGGGCTGGCTTAAGGCTGTCAGGCCAGCAATGACCAGACCATAGGTCACCATCTTTTCCAAATACTAACACCTCGGATTTACTGGCGTTTAATTGCAGGTAATTGCTGGCCACCCAGTCTGCCACCTCAACCAGATCTTCCCTGAAACTATTTAAATTGGCGGTGTTCTTTTTAGAGTAGGCAATCACCAGTTGGGTGTCATCGGCATATGATACCATTGACAGTCCCCTCTTCCGAGCCACCAGGGCCAAAGGTTGCATATAGATATTAAACAAGAGGGGGCTCAAAATTGACCCCTGGGGCACTCCTCGTTGAAGGGCATAACTCTGGGATTGAAATGGTGGCATCCAGATCTGGAAAGATCTTCCCGACAGAAAAACTCGACACCAGTCGAGAGCCAGATCCTTCACTCCGATGTCAGATAGCCGTTTCAATGGAATTTCATGGGAGACCGTATCAAAGGCGGCACTTAGATCAAGAAGAACTAAGGCCGCCGAGTCCCCAACATCCAGTATCCCTCGAATTTCCTCCGTCACTGCCAACAAGGCAGATTCAGTGCCATGTCGGGCTCTGAAACCATTCTGTGATGGGTCAAGGATCTTATTCTGTTCGATGAACTCTGTCAGAATAGTTTGAACATGAAGTTCTACCATTTTCGCTAGGAGAGGAAGTTGCGAAATGGGGCGATAGTTACCAGGCTCTGCTGGATCCAGTGATGGTTTTTTCAGCAGAGGGATAACTTTTGCATGCTTCCATGTTGCAGGTACTATAGCTGACTCTAGAGAGAGATTCATCAGTTCCAGATACACTGGTAGAATAGAGGACATGACTTGAGAGAATTTTTTTGGGGCCAATGGATCAATAGGTGAACCAGATTTAATTTTTCTAAACAGGACCTCCAGACTAGCTAAAGATAGCGCTGGGAAAGATATTCCCAATCCAGAGCACCGAGGGTACATTCAACACATAAGTGAGGTAAGTAAACATCTAGAGTAGGTGCAACTAAATGAAGCTCACGTATTAAAACAACTTACATTAGAACAAGACCCGCAGCACAAGAAACACGTTAACCTCCTGCACTAAAATAACTAACTGGAAGAAAGCCAATTGTCTCATGCTCAACATAGACAAGACAGAAGTAGATATCTTCAGCCAGAGCACCTCACCATGAGACACCCATACCCTGAACCCACGTCAGGAACTTAGGAATAATCACCAACTGCAAACAGGATATGACCTCACAAGTCAGTGCCATCACTGCATCCTTCTTCCACACCCTGAAGATGCTGAGGCTCCCAAGCAACACTAAAAAACTATCACACATGCCCTAGTTATCAGCAAATTGGACTATGGGTACGTCGGGATGACAACGCAACTCATTTGAAGACTACAAACCATCCAGAGCATGACAGCCAGGCACAATCTCCCACACAGAGCTCCCATCACACCACACCTGAAGGAGCTCCTTTGGCTTCCAATACACAAACACATTCAATTCAAACTCCTCGCATACACATTCAAGTCACTGCACAACTCAGTCCCCATCTGCCTGAACAGTCGCAGCTCCTTCGACTAATCATCCAGACACCTCTGCTGTGCAGGACCTGTACTTGCACACCCCCCAAGCATACACAGAACCAGATCTGGAGGAATGGCATTCTATTACATTGCTTCTAAAGCGTGGAACGGCCTCCCATGTCCAAGGAGAGCTTCCTTCTCTATTTAATTCCACAAGAAGCTGAAGACCTGGCTTTTCAATTAACCAATCTACTATAGCTGCACTGGGAACACATACCTGCCTAGTGCCAGGAAACCCTTATGGGAGATAGTGCGCTTTACAAATCCACATTACATAACAATATAACATAACTATATTAATAGTAAAGTAAACATGCTGCTGTCATGCTGCCAGTTCTAAGCAGAACCTCACTGGGTGACTTGAAATGACAAGGCTGTGTGAAGTGTTGAGATGAGGATCCCAGTTCAGCAGGCTCCATCACTAGTGTCATTACAAAATGATGAACAGGCATAGGTAAGTTTGAGCAGCAATCTATTTAATTATGGCCGGTCGAAATTTTGCTCATGCCAGCATAATCTCATAAAGTTTGTGGCATTTTGATTTATGCTTTCTGAGAGAAATGGGAAATGAAATTGAGATGTAGTTCCGCTAAAAATCCTATTGCAGAGCATGGGAACAATAAGAATGATTATCACAAAGGAAGGGGATTCGGGGCGCTTGTGGGTCCAGCATGCACACCCCTCAAAAGTATCAATTATCTGAAAATCAGTATGCAAAATGAAAAGGTCTGCTCCTTTTGTGTCTGTAGCCCTCACACACCCAAATGGGTGTCATGCTTCATGATAAGGCAATGCTGCTCGTTGGAATATCCTGGACAATTATTGGATTCCATCCATTTTGTAGATTAGATGCCTTCTGGTCCTGATGAATTGCCATTTGATCTCTTTACACTAATACTGCAAGAAACATGTAGACCTCGATTTTTTAGCAATCATAGACCATCGTATTTAATGCTAGCCATAACTTTTAACCAGACAAGTAGACCCACTGATTAAAATTCGCGCTAGAGAGCTACCTAGTCTACTTTAACATCACCTTGCTTCTATACACTTAACTACACCACCAATCTACACGTACTGGGCCTACACCTCACTCCTCATACGACATTTGGGACTAAAAGATCTCCGATAAAGAGCCTCTTTGCAGGTGCCCTTTGGGAATTGCAGTGCCGGCCCAACAATGAGCAATGCCCTATGTTGAAGCATGACACCATTTGGGTATGTAAGGGCTTCAGTTCCAAAACGAACAGACCCTCTGTCCATCGACTTGGACATTGACCAACTTTTGTATCTTTCTCTTCCTTTTCATTCCTTTAAAGGAACTGCATACTGATTTTGAAGAACAACAGAACACTGGAGGCTGTTCTTCACCTTGCATGCGAATTGAGCTTTCGGATGAAATGAGTAAACAGCAAAAAAGTTCATGAGCTGGTTTAGCACACAAAATAAATTATTGCAATTCTCTTACACCATAAGCAACAAAGACTAGTATTCCTTGACCTTAACATTATAGGGGAGCAGGGCACCCTCAAAACAACCACACATGAAAACCTAACATTAAAAACGGCTTACTACTACATTACAGTTTTCATCCTCACTATCTGAGGGGGAATCACGCCTTCAGCCAATTTTTAAGATTGAGGAGCAGCTGTTCAGATGTAAGTGATTACAAGGTGCAAGCAGTGCATTAACCAACTAAACTTGAGGCTAGAAAGTAGCCACCTAGAATAGTGGGACAGACAATGAAGTGGACACGCAACAACAACAAAGATGCCTTGTTGGACCATGTCCCACCGAAGGTAAAAGAGGACAGACCTATTTGCATTACTACATTCAATATAGCTTTAGACAGAGTGAGTAAAATTATGAATAAACATTTGCAGATCCTAAATAGCGGGCCCTTCAATCTACCAAAACCCATGTTTTCACATAGATGAAGAAAAAGTCTAAGAGACTCAATAGTACACACAAGCCCTAGAAAAACAACAACATATATCAGACAGACACACAAGACATTGCCTCCAGCAGTCGACCACTATCCATGTGGTGGGTGCAACGTATGTCACCTAACAAAAGGCCCGAAATTAGTAATTTTCAATAACAACACCACGTGAGAACCGAGAAATCTGACAAATTGTAATACACAAAGAGTAGTGTGCTTGATTAACTTCCCCTGTAACCAACACAATGGGCCTCATATGATACAGGCAGAAAGCCATCCAACAGCTCATCGGAGGCTTTCGGCTAAACACCAGAGGTTTCCGTCCGGCCACCCTATAACGATACTTACGGTTGGAGGGAAGCCTGCGGGGGAGTACCGCTGCACTCTGACGTACTCACAGAGCCCTTCGGGGGGAGTGCGGATTATAATGCCCAGAATGGAGGTGGTGCCTGCTCAGGCACCACAGATGGATTGCACAGCACATTTCCCACAGCCTATATATGGTGGTCTGAACGCCAGAGAAAGGCTGTCAGAAACGGACTTTGGAGGCCCCTAGCAGGGCCCCTTTCCCCTCTGGCCCTCCACTATGGGGCCTAAACATCCCTGCATCATGTTGCAGGCACGGACGGCATGGAACCTGGCACAAGGTGCATGGACATATGTAATCATCCATTTTTCTATTGCAGCTTATTCTTTGGCCTTTTTCTGGCCACTGCACAAGCTGCAATGGGAAAATGGATGTTTCCGACAGCCTATAGGGAGGTAGCTTCCTAATTCGGCAGATGGAACCGCCAACTAACAGTTGAACCGATTCCATCCCACTACAGTGTTGTTCAGACGATCGTCCGGCCGACATCGTATTAGGTCCAGGATGACCACCCGGAAGATAAAAACAAGCATTGGCATAGCCAATAGGTCTCGCCTTTGGGACCTTATAAGTATTTAGTTATGCAGCACAATATCCTTGGTGCAACAACATTAACTGTTGCATGGTTAAACACTTATAAGGTCCCAAAGGCGAGACCTATTGGCTATGCCAATGCTTGTTTTTTTTTTAGTTAGTTTGTTTTCCTCGGCTCAATATCCCACGGGTGCTGCACGCTGCGGAGCTCCCCAGGAAGAGGACCCCTCATCTCCAGCAGTGCTAATGATGTGCTCTGAGAAGCTGCTCCAACTCCCCCACACCTGCTGCCTCTCCCCGCGCAGGTCCTCGGACAGGGCAGCAGGTGCACCCCAGTGGCCAGGGTCACACGTGGGGTGCTTCTTGAGGCTGCAGCACTCTACAGAAAGTGCCAGCTGCCCTCCTCTTCTCATGGGGCGTCCTCCCTAGCGCCGGTGGCTCTGATGCTCCTGGCTGCCAGGTTCAGACCTGTTAGCGACTCCTCTTCAGGAAATGACGTGGCGGCTCTGGAGCCGGTTGGCAGGAGACGGAGGGACACAGTCCAGGTGCCCGGGGGCTTTATCTAGGGCCTGGCAACCGGAGTAACCCGAGGGTCCGTGAACGGGGCAGCTATTCAGTCTAGGAGAAACAAGCATCGGGGTTATGGTGTCAGTCACCCAAGTAAGGCTACGAATTGGTAAACATACAATGAAAAGTCTGGAATTAGTTTGGCCAAAAATCAAATGTCCTGTCAAATCCTTAAGCTGAAAGAAGTTCATACAAGATTTCTTTTTCGCGCCTTTGCGGTATCAGTGTGTTTATTTTCGAGATCTCACATTTAGAAAACTTTCGAGCACATTATAATGGAGGCTGTAACAGTAACCCTCATAAAATACCTCATTCTCCAATACTCAGTAGTTGAACCAGTGTGACATGGGCGCTAGAAAGGACATGGGCCATCTGGATGCTGTCGGCAATATAAATAAAAAGCAACAATCGGTGTTGACGGCCCCCCTCAGGCCTCTGGGTGCGTTGTCACTGCACCTGCTGCACCAAAGGAAGCTACGCCACTGCCACTATTACACCTGTGTGATTCTCAGGGATGGGCATTGAAGTGTTGAGTCTGAAAGGAGGCGTGCTACCAGGTTATACTTAATGGTTCTCTTCATGTACGAGTCTCAGAACGAGAAGTGTTAGGTGACATCTGAGCCTGTTGCCTTCAGCTGTTGTAGTAGGTGCATTAACCCTCTGCGCCGCCTTACCAGTTAACGTGAATAGTAACCACAAATGTCAGCGACGCCAGGGGACAGCTAACTCTTCTTCAGTCATGTGTTTCTTCGTGCATTGTGGGACTTGTGGTTCTACGTCATGTACAAATGCATAACTACAAAAGCGAGCATGAACTGGGAGTGCTACCACTACCCCTCACTCAAGGCACCTCGAGAGCTCGGTGTGATCAGCGTTGCAGGGAGTACTATATCGGTTTACCAGTCTGAACTTCCTCTCGTCTGCAGAGATCTGCATTTATACTTCAAAGTCAGTAAAATGAAGTGTGCTCACGCATGTATTTAAATTTTACAGTGCTACGAAACGTCAAAAGACATGTAGCACTATTCGTTTTTATTTTCTCATAGTGTATCAGGTGCCAGAAGCGTCACCTATTCTTATTCCGTGTTTCAAAAAAGGTGGAAAGGGCAAAAAGGCGCGAGTTGCTCTCTGGTTTAGAACTATTGGCAATGCGGGCAGAAGGAATCCGGATGGGGCACCATGGCGGTCCGTGCCCTGCCTGAGCCAAGAAATGCTGAAAGGCTTGGAAGCCCCTCCCCCCTCCCAACAACCCCATGTCTCCAGCATCTAACATATTTATCACCTGCGGGATTTTCTTAAATTCGTGTACCCCTCCCTAATATTCAAGCCATATCTACCTGGTTCTTTCCCTCATGGTCAGTGACTAGCTACCGCCCTCCCCCTATGACCACACCACCCCCGGACACAGCACCCAGACGTGGTATCTTTGGAAGGCGGGGGGTCGCGAAACCCCCCGGCCGTATTTATTAAGTACAAAAACAATAAATTTCAAATTTGCATGATAAACGGTTATACAAAATTCAGCAGGACATTAGATACATAATTGTCAACAGGTGTGAGTGTCTATCCTTAACAAAGACTCTAATACAGATTGTTTCCTAACCGAATCTAACATCCTCCTCTGCAATTTTGTATACTAACATTTCTGGGCCATATGGCAAGGTCGCTAACCGGTGTCAGGTCCTACTAGCTGCGCCTCCCCTACAGGTGTGCGCATGCGCAGCCGGGCCCGGTAATTACCCGGTCCACGCCGTGAACTTCATTTACCCACTAAAGGAGGGCCCTTACTCTGCGCCATCCGGTGACGTCATGAGTATGCGCGCGCGGGGTGGCTACCAGCCTAAGGAAAGCGTGACTCCCCAACCCGCGCCCCTTTGAAGCACCAGTTACCTTGCCCCTGAAGTTCTAGGAGGGGCCAATGGCCCCTCCCCCTGGGCGGGCACCTCCGTAGGATGATGCCCGCCCCCTCAGACCTTCAAATAGTTGCTCACCGGTCATGACCTTACCGCCACGGGCCAGCATTGTTAACCGACGATCTGGCCTCCCCCTCTACCCAGACATAAACCAGGAGCGCGCCTATTTTTTAAAAACCCCTCCAACCAGGCCCAGACATTATTAGACCACAGGACATTAGCTGCCTCCGTCAGGTGCACCCCGTCCCTCAAGTAAAAATGCTCGCCCCAGATACACCCATGTGGAATCGTCTGCAACTGGGGGGTCCGAAATAATTTGTCCAACTGTGTGTTGACCCTCCGTACCGAGTGATTCAACGCCCTGACCGAGACCCCCCCTCGCCACTGCCACCGAGGAATAAGTTGCGACCAAACTACTGTGGAACCCGGGCAAGCCCTGGCCACCCACCCCGCAGTGGAAATGATCTCCTCAATGAGCACGCGCCTCCCCAATTTTGCCAAATCATTCTCCCCCAGGTGAAGTATCACCACTGACGGGGGGGGCCGCTGCTGAGCTAAAATTCCCTGGAAGAAACTCCGAAACTCGCTAAGGCATAAACCCCCCCTCCCGAAGAATGATATATCCAACCCCTTTTGCGCTGCGCTCGTCCTACGGTCTCCTGAAAGAAAAACATGTTCCGCGCGCCTAACATAGGAATGGCCCACAATCCAAGTCACCAGTTTCTTGTGTCCTCCGTGCTGTGCCGATGTCGATCGTTGTCGCCCGGTGACGAGTTCCTCCCCTGCGTGACAGGTTTGAGAAACTGTAAACAAAAGAAACATACAGGGCGTGAGCACCATCATGTCACAACATGTCAATTCGTACATAACTCTTGTAACGTTCAGACGACCATCTTCCCAGTGTCTTCACACTCTCCACTGAGAGACCCCTTGCCACTGCCTCGGTTGCTGCCCCAATCCTAAATGAATGGGTGCCGAATTCCTTTGGATCGAACCCTGCCAGACTGACCGTTAGCTCCAAGACTCGCTTAAACTGGTACCTAGTCAATGGTGTACCATCGGCGTGACACAGCAGTGTGTCCCCCGCCGTGCACTCCCGCTGCCTACAGAAAGCCTCCACGTGAGAAACCGGGCAGCAGGGGTTGGCCCGCGCCCGATGGAGCACTATGGTGTGACCTCGAGAGTCCTGGTCGGTTTTTGATTTCTGAATTGTTATTCGCATAACGTCTTCCTTGATCTCAACCCCGGCCCACTGTAGTCCCCCCACTTTATCAGTTTTTGACCCAGCAACTAACTCCCCAACCCTCAAAGCCCCATAAAAGGCCAGGGAAAATGCCGCCTTGAACAAGATAACCTCCCACTGGGAGCTACAAACAGTGTGCAGTGCCCCCAATAAGGCCGTCAGCCGTGCCAATCCAATGGGCCTTCTCCTATCGCCCTGGTAACCCTGTACGCGGCGCCAACCCCTCAACGCCTTGCGCACCAGAAATGTGTTAGTGGGATCTCGCATACCCCTACTCTGCGCAAAGAAGGAGATTGCCGCCCTATGTCTGTTCGCAGTCGCAACTGAGCGCCCTTCCTTGTGCATTGATTCTAGGTAAGCTGCAAAGCTGTCCTCCTGTGCCCACCTAGCCTCCCATTCCCGCCCCAAGAAAGCCCGGTAAGACAAAAACGCCCCTTCGTAAGCTGTCTTGGTCCTGGGGGCTAAGCTAGCGACCACGAGGTCCTGTAATCTGGGGCACCAATCCGCCAAAGTACTGCCGGGAATTGCGCCGGCTGGGGATCTGCCGCCGGAAGGTGTTCCCTGAAAACCTGCATTTTAAAGCGAGAAAGGGAGTCAGCTGCATTATTGAGGACGCCAGGGACATGCTTGGCTCTGAAAACCACATTCCATTTTAAGCATTGCAACACAATCTCCTTCAGTAAGCGGAGTATGAATGGACAGCGTGCCCCCTGCTGATTTATGCATTCCACCACCGTCATGTTATCCGACCAGAACACCACGGATTGGTTACGCAAGTGTTCCGGCCAGACCATCAACGCTACCCATATCGGAAAAAGCTCCAGAAAGCCAATATTGGTAGTCAGACCCTGTGTCCTCCATTCCGCTGGCCACCGCTGGGCGACCCACCTGGTACCCAAAATGGCGCCGAAGCCGGTACTCCCAGCAGCGTCCGTCCATAGGCCCAATTCCGCCGATGTGGAGGGAGGACCCGGCCACACTACTCTGCCATTAAAATCCTCCAGAAATGCCATCCAAATGAGCATATCCTGGCGAACCTCAGATGACAACCTCGTGTGGTGGTGTTTCTCCCGTAATCCTCTCATTGCTTGGGCAATAGAGCGTGAAAAAGGGCGTGCCATTGGGATAACCCGAAGCGCAAAATTCAATTGCCCCACCACCTCCTGTAGCTGTTGCAATGTAACCTTGTCTTTGCGTAGGCATTGCCGTAGGGCTGCCCTGAAGCTAGCTACCTTAGCCCTGGGTAACCTGAAGCATCCCTCCACGGAATCAATTTCGATACCGAGGAATTCCAAACAGGTGGACGGGCCCACCGTCTTCCCCGGGGCTAGCGGGACACCAAAAGCCCGCATGAGCGCGCAAAATTCCTGTAACGCCCAAGCACACTCCTGAGATCCTGCCGCACCCAAGAAAAGGAAATCGTCCAGATAATGCATCACCTGCCGATGCCCCGTCACCTCCCTCATGACCCATTCCAAAAATGAGCTAAACGCCTTAAAGTACGCACATGAGATAGAACAGCCCATGGGCATACATTTGTCCATATAAAACTTGCCATCGAAAGTGAAACCTAAAAGATGATGGTCCAGAGGATGAACTGGGAGGAGGCGGAAGGCAGATTCTATGTCAGATTTTGCCATCAATGCCCCTGGCCCCAGTGCCCGCAATAAATCCACTGCCTGGTCAAATGATGCATACTTGACGCTACAAATTCCCTCATCAATCGCATCATTCAGTGACGCACCTCTCGGGGTCGACAGGTTGTGGATCAATCTGAACTCCCCTTTCTCTTTTTTGGGTACCACCCCTAGTGGAGAACACACAAAATCGGGGACAGGCACCTCCGGGAAAGGGCCAGCTATTCTACCCAGGGCCAGTTCCTTGCTAATCTTAGCAGCCACGACTGCGGGGTTATGTTGCACCGACAGCTGGTTCCTGCAATGTGTGCTACCTGTGTAACCCCCTGCCGGGATCCTAAAACCTTGAGAAAAACCTTCTTGCAGTAGAGTGGCCGCTGTGTGAATCGGGTACCTATTCAACCAAGGGATCATTGCCAAAACATCTATAGGGGTTACGATATCTCGCATATCGGCCCTACACTGGCTTCCCCCTCCCCCTCTGGCTGTGGTTGCCCTGCTTGGACCTGCAAGTTGACTCGGGGTGGGAGGGGTGACCGCAGATCGAACATGCATGTCTGAATTTACAGGTGCCCGTGGCCCTCGTGCAGATACGCTTATTAAAGTCCCAACACACCCCTTTTCTCTCAAACCCCCCCCCCCTAACCCTACCCGGGACCTCACTCCCCTGAGCCGCCCGAAAGGGGTGCTGAGGTCTGGTGAAGTACCCCCTGCCCGCAGTGGCAGACTGTAGTGGGGCAGAGCTCCCAGAGAACTGCCTATGCCATGACACAGAGTCCACCTTATCCCATGCCAATGACGCGTCAAATTCCCTAGCTTTCCTGAAATTGACATCATACTCCTTCCAGGCATCCCCCGGGTACTGCTCGCTCCACCCCACGATTCTACTCTGGTAACAAGCCAATGACGCCTGCACATTAGGAGGCCGCTCGGCCATGATGGTCGTGAACACTGCGAAAGCCCTAACCCAATTGAGCAAAGATTCTTCAACCCTAAACCTAGCACACTGCGCCCTCCACTCACTTGGAAGCATCCACTCCTTTAGTGTCTTTGCCTGGTCCATCTCCCTGTGATCCAGTAGTAATGAAAAAATGTAAACATATTTCCCCGCCCAAATGCATTCCTTCGTTGCCTGGGACACATGTTGTGCCAAATTCTCAGACCTAGAGGGCAATGACCCATCGCCCAAGAGGGGCAGTGCCACCTCCTTACCCTTTTTTTTTTTTTTTTTATTTTTTTCTTTGCCCCGAGCGCCGGGGCACGTCCTATGTAGGGGAGCGTCCAGGGAACAAGGGGGTCACCTGGGCGCTCCCCACCGCTTTATCCCCCCCCCAGTGGCCCGCCCCCCTCCCTTCCGACCCGGATGTCGATTAACGACATCCGGGTCATCCAGGCCACCAATCGGCGGTAGGGCGCGCCCCCCAGTGACGCGCCCCACCACCGAGTAGTCCGGGGGGAGGTCGCCGCACAGCCATGCAGGCGGGGGGGCCAAAAGCCCCCCCTTTCCATATGTCCAAATTATGCCATTTCCTCACCATTCAGTTCGCTGCCTCATCTGTCAGTGGCATCAATATTCTTACATCTAATCTGATTGTTATGAAATGTAAATCATTGAAAATGAAATTAATGATAAAGAAATGAAAAATGTAAATCATGAAAACACTTTATATTTGTGGGTGTCTCTCGCAAAAGAGAGGTGTTCAGATAGTGTAGTAGGTTAAAACGCTTGATGGGAAAATCCGCGGGTGGTCTGCAAAGTATGCCACTGCTCTGTACGCCACCTTCAATTGTGCGTGACTTCGCCTTCACCCTTGCAATATCGATAAGAGAAGTGCTGTCCAGTTGATATTAGCATCTGATATCACCTGGTGGTGAAGAGTACGAAGACGGCGGTGGAAAGCGACGAGCTGAATTGTATTTTTAACGTATCTGCATCCTCGCAATGTGTGATCTTGGGCTAATCAGTTTGTCAACTCCCTTCTATCTCGGTAACACTGGTAGCACCAAGAAGCAGGATAAAAATATGGTGCAGGGAACTATATATCTACAATTGCACATTTGCTTACAGTGAATCGATATTCTGGTAAACTCCGATTGATGTAAAAATAAAAATCCTAGTTTTATAAAAGAGGCCCGTCGTAATAAAAGGGATCCCATCGCCTGAGGGTTTATTTCCTACATAGAGCTGTCAGCGGGGGTGATGTGCTCCCTAAGTGGAAGGGAACTCTGCTGGGGAGGAATTACTGGTTCGTGCAGCCGGCATCCCTGCGTGGGTAGGACGGGAGCTGCGTGTGCTTGTCATACAGCAGAGACAAGCGGATGACACAAAGCAAGTCATTCAAGAGCGGTGTCTACAGAGTCAGGGATGGGGGTGAGCCGCATGGCTCGGAACACTGAGGAGGCAGGGGACAATAGCTGGGTGGGGGTAGGGGCTGCATGGAGAAAAGCAGGGTGGAGAGAATTTGTGATGGGGTGGAAGCAACAATATCAGGAAAAGAGGGAGAGAAGGGGCAGCGTGTGAAGGAGAGTAGTGTGATGTGAAGAGGTGTGGGCACGTGCGGCAGGGTCGGTGAAGGGGATGAGAGGTGAGCAGAAGGAGCCAAAAAAAAAGTCCCCAGCATTTTGGAGGCCGTGAGAGGATGCCAGTAAACGGGGAACACAATTGCAGTGTTGCGGTAGCAGCATGTAGATGAGTACTCGGAGCTGTTGCCCCTGGGTATGTGAATAGTAGGCATAGCTTAACCCCTTCAGTGCCCATGACGAGCTGGACTCGTCATGGGCTGCGGTGGCGCTGTGCCCATGACGAGTCCAGCTCGTCATGAACTCCGCCCGCTAATAAAAAGCGCGGCACTGGGCGGGGAAAGGGGCGGGCATGCAAGGGGTTAAAACGGAGGTGTTTTGGAGGCCGTGAGAGGATGTCAGTAAATAGGGAACACAATTGCAGTGTCGCAGTAGCAGCATGTAGATGAGTACTCGGAGCTGTTGCCCCATGGTATGTGAAAAGTAGGCATAGCTTAAAACGGAGGTGCTTTGGAGGCCGTGAGAGGATGCCAGTAAACGGGGAACACAATTGCAGTGTTGCGCACGCTGTAAAAAAGAACAAATACAAGCGCGCGCGCCTCACGTGGCAGCAGGGGGAGGGGAGAGAGGAGGGGGCCTGCGCGATTCCCTTGCGGGAGCGAGCAGCAAGGCGCGATAATTGATAACATATGGCGGCAGCTGCTCGCTCCCGCAAGTGAATCGCCAGACGTGCATGCGTTGCCATTGAAAGCAATGCAACGTGTGCATGATTTTGCGGGGAAAGCTGTGCCGATTACTAAAGGTCTCTTTCCTACGCAGCGCGTGCGCGCTGCGTAGGCGAGACCTAAAAATGAGAATAGCCGAGCACCACTGTAATCTCAGGTGTGGCCGAGCGACAACTAAAATGTCCACTTATTACACGGACAAAAAACAAACAGTTTTAAACCACCAGTGCGTTGTCTTTGAGCACATTAACGAGGCAGCCAATTGCGAAGCAAAACTCTTTGAGAGAACAGCGGTGGATGTTCAGACTCAATTCCCACAATAAGGACCTCAACGACAACATCCTTTTGGGCCAATTTACCATATAATAGTTTCTGTGATTTTACAGCTGATCCTTATTTTAAATATCTATGTTTTTATCAAAGCTAGGCCTGTTTTATTGAAAGACCTGCAGAAGGAACAACCACAAGGAAAAAAATGTACAATAAGCCTTGAATCACACAGTGTCTTCATGACTGCTGGTGATTATTACAGGGTCCTTTCACTAATACTTTTACAATTTTCTCAAAATAATTTTTTTGTATAACTATATTTTTTCATGAGTCACTGCTGAGATACATTAGATCATTGACTTAGATCCCTCCTTTATTTTGGTTCAACTTTGTTCACCAATGTTTTTAATACTCAATCAATCAATCAGGTAGTAGTTGTATAGCATGACTAATCACTCCGGGGTGTATCCAGGAGTTGTGCAGCAAAAAAAAGGTGAAAAACCAGGTCTTGAGTCCCTTCCTGAAGTGGTTCAGCGACGGTGAAGTTCAGAGGTAGAGGGGGAGGGTGTTCAAGGCTTTGGCAGGAAGGTGGGAGAAGGATCGTCCTCCAGAGTGGCTGCGGCGGATACGTGGTGTCAGAGCCAAAGCAAAAAGCAACAGGTGGCCATGCCCTTTGGGAATGCACATCTACTTGAAATATTAGCCGAGGAAAAATATATGCAGCAAACAGTATGTTTTGGTGTCCTCAAGGTAATGATCATATTTTTTTCTGTGACCTATACATGCTCCTTAAACTCTTTTAGGCTTCACAAGCTCATGGCATGGCAAGAATGTAGATATCATTTAAAATGTAAGTCGATATCGATGGTCGACCGGCAACAGTGCTAGCGGGGCACGACCTGTATGTGCCCTTGATAAGCCTGTATTTTGCCTGCTTGGACCAATACGCTTACTGCAAAACCGGCAAGTCTGAGCGACTGGAGGTTTCTGGTCAGCCGGTGTAAGGTCAGGCGATGGTTCATGTAGTGTACTCCTTGGTTGTGGAGGGCTTTGTAGTCACGGATCAGGAGCTTGAACTGGGAACTCTTCTGGACGGGGAGCCAGTAAAGGTCTTTCAGGTGCTGGGTGACATTCGTCCTCTTGGGCAGGTTGTAGGTGAGGAGCAGTCTGCTGCTTTCTGGATTGTCTAGAGTCTTTGTACGAGTTCTGTGGTAGTGCCGGCATAGAGTGCGTTTAAGTAGTCGAGCCAGCTGGTAATGAGGGCCTGCGTTACAGTTTTCCTTGTGCTGATGGGGAGCCAACTGAAGATTTTGCAGAGTATGCGAATCGTGTGGAAGCAGCCCGAGGCAACGGCATTGACCTGACATTTCATGGAGAGTTTGCTTCCGGATGTTGCAATATGTATTAAAAATATGCCCGATCAGCCATCATACCATGCATCACACAGGCCTCTGCAGACAAGCACACGCTTACTCAGAGCTCTCTTATCTGCTGCCTGCGGGACTTCAAGTGGAATCAGGAGTTGGTTCCATTAGCGGCCACCATTTTGAAACAGAGCATGTGGCCTAGTTGCCCTCTGCTCTGCACTGTAGAAGCCAGGATGCACAACCTACGTGGCCCCACACCTTACTCAGTATATTTATGGTGCCACAGGCAAGAACGGCAATATGCAGGCCCCTGTGCAGTCCCTATGGGTGAATTGGCCGAGGAGACACCGAGCAGTGAGTACGGCATAGCTGTTGAGTGCCCAAGTGGCATGATTATCTCTTCGAGCGATCTTACCTTGAGGAGCACTATCTGATGGCCATCACATATGTTTTTTGTCTCAAAGAGTTTGCCTATAGGCTCGCTTTGCCACCAAAGGACCTATGAAGCTAAAGTCTTGCTTTATTTTTGTAAGTAGTGTCTATATTGTATTAAGTTTGCTGTTTTGCTTCTGTGTTTTACATCACACGGATCACTGTTTTATTTAGATGTGCTCACCTAAGCAAGCAACTAGCTCTAGCCCACATGGACGTTCACTTAGAGGTGTTTCTTTAATACTAATAAGGATATACAGCATGCGCTTTGCCTATTTAAGCAGCAGAATCGTCCTGTTATTCTGTTTTCTGTCATCACTGTGGCAGGCTAACCTTCTTATTGCATATTACAGGTTGCCAAGCAGTAACACCAAGTAGGTTCTAACCTTTTACTCAGATTCTACTTAACATTAACAGTATACCATCCAGTGCTTTCACGTAACTCGCAAGTTGTAGCACTCCTTGTTCCGCAGAAGAAGGGAATTAAATCTATGATGAGGCATGCCATTAAGGGGCAACCATGGTGGGTGAGGGATATAGAAAAAAAAGTCTAGTGCTTCTTCTCCACCCTCCAGGGGGTTATCCCACACTACATGAGTCTGAGTCTAGGGCCAAAATCATAAACCAGTATATTACATACACACAGTCGGGTACTCTGGGCAGGGGAACATGATTGTACGCCACGCAGAGTTCCTTCCAGTCCCAACATAGGGAACCAGAAGTGATATCACACACTTTCTGACTCCTGATGATATCCCAATTCTGTCCCTAGTATCATCTTGGACCCTTTAGAAGCCTTCTATTTGCCGTTGAGTGTCTAGAGGGTGGCGAGGTGTGGAAACAGTGTGGCTGTTTGTTGTATATAACTGCTAATACCTTTCTGAATGCTGAGGCCAGGGCTAACAAGGGTAAGGTTGAGGGTGGCCAAGAGAAATGGCACACATGTCTCTATACCTCTTCAGAGATCCTGCTGCAGTTACTGCAAGATAGAATAGCATCCCCACTTACCAGATCATACATTTCAAACATTAGGCATTATCTGCATGCAGTACCACAAATACTGTGAAAATATAAAGTTTAGCTTGCATTCTGTCATTGCTTTGTCTTTTACTGAACTCTCTGCCTTTGCCTGTTGGAGAGGCTGAAAGTTAGGCTTTATTTTAAAGCTCTTTTCATTCCCCTCCGCCCTTATGATCCAGGAGGCATTAATTCACCATGCCAGCCCTGCTGATTCAGCAGCATATATTTCTTCCAACACCACGTCAATGTTCCGCTGATGTTCCGACATGTTTATTACCTGTGTGTGTGCGTGCAACGCCTGCCTCGTGAATCTACATGAGTTCCCTCAAAGTGGATGGCTGTTAATTGTGCAAAATGTTCGCCTCCCACTGCATCCATTCTTCTGATGAATACTGTGAGTTATATAGACCGTTGGAGGCAGCATTTAGCACCGCCTTTATATGAAACACCACCCTTGACCTTTGTCTGTTGTCACCAATGCAGCCATCTGGGGAGCATCACATGCACTAGGACCCAGATGTTTGAGAAATGTAAGCAAAGCAGTGCTGGACTGCATGAGAGAGCAAGAGCGGCGCCAGATCTGAGAAGCTATGGCGCTGTTTCCTCTCCTCCCGTGCTGGTATGCGTTAGGCTGCCACGGGCCAATGCCTAAACCCTTGCACTAATTGCACCGTCGTGCAAGGGTGTGTGTTCTGTAAGGAATAGTTTCTGTACTGGAGTAAAAAAGCTAAATTCTTTTCTTGCTTTTTATGTGTGTTGCACAATGTAGCGAAAAACAAGCAGGCATTTGGATTTGGTGCAAATCCCTTACTATGACTATATGTAGACAGAGATTTGCATGAAAACCCATAGGTGATTGCATGGGAATGACAATGCACCACCCATGGAAAGCCCCCTTGATGCAAAGTAACACAAAGCAGCGCACAGCGCAACTTTGCGTTACTTTGGGAACCTTTCTAATGCAAATCCTGATTTGTGTTGGATAGTAAATGGCAGCATAGCACTCTGCATCGGGTTTGCATTGTAAAAGTAATGCAAGCCCAGTGGAAAGCATTACCTTTGTCTGTGTCTTCATCATTACCTCAGCTGTGGATCCTACGCTATGGCAGAGGAGACCCGCCTCCCCAAAAATGCCAGGAAAGGGAAAACAAAAAGAGAATAAACACTTGTTTAATTTTTCCTTTCCTGCCGAGTCTTGGGAGTGGAGCCTGGGGCTGACAGGCACTGAGGGGAGTTGTAGGTGCACTCCCTTCACTGCACATGGCGGTTTGGCCGGCCAACTCAGGCCGGCCAAATCATCATGCGCAGTGTAAGCTCTCTCCAACCCAGCAACACGGCTGGGTTGGAGAGAGCAGACAAAGACTCCCAGTCTGTCCTGGAGCACAAATTGGGAGCGCTCAGGGCAATTCTGAATCTGCTCTCATGCGTGAGAGCAGCTCCAGGATTGGCCGCAGGGCATTCTGGGAACCTATACCGCCTGGAGAAGAGATAATTACTGTTGTATCTTGGTATTGACCCATGCAAACACGGGTAAGTGATTATATGTTTCTTTATTCCTTATCTCTCAGCTGTGCCTACATGCATGTCCAGTCCCTCTGCCCTCTTGTCCAGCCATGCCCTCCCCACTCCCAGACCGGAAGTGGTATCCGGTTCCTGTCCCCTCACCATGGTCGGGTGCAGGGTCTTAGTGCCCCCTGACCCAGGTCACTACATCTCCCCAATTGACACAAGAAAGAAATGATGAGAGAAGAAAATAAAAGAGTGAGATATATAGGTGTAGAGAAGGAAAAGAAAAGAGAGAGAGAGAAAAGAGAAAAATGGAGAGACATTCATCCCCATTACTACATTTCTTAAATCAGTCTTTTGGGCATTTTGCTCTCTCTTCTTGGACATATACCTTCCTTTTCTTTCTGTGATCCCTCTTCTTGTCCTTCAATCTTGTCCTTTTTTCTTCCTTTGTTATCCATCGCTCCATTCCTCTCCTGTGAGCCGATGTTCTCTGTTGCAGGGTCCTCTCCGTCTTCATCCATGGTTCTCAGTTCTTTGAAGTGAGAACTGTTTCTTGTTATTCGGTAGGGGCCTGACTCCGCCGTTATCATTGGCCCCTTGACATTTGTTATTGTTAGCGGGTCCTTTGAGAATGGACTGTCAGACTTTCTACGTTGTCGCTGACGCACCACCACTGAGTCCCCTTGCTTGAGGTGTGACGGCGTGCCATGTTGTCTGGCATCGGCGTACGCCTTCATCTTCTCCTTTGCCTCCGGGTCTCTGACAGCAATGCTGTTGTGCTCTGGTGGCATCTTTGCTTCTAACTGTGGTAACCTCATCCTGCTTGTCCTCCCCAACACTAATTCAGCGGGACTTCGTCCTGTGGAGCTGTGGGGGTTGTTTCTGTAATCTCGTAGTACTTGAAAGAGTGCTTGTCCTATGAAAATCTGTGCCAGTTTTGCTCTTTGGACAGCCTTCTTTATGTTGCCCATGAACCTCTCCACCATGCCATTCGCTTGTGGCCACAGAGGCGTTATCTTCCTGTGATGAATGCCTAGGTAGGTCATGAATTTGCGGAACTCTTCCACAGAGAACGGAGGACTGTTGTCTGTCTTTAATGTCTCTGGGGAGGCCCAGGCCGCAAATATGTCATCCAGTATTGGGAGTGTTGCTGTTGCTGATGTAGATGAAATGTGGCGCACTATGGGAAATCTTGAGTATTCATCAATGATCACGAGCAAGCAGTTGCCCGTGTCTAAATGCTCATAGAAGCCTGCTGCCAACATTGTCCACACTGCCCTTGGAAGTTCCGACAATTGTAATGGTTCAGTCTTCGCTGGCTGCCCTTTTGTTTGGCAGGTGTGACAATTTAGGACGGTGTCCTCCACCATTCTATCTAGGCCAGGCAACCATACTTTCTCTCGTAAAAAAAAGATTGTTGGGACCATGCCTCTGTGCGACCCATGTGCCAAATTAACAGTCTGTTGACGTAGTACACTTGGCATTACTATGCTTGTTCCTCGCATTATTATTCCGTTTTCAGTCTCTGATAGTTCTTCATGTATCTTTTTGAATGCTGACATTTCCTCCTTGTTTACTCTTTCTCCCATGGTGCAGTTGTTGATGTGTCTCCATCTCAACTGTCTTTCGCCGCTTGCATCGTGGCATCCCTCGCTGTCTCCTGCTCTAGTTATGCTATTGTTATTGGTGCCAGAGTGTTCTGTCTTAGCACACAGTTGAGATATTCTTCTGCCATTGATATCTTCTCTGGTGCCTGCGGCAAGGGGAGCCATGACATGTAGTCAGCCGGGTTGTGTTCTTTGACCGGCTCGTGCACGATCTTGAAGTCGTAGTCCATCAGTCTGATACCTCAGCGTTCAATGCGAGGCGACATCTTTGCATTCGGATTGCCATGTATTGTCACCAGGGCCTGATGGTCAGTTACAATGGTGAATGGTTTCCCATAGATGAACATGTGATAGTGTTCACACGCCCATACCACTGCTAGGCTTTCCTTTTCTGGTTGGGAGTATGCCCTTTCAATGTCAGACAGGCTTTTGCTTCCATATGCAACTATTTTTCTTGGTGAGACTCTACCGGGCAGGTGTTGTGCTAGGATTGCTCCTAGTCCGACAGGCCTCGCGTCCACGGTCAGCTAAGTGCATAGCAAGGGATCAAAATAGGCAAGATGATCCACAGCCATCACAGCATGTCTGATGGCCTCAAATGCCCAACTGCACTCCTGTGACCAGATGAACTTCTGACCCTGCTTTGTTAGGTCCCGAAGCTGTGTGCTCACTGTGGCGAAGTCTTTTATGTAGCGAGTACAGTAGCTGGCAAGACCAAGAAATGACCTCACTTCTGCAACATCTGTTGGAGGACTCGGCCTTTTCAACATCTCTACCTTGCTGGGGTCCAGCCTCATTCCTTTCTTGGAGAAGATTTACCCGAAGAATACCAGTATATTTCTACCCAGTTCACACTTGTCTGCGTTCAGTGTTAGTCCTGCTTGTTCCAGCTGCAGGCATACTTCACGCAGGGCACTGTCATGTTCTTCATTTGACCGACCAAACACTAGGATGTCGTCGCTGTAGTTTAAACTGTTCTTCACCGGCCTTATTACCTGCCTTATGGTCTCTTGAAATATCTCTGCAGCCGATGATATGCCAAAACTCAGTCGCTTGTAGCGAAACAGGCCCATGTGCGTGGAGAACGTGGTAATGTACCTTGACTGCTGGTCAAGCTCCAGTTGATAGTACCCTTTGCACAAGTCCAGCTTCGAGAATCTGCATGCGCCAGTGAGAAAGCTGATCATGTCATTGAGGTGTGGCCCAGGGTGTCTTTCCCTCTCAATTGCTGTATTTGGTACCCTCATGTCCAAGCATGTGCGAATCTTTGAGGTGTTCTTTTTTGGAACCGCCACTATTGGAGACACCCAGGGAGTTGGCCCTTCTGCAGGCTCACTGATCTCCTGTGCCAGTAGACTTTGTATTTCGTATTCGACCTGCGGTTGTAGGTGTATGGGCACTCGTCGATGATTCTGAGCCACAGGTTTGATCGCCTCGTTGATGTGCAGTGTGATTTGTTTTTCTTTTAGTTTGCCTAGGCCTTGTAGTATGGCTGGATGTTCTAGTAAAATGTTCCGCTTCGATGACATGTGGTATGTCATTGCTAGTAGCCCCATCACCTGCGCCGTGATGTTGCTTAGCAGGCATGGTGCTGGGATGTCTCCCCTTAGCACATGCATCTCATCTTTACATGACCTGTCCTTGTACGTTAATGTGTCTGTGAAGTTCCCCATGTTTTCCACTGCTTTCTTAGAGCCCCAGGTGAACACATCAACAGTGGATGGTGATAGTGGCGGTCTCATTTGCATCTTCTCATACTCCGACATGCACAGTATGTTGCATGTGGCCCCACTATCGAGCACGAAACGTGTATAGTGTCTTCCTACTTCAATGTCCACTATTGCTGTTTTCTTGATCTGATGCTTCTCCACGAGATGAACGTGCTCTGGCTTTTGGTCTTATGTAGGCACATCTGACATCAGATACAGTCGTTCCACAATCTCTGGCGTGACTTTTCGATCTGATTCATCTGATGAGCTGCGATTTGCCGTTTTCATGTGCCTGGCATATCTGCTCGTCACCATCCGTGGTCTTGCCGGTCTTCCTCTATCACTTTTTAACTGTCTACTCATGCAGGCGCTTGCAAAGTGGTTTTCTCTGTTGCATTTCCTGCACTTATGGCCCATTGCTGGGCACGCACCGACGTGTGGAAATTCGAGTCTGCACCAATAGTGAAGAAATAAAAAGCTTCTAAGGGGTTCCCGGATACACCTGGTCCTTTAAACCAACAAAGGAGAGATTGGCACGGAAGCTGTAATATCAAGAAAACATATTTATTAACCTCACATGAGGAAGATTGCGTTACAAAGTACCCTCAGGCCACTGTAGGAGACATTCTAAGGAGTACAGAGAACAGGGTCCTTATATATGCATAGGTTACATAGTCAGCATAAAATCAAGGGGAGGTCCTGGCACATACAAGCATGCTTATTGACTAATATGGGTATACAAAATTTGCTTGCTCAACAAACTGGGAGGGGAGACTAAGCTGCTTACATCAGTAAGAATAGCCTGACAGATCTATACTAGGAGCAGGTGCATTCTATCAGCTAAACCTTTCTGAGCGTGTGCAAGGCTCTGAAAGAGGGAGAAAGCACATGGCTAACTAAAATGTCTGCCAGGAACAAAATGGCTTTTAGCACATGCTAACAGCAATTCCTGCCATCTTTAACAGACGGTCCTTTTAGCATGAGCTAAAGACACCTCTATGATCTAGATGGAACATAGAAAATATTTTGCACATTTATTCTCATAAATTCATCAATATCCTAATCCATTGCTAGGTGGGAATTTCTCATTCTAAATATTGTTAAGCGGGCATATATAAGGTATAGACAGAAACACAAAAGGAACAGAGCATTGGGTCATAATTAACATACAGATAGCAGGAGAGCGTAATGACTATTATTACAAACAGAACCATCAATATTTTTCAACCCTAAGCAGAAAGCAAATCCTAGAACCATCTAGTCTAATTCTATGTAAAAACATTTTCAATAGACTTTTCCAGTGTTCCTTTTATGAGGGCTAGAGTATCAATCATTATAGTCAAGGAAAGGGCAAAGTAACATTTGTCAACTGCTCAGATGAACTTTTCTTTTGCAGACTAAACATTATTCCTAATGCAGATATTAACCCCTTCGCTGCCAGGCCTTTTCCCCTCCTGTGCCACGCCCTTTTTTGGCTATTTGGGGTAGTGCACGCTGAGGCCCCTGTAACTTTTTGACCACATAAGGTATCCATGCCAAATTTGCGTCCTTTTCTTCCAACATCATGGGGATTCTAAAGGTACTCAGGGTTTGTGGATTCTCCTAGAGGGGTCACAGAAATGAGCCAAAATACAGCAAAATTTTGTTTTTTTTCGGAAAAATGGGAAAAACGGGCTGCAAATGAAAGCATCTGGGTTTTTCCCTGCAAATGTTATCAAAAAAGGGTTTGTGGGGTTGAAATCACCATTTTCCCAGATTTTCGGGGATACCAGACTTTTGTCAGAAACCCTACATTTTTTACACAGTTTTGGCATTTTTCTGGGACATAGCCTAATTTTGCTATTTTTTGTGCTTTTGACCTCCTTCCAGTTAATGGCAGAAATGGGTACAAAAGCAATAATGGATCCAGGAAAGCTATACATTTTCGAGAAGAAGACACAATTCTGAATTCAGCAAGGGGTCATTTGTGTAGATCCATCAAGGTTTTTTTATAGAAACTAACAGTTAAATATAGGATAAATTGAAAATTAGTTGAAAAAACAGCCTTTTGTGTCAACGTTTTCACCTGTAACTTCTTCTAATTATGACAGCTCTTTGAAAGCAATATACCATTACATCCGCTGGACATTACTGGTTGTGGGGATATATAGGACTTGTAGGTTCACCAAGAACCCAACGAACCCAGAGCCAAAAACTGAGCAGCAACTTGCAATGGTTTTTTATTATGTACCGGGTATATAGTAATTATTCTGTAAAAATGTGTACATGGAAAAATCGGTATGAAAGACACCTATGTATTTCTGAAATGGGAACAAAATATAGAGTTTAGAAACAGTAGATATTTGCACATTTCTGATATTGGGAATACTCATACTAGCATGAGAATTATCAGTCATTTTTTAGAATGACTTCTTTTTTACACAATATCTTTCATTTGGAAGGCAGAAATGCATCGAAAGTCAATAGATAATACCAGTTCCTTTACAAATCTGAATTACCCTAAGTCCCCCGATAAAAATGGTACCTCACTTGTGTGGGTAGGCATAGTGCCCGCGACAGGAAACGGCGCAAAATGCAACGTAGTCACAACTCAATATCGCAGTGAAAATTTACCCTTTTTTGGCAAAGTGCCTAGCTCTAGTTTTTGAACCCTAGCTCTGCGGGCACCTTGGGAAACCTAGCAAACCTATACATTTTTGAAAACTAGACACCCAGGGGAATTCAGGATGGGGTGACTTGACTGCCTCCCACCAGGGTCTGTTACCCAGAATCCCTTGCAAACCTAAAAAATTGTTAAAAAAAACACATTTTCCCCACATTTCTGTGGTGGAAAGTTCCGGAATCTGCGTGGATCCACAAATTTCCACCCACCCCGCGTTCCCCAAAGTCTTATGAGAAAAACAGTACCTCACTTGTGTGGGTCGGCCTAGTGCCCGCGACAGGAAACGGCGCAAAACGCAACGTGGTCACACCTCAATTTCGCAGTGAAAAATGACCCTTTTTGGCAAAATGTCTAGCTGTAGTTTTTGAACCCTAGCTCTGCGGGCACCTTGGGAAACCTAGCAAACCTATACATTTTTGAAAACTAGACACCCAGGGGAATCCAGGATGGGGTGACTTGACTGCCTCCCACCAGGGTCTGTTACCCAGAATCCCTTGCAACCCTAAAAATTGACAAAAAAAACACATTTTCCCCACATTTCTGTGGTGTAAAGGTCCGGAATCTGCATGGATCCACAAATTTCCACCCACCCCGCGTTCCCCAATTCTTACGAGAAACACGGTACCTCACTTGTGTGGGTCGGTGTTGTAACTTAGTCAGGAATGTTATTGTAAGAACCTGGGGTATGTCATGGAATGTTGGGGGGTGATGCGGTCATTACTGGTGGAGCTGTGCTGCTGGCAAGACCGTTAATGCTGGACCTGTTTTACTGAATAAACCTTTCCTTCAATCATACCTGGAAAGATCCTATTTCTACACTGGCGACGATTGGCACTTCTGCTTGATTGGAGACAAGCATTCCAGCATTAATTCTCCAACATTTTTTTTTATTGGGCATGTTAACTGAAGTTGTGCCTGAACCCACGAATAAGGACGATTCCTTTTAGTTGTGGAATTCACTTCGGATGAATATTATTCCGTTTGCTGGCTTATGGATTATTTTTGAGCAATTTTCGGACTCTGGGAGGAATTTTACGTCGTGAGCAACGTTACAAGCCAATGGGAGTTCTGGTTTTCACTCACTAACTCTTTGTTGTGGTGTGTGCGGAGTTCCTGTGATCAAACTTTTCTTCTAGGAAACACTTTGGCAAAGTTATTCTAAATACCGTTGGATGCCTCGTTGTACATCTACGAACAACGGCCATCAGTTGTTACCTTTTGAAGTGTTCTTACGCGAGGACACCCCGTGCTCCCTGGTGACTTCATTCGGTCTTGTGTCAGGATCGGAACGTTCTTCCTGGAGGGGCTTCTGTGACGCTTCATGCTTCGTACTGTTGTGATTTCGCGTTGAACCGGAAGCAGTGAGTCTCTTGTTCACGCATCACGCGAGAGTGTTCAAGAGCGTGATCTCGCGTTAGAGCTGGAGATTTCCGTTTTTATCCTCTGCTGAAGATTAATAAGACACAGCGGCAGCGGAACACAGCGGCTGCAATCCAAAAGACTGTTGGACTTTCTGGACTACATAGACTACGGTGACTACTTTCTTTATTTTAATTTTATTGAGAGTGAGGGATGGTTTTACGTAGTCACATAGGTTTTTTCAGATTTGCTAGCATTTTGGTTCTGCTTACTATTGCTGGTCTATCTCCTTTTATGGACTGCATTGCTACTTGGTTTCTTCTCTTCTTGGTTGTGAGGGTAAACTTGTTTTTGCATTCGTTTTTTTAAGAAGAAAAGAAGGGGGGGGAATTGTATTTCAGGTTATAATATTATACAAAAAAAAAAGAGACACATACACAACTCAATTTGATTGGGGAATCATTTTAGGATGGCTTCTTCAACTAGTATGTCGCAGCCTCCTGCTTTTCTCTCTGAAAAAGGTGACCCCATTCTTCCATGGAAAAGGTGGAGGAATTTATTTTTTTCTCCTACATTGTGGCTATAGGTGGTGAAAAGTTTTCGGCTACTAGGAAACAAGCTATTTTATTGCACAATTTAGGTGTCGAGGGACGAAATACTTATGACAGTATGGACCTTATTCCGGTGGGAACTGGGGATGGTGACTCTAATGATGTGTATGAAATGTCTATGACAATGTTAGAAAGGTATTTTGGACCCAGGATAAATGTGGTTCTTGAGAGACATAAGTTTTTCACCAGAATACAAGGGAGCAATGAAAGTGTGAAAAGTTATGTTGCATCGCTTAAGACCCTTGCGCGGACATGTGAGTTTGGGGAATTGTCCGATTCTCTTGTTAGGGATCAATTGGTGCGATGCACTAATAGCACCCGTGTGCAAGAGAAGTTGTTGTCTAAGAATCCTACATTGGTGGAAGCAGTAGCAATTGTAGAGGGAATGGAGAACACCTCTTCCTGGGTAAAAGAGATGAGGAAAAAACATGATGAAAAGAAAGAGACCAGTTAAGTACATGTAATTCATGAGGCAGAAGATTTGGGAGGTGAGGAGAATGTAGCAAGAATTTCCCCTCATGAGAAGTCAAAAACTGGTGAAAAAGATTCACGTATGCAAAAATCTAAAAATCAATCAGATAGATCGGATAAGGAGTCTCGCACTAACTTGGGTGAGAGTGAAAAGAAACCCAAAGATGTACCCAAGGTGAAGTGTTATAGGTGTGGCAGTTCTTCCCATTTTTCAAATTATCCTCACTCTTATGCCAAAGAGTCTATTTGCATGAAGTGTGGGATAAAGGGGCATTATGCACGGGTTTGCAAGTCAACTCGTAACCCTGACAAGAAGACTGAAGTTGTGCGCACAATAATTTTGAATGTGGAAGATAGCAATGGTGAGATTGATGGTGGAAAGTTGACCATGCCTGAATGCAAGATTTTAGTTGATGATTTTAGTTTTGTAGTGTTGGCTGATTCGGGGTCTCCTTTCACTATGATAGGAAACAGACAATGGGATGAGGTGGTAGGTTTTGACAATGTGATTCTTCTTCCTCCTGACATTAGCCCAGTCAGTTATGGTGGTGCGAAAATAAATGTTTTAGGGTACATTCAAGCTTGTATCAGATTCAAAGATAGGAACACGATGGGAAAGGTCTATGTGGCAGAGAGAGGTGACAATTTGTTGGGCTGGAGGCATCAGCGTGATTTGGGCATCATGCTAAACCCTAATGCTAAAAATCCCGAGGAACAAGTCATGTTGATAGATAGAAAAACAGTTGGGGGTACACTGGGTGATCGGGATGGTGATCAAAACTGTGTCTATTTCAGTAAATTTCCTGAGGTATTTACTGAGAATTTAGGGTGCTTGAAGGATTTTGAACACCAAATCATCTTAAAGGACCGAGCTGTACCTTGTGTACATAAAGTGAGGAAGGTACCCAACATGATGATTGAACCATTGAAAAATGAGTTAGACAGGTTGTTGAAATTAGGGGTCATTAAGGAGATAGAGTCCTCAGAATGGTTGGCTCCAATTGTTTTGGCCCCGAAGGATGGTGGTACGGCAATCAGGATGTGTGTGGACTTGAGGAGTTTGAATGAGTGGATTTGGGTAGATCGCCAACCATTACCTAACATTTCGGAGTCTCTTAGCACATTAAAAGGGGCTCGTATTTTTAGTGTGCTGGATCTATCGTCAGCTTACCATCAAGTTCCTTTGCACAAAGATTCCAGACACCTTACGTCATTTGTGACTCCTCTGGGTGCATTCCGTTTTTTGAGGATGCCGTTTGGATTGGCATCTGCGGCGGCATGCTTCCAGAGGGTCATGAAGAAGGTATTAGGAGGTATAAATAACATCATGTTTTTTCAAGATGATATCTTGATCTATGGCAAAGGTAAAGCAGAACACGGTCAAACATTGATTGAGGTTTTGGAAAGGTTGAAGGCAAAGGGACTAACTGTGAAGAAAGAGAAATGTCGAATTGAGGTTGAGACAGTTTCGTACTTGGGTCATGTGATATCCGGTGAGGGTATTCAGCCGAAAGTGGAGCTGGCACAAAGTGTGGTGGATGCTCCAATTCCAAAGGATAAGGAAGAAGTGAGGTCATTTTTAGGCCTCGCTGAGTTTTACGCGAAGTTTGTTGAGAATTTTGCATGTGTGACGGAGCCTATCAGAGCCCTATTGAAGAAGGGGGCACATTTTGTCTGGTCTAGTGATTGTCAAAAGGCTTTTGATAGGATCAAGGTTGAGATTGGAAAAATGCCTACGTTAGGGCATTTTGATGTAAATAAAAAGACAATATTGACTACGGATGCTAGTCTTAAGGGATTGGGTGCGGTCTTGTCCCAAGAGGTCAATGGAGAACACAAGACTGTCGCTTTTGCTTCAAGGGCTCTTAGGGGAGCGGAGAAGAATTATTCTTGTATTGAGAGGGAAGCTCTGAGTATTTATTGGGCTGCACAACATTTCAAATTCTATTTATGGGGCATTCCTTTTCTAGTTAGGACGGATCATCGTCCTCTTGTACAGTTATTTTCTTGCAGGCGCAGTGAACATATCACACCTAGGATAAAACGCTGGAGTGAGGGTCTGCAAGAATTTAATTTCACTGTACAATACATACCAGGGTCTAATAACAAGTCTGCATATTGTCTTTCCCGGCTACCCTTGGAAGTGACAGGTGAGGATGTTGAAGAAGAGAGTGTGTGTTGGGTCGTGGAGTCTTCATTGACACAGGAGGCATGGGTTGATGGTATGGATAAAGACAAGGAGTTGAAGTCGTTAAGGTTATGGGTCAATCAGGGTTGGCCAGATTACAAAGTGTTGAATCCTGAAATGCGGGCATATTGGTCGGTTAGGGATGAACTCTCATATACTGGTGGAAACCTTATGAGATGTCATAGAGTTGTGCCGCCTGTGGAATTCAGGGGTAAGATCATCAACACGGCCCATGAAGGACACCTGGGAAGGAGTCTCACCAAGGCTCGGGTGAGAGAAAGATACTGGTGGCCTGGTATGGATCGCATGGTTGAGGAGGTTGTTAAAGAGTGTGTGTCTTGTGCATCGAGTGACAAATCTCATGTGACCAGCCGAGCGCCGTTATCCCCTGTAGAGGTTCCTGATAAAGTCTGGTCTAAACTGGGACTGGATATTGTGGGTCCTTTTGAATTATTACCATCACATGAGCGATATGTCATCATGTTAGTGGATTACACCTCTAAATGGGTGGTGACGAAATGTGTTCCATCGGTGTATACGAGAACAGTGATTGATTTCTTAAAGGATGTTTTTGTCTCAGAGGGGGTGCCCAGATTTTTAATTACAGACAATGGGGTGCAATTCGTATCTCAGGAAATGCAGGATTTTCTCAAAGATCATAATATTATGCATCAGAAGACTGCACTATATGCACCTCAAGCCAATGGTTTGTCAGAAAGAATGAATCGTATAGTGAAAGATTGCGCACAGCGAGCTGTTAGTTCTAGAGTTTCGTTTAGTAATGTGTTGAGAGACACATGGTGGGCACATCGTACTACACCTAATGCGATCACTTTGGTGTCGCCTTTTGAGGCTTTGAGGGGAAGGAAAGCCACTTCCAAGCTGAATCCATCTTGGCTGCCTGTGAGCTCAGGTGTTGTGGTTCCTATGGAAGTGAGACGGAGGAGAATTTTGGATTATCAAAACAAGTATAAAAAAAATTATGATTCCAGGATGCGTGTGAAGAGTAAGAAGTGGAATGTTGGTGACAAAGTCATGGTCAAGAACCCTAAACACACTTTGAAGGGGAGATCTTCTTTCATTGGCCCTTTCACTATAGTTTCTATTTGGAAAAATGTGGTGAGGGTAAACACTGGTTGTGTGTGGAGTATGTCTAGGTTGGTAACATTTTTAAGCAGTTCCAAGGATTTGTGTCATCCTGTTGGAGGTGAGAGGGGTGTTGGTGATAATGGAAATGAGAGTGCTTCTCCACATGGAGGAGGTGAGGTTTCGAATGGGAGTGCTTCACTTCATAGAGGAGGTCAGGTTCTGAGCAGGGATTCTACTCCTAATAGGCCTGCTCGAAGATGTGGAGGTCTCCCTGTTAGGTTCAAAGACTATGTTATGAAATGAACCAACATGACTTTTAGAGGTAAATTTGTGTTCTTATTTTATCATTAGTTTGAACCAGAATCACCCTTAGTAGATATTGTGTTTTAATTTCATCATTACTTTTATTGTTATTGTTATTGTTTTGTTTTGTAGAAAGGGAGATGTGTTGTAACTTAGTCAGGAATGTTATTGTAAGAACCTGGGGTATGTCATGGAATGTTGGGGGGTGATGCGGTCATTACTGGTGGAGCTGTGCTGCTGGCAAGACCGTTAATGCTGGACCTGTTTTACTGAATAAACCTTTCCTTCAATCATACCTGGAAAGATCTTATTTCTACAGTCGGCCTAGTGCCCGCAACAGGAAACGGCGCAAAACGCAACGTGGTCACACCTCAATTTTGCAGTGAAAAATGACCCTTTTTTTGGCAAAATGTCTAGCTGTAGTTTTTGAACCCTAGCTCTGCGGGCACCTTGGGAAACCTAGCAAACCTATACATTTTTGAAAACTAGACACCCAGGGGAATCCAGGATGGGGTGACTTGACTGCCTCCCACCAGGGCCTGTTACCCAGAATCCCTTGCAAACCAAAAAAAATGACAAAAAAAACACATTTTCCCCACATTTCTGTGGTGGAAAGTTCCCGAATCTGCGTGGATCCACAAATTTCCACCCACCCCGCGTTCCCCAAAGTCTTACGAGAAAAACGGTACCTCACTTGTGTGGGTCGGCCTAGTGCCCGCGACAGGAAACGGCGCAAAACGCAACGTGGTCACACCTCAATTTCGCAGTGATAAATGACCCTTTTTTGGCAAAATGTCTAGCTGTAGTTTTTTAACCCTAGCTCTGCGGGCACCGGGAAACCTAGTAAACCTATACTTTTTTTAAAACTAGAGACCCGTGTGCTCCCAGGGAGGCATGGCTTGCGTGGATACCCCAACGTTTCCTTACCCAGAATCCCCTGCAAACCTCAATTTTAGCTGAAAAAATCAAATTTTTCACACATTTTTGTGTGGGAAAGTTGTGGCATCACCGGGCTCACTCAAATTTCCCACCACCCAGCATCCCCCCGGGTCTCCCGGTAAAAATGGTGCCTCACTTGTGTGGGAGGCCCAAGTACCCGCGACAGGCAAGGGCCCAAAACGCAGTGAGGCGACATCAAAATTGCCTATCTCAAAACCACCTGGTTTTGCAAGGGGGGTCACTTGGGTTTTTGGCCCGGTGCTCGGCGGCCATCTAGGGAAACCTATCAAACCCATACATTTCTGAAAACTAGACGTCCGGGGGCTTCCAGGGAGGTATGGCTTGCGTGGATCCCCCAACGTTTCCTTACCCAGAATCCCCTGCAAACCTCAATTTTAGCTGAAAAAAATCACATTTTTCACACATTTTTGTGTGGGAAAGTTGTGGCATCACCGGGCTCACTCAAATTTCCCACCACCCAGCGTTCCCCCGGGTCTCCCGGTAAAAATGGTGCCTCACTTGTGTGGGAGGCCCAAGTACCCGCGACAGGCAAGGCCCAAAACGCAGTGAGGCGACATCAAAATTGCCTATCTCAAAACCACCTGGCTTTGCAAGGGGGTCACTTGGGTTTTTGGCCCGGTGCTCGGCGGCTATCTAGGGAAACCTACCAAACCCATACATTTCTGGTAACTAGACACCCGGGGGCTTCCAGGGAGGTATGGATTGCATGGATCCCCCAACGTTTCCTTACCCAGAATCCCCTGCAAACCTCAACTTTAGCTGAAAAAAATCACATTTTTCACACATTTTTGTGTGGGAAAGTTGTGGCATCACCGGGCTCACTCAAATTTCCCACCACCCAGTGTTCCCCCGGGTCTCCCGGTAAAAATGGTGCCTCACTTGTGTGGGAGGCCCAAGTACCCGCGACAGGCAAGGCCCAAAACGCAGTGAGGCGACATCAAAATTGCCTATCTCAAAACACCTTGTTTTGCAAGGGGGGTCACTTTGGTTTTTGGCCCGGTGCTCGGCGGCCATCTAGGGAAACCTACCAAACCCATACATTTCTGGAAACTAGACACCCGGGTGCTTCCAGGGAGGTATGGCTTGCATGGATCCCCCAACGTTTCCTTACCCAGAATCCCCTGCAAACCTCAACTTTAGCTGAAAAAAATCACATTTTTCACACATTTTTGTGTGGGAAAGTTGTGGCATCACCGGGCTCACTCAAATTTCCCACCACCCAGCGTTCCCCCGGGTCTCCCGGTAAAAATGGTGCCTCACTTGTGTGGGAGGCCCAAGTATCCGCGACAGGCAAGGGCCCAAAACGTATTGAGGCGACATGAAAATTGCCTACCTCAAAACGACCTGGTTTTGCAGGGGGGGGTCACCTGGGTTTTTGGCCCGGTGCTCGGCGGCCAACTAGGGTAACCTACCAAAACCACACATTTCTGAAAACTAGACACCCGGGGGATTCCAGGGAGGTATGGCTTTTGTGGATCCCCCAACGTTTCCTTACCCAGAATGCCCTGCAAACCTCAAATTTAGCTGAAAAAATCTCCTTTCTCACACATTTTTGTGTGGGAAAGTTGAGGCATCACCGGGCTGACACAAATTTCCTACCACCCAGCGTTCCCCCGGGTCTCCCGATAAAAACGGTGCCTCACTCGTGTGGGAGGCCCAAGTACCCGCGACAGGCAAGGGCCCAAAACGTATTGAGGCGACATGAAAATTGCCTACCTCAAAACGACCTGGTTTTGCAAGGGGGGTCACCTGGGTTTTTGGCCCGGTGCTCGGTGGCCAACTAGAGTAACCTACCAAAACCACACATTTCTGAAAACTAGACACCCGGGGGATTCCAGGGAGGTATGGCTTTCGTGGATCCCTCAACGTTTCCTTACCCAGAATGCCCTGCAAACCTCAAATGTAGCTGAAAAAATCTCCTTTCTCACACATTTTTGTGTGGGAAAGTTGAGGCATCACCGGGCTGACACAAATTTCCTACCACCCAGCGTTCCCCCGGGTCTCCCGATAAAAACGGTGCCTCACTCGTGTGGGAGGCCCAAGTACCCGCGACAGGCAAGGGCCCAAAACGTATTGAGGCGACATGAAAATTGCCTACCTCAAAACGACCTGGTTTTGCACGGGGGTTACCTGGGTTTTTGGCCCGGTGTTCGGCGGCCACCTAGGGGAACCTACCAAACCCACACATTTCTGAAAACTAGACACCCGGGGGATTCCAGGGAGGTATGGCTTGCGTGGATCCCCCAACGTTTCCTTACCCAGAATGCCTTGCAAACCTCAAATTTAGCTGAAAACATCACCTTTTTCACACATTTTTGTGTGGGAAAGTTGAGGCATCACCGGGCTGACACAAATGTCCCACCACCCAGCGTTCCCCCGGGTCTCCCGAGAAAAACGGTGCCTCACTCGTGTGGGAGGCCCAAGTACCGCGACAGGCAAGGGCCCAAAACTTATTGAGGCGACATGAAAATTGCCTACCTCAAAACGACCTGGTTTTGCAAGGGGGGTCACCTGGGTTTTTGGCCCGGTGCTCGGCGGCCACCTAGGGGAACCTACCAAACCCACACATTTCTGAAAACTAGACACCCGGGGGATTCCAGGGAGGTATGGCTTGCGTGGATCCCCCAACGTTTCCTTACCCAGAATGCCCTGCAAACCTCAAATTTAGCTGAAAAAATCACCTTTTATACATATTTTTGTGTGGGAAAGTTGAGGCATCACCGGGCTGACACAAATTTCCTACCACCCAGCGTTCCCCCGGGTCTCCCGATAAAAACGGTGCCTCACTCGTGTGGGAGGCCCAAGTACCCGCGACAGGCAAGGGCCCAAAACGTATTGAGGCGACATGAAAATTGCCTACCTCAAAACGACCTGGTTTTGCACGGGGGTTACCTGGGTTTTTGGCCCGGTGTTCGGCGGCCACCTAGGGGAACCTACCAAACCCACACATTTCTGAAAACTAGACACCCGGGGGATTCCAGGGAGGTATGGCTTGCGTGGATCCCCCAACGTTTCCTTACCCAGAATGCCTTGCAAACCTCAAATTTAGCTGAAAAAATCACCTTTTTCACACATTTTTGTGTGGGAAAGTTGAGGCATCACCGGGCTGACACAAATTTCCTACCACCCAGCGTTCCCCCGGGTCTCCCGATAAAAACGGTGCCTCACTCGTGTGGGAGGCCCAAGTACCCGCGACAGGCAAGGGCCCAAAACGTATTGAGGCGACATGAAAATTGCCTACCTCAAAACGACCTGGTTTTGCAAGGGGGGTCACCTGGGTTTTTGGCCCGGTGCTCGGCGGCCACCTAGGGGAACCTACCAAACCCACACATTTCTGAAAACTAGACACCCGGGGGATTCCAGGGAGGTATGGCTTGCGTGGATCCCCCAACGTTTCCTTACCCAGAATGCCTTGCAAACCTCAAATTTAGCTGAAAAAATCTCCTTTCTCACACATTTTTGTGTGGGAAAGTTGAGGCATCACCGGGCTGACACAAATTTCCTACCACCCAGCGTTCCCCCGGGTCTCCCGATAAAAACGGTGCCTCACTCGTGTGGGAGGCCCAAGTACCCGCGACAGGCAAGGGCCCAAAACGTATTGAGGCGACATGAAAATTGCCTACCTCAAAACGACCTGGTTTTGCACGGGTGTTACCTGGGTTTTTGGCCCGGTGTTCGGCGGCCACCTAGGGGAACCTACCAAACCCACACATTTCTGAAAACTAGACACCCGGGGGATTCCAGGGAGGTATGGCTTGCGTGGATCCCCCAACGTTTCCTTACCCAGAATGCCTTGCAAACCTCAAATTTAGCTGAAAAAATCACCTTTTTCACACATTTTTGTGTGGGAAAGTTGAGGCATCACCGGGCTGACACAAATTTCCCACCACCCAGCGTTCCCCCGGGTCTCCCGATAAAAACGGTGCCTCACTCGTGTGGGAGGCCCAAGTACCGCGACAGGCAAGGGCCCAAAACGTATTGAGGTGACATGAAAATTGCCTACCTCAAAACGACCTGGTTTTGCAAGGGGGGTCACCTGGGTTTTTGGCCCGGTGCTCGGCGGCCACCTAGGGGAACCTACCAAACCCACACATTTCTGAAAACTAGACACCCGGGGGATTCCAGGGAGGTATGGCTTGCGTGGATCCCCCAACGTTTCCTTACCCAGAATGCCCTGCAAACCTCAAATTTAGCTGAAAAAATCACCTTTTATACACATTTTTGTGTGGGAAAGTTGAGGCATCACCGGGCTGACACAAATTTCCTACCACCCAGCGTTCCCCCGGGTCTCCCGATAAAAACGGTGCCTCACTCGTATGGGAGGCCCAAGTACCCGCGACAGGCAAGGGCCCAAAACGTATTGAGGCGACATGAAAATTGCCTACCTCAAAACGACCTGGTTTTGCACGGGGGTTACCTGGGTTTTTGGCCCGGTGTTCGGCGGCCACCTAGGGGAACCTACCAAACCCACACATTTCTGAAAACTAGACACCCGGGGGATTCCAGGGAGGTATGGCTTGCGTGGATCCCCCAACGTTTCCTTACCCAGAATGCCTTGCAAACCTCAAATTTAGCTGAAAAAATCACCTTTTTCACACATTTTTGTGTGGGAAAGTTGAGGCATCACCGGGCTGACACAAATTTCCTACCACCCAGCATTCCCCCGGGTCTCCCGATAAAAACGGTGCCTCACTCGTGTGGGAGGCCCAAGTACCTGCGACAGGCAAGGGCCCAAAACGTATTGAGGCGACATGAAAATTGCCTACCTCAAAACGACCTGGTTTTGCAAGGGGGGTCACCTGGGTTTTTGGCCCGGTGCTTGGCGGCCACCTAGGGGAACCTACCAAACCCACACATTTCTGAAAACTAGACACCCGGGAGTATTCCAGGGAGGTATGGCTTGCGTGGATCCCCCAACGTTTCCTTACCCAGAATGCCCTGCAAACCTCAAATTTAGCTGAAAAAATCACCTTTTATACACATTTTTGTGTGGGAAAGTTGAGGCATCACCGGGCTGACACAAATTTCCTACCACCCAGTGTTCCCCCGGGTCTCCCGATAAAAACGGTGTCTCACTCGTGTCGGAGGCCCAAGTACCCGCGACAGGCAAGGGTCCAAAACGTGTGGGGGCATTGGTATGACCATTTTGGACAGCCCCCACCCCACGCATAAAAAAGCCTGCGTACTCGCTGGCGCCTACTGGGCTTTCTGCCCCCCCCAGGGGGCAGATCAGGGGCCACTGCCACCATCTGCCCTCCCAGGGGGGGCAGAAAGACTGGAATTTCTCTGGGGGTGGGGTGGGGTATTGTCATGCCCATTTTGGGGAGCCCCTACCCCTACACTAATAAAACAAAAAAATCCATGGTTTCTAGTGGGCATTCTGCGCCCCCAGGGGGTCCAGACTGGGGGCTACAGTTCCCATCTGCCTCCTGGGGGGCAGAAAGACTGTCATTTTTGTGGGGGGGAGAGTGGGGGCATTGGTGTGTCCGTTTCGGGCAGCCCACACCCTAAAAACAATTGCGCAAAAAAATCCCTCGTGTTTAGTGGGCTTTCTGCCCCCCCGAAGGGGCAGATTAGGGGCCAATGCCCCATCTGCCCCTGGGGGGGCAGAAAGACTGTAATAATTGGGGGGGGGGGGCGGGGGCATGGGCCTGCCCGTTTTGGGCAGCCCGCACCCCTATTTGTTTTTTTTTTACCATTCCCTGGTGTCTAGTGGTCTTTTTGCCCCCCCGGGGGGCAGATTGGGGGCCAATGCTCCATCTGCCCCCCCGGGGGGGCAGAAAGGCTGTAATGGTGGTGGGTGGGTGGGGGCATTGGCGTGCCCGTTTCGGGCAGCCCCCACCCTAAAAAAAAACAGAAAACAAATCCCTGGTGTATAGTGGGCTTTCTGCCCCCTCGAAGGGGCAGATTAGGGGCCAATGCCCCATCTGCCCCCCAGGGGGGGCAGAAAGACTGTGATAATTGGGGGGTGGGGTGGGGACATGGGCCTGCCCGTTTTGGGCAGCCCCCACTCCTATTTGGTTTTTTTTTACAATTCCCTGGTGTCTAGTGGTCTTTTTGCCCCCCCGGGGGGCAGATTGGGGGCCAATGCCCCATCTGCGAAAGGCTGTAATGGTGGTGGGTGGGTGGGGGCATTGGTGTTTCGGGCAGCCCCCACCCTAAAAAAACAGAAAAGAAATCCCTGGTGTCTAGTGGGCTTTCTGCCCCCCCGAAGGGGCAGATTAGGGGCCAATGCCCCATCTGCCCCCCAGGGGGGGCAGAAAGACTGGGATTATTGGGGGGTGGGGTGGGGGCATGGCCCGGCCCGTTTTGGGCAGCCCCCACCCCTATTGTTTTGTTAAATAAATTTCCCTGGTGTCTAGTGGGCTTTTTGCCCCCCCGGGGGGGCAGATTGGGGGCTACTGCCCCCATCTGCCCCCCAGGGGGGGCAAAAAGACTAAATAATGCCCAAAATAAAATGGGGGGAGCAAAGGCCCTTGCCCAAGGGGCCGCTCCCCCCTCCCTGGTGTCTAGTGGGTGGATCCCAGCTTGGGGATCGCCCTCCTGTGGTGATCCCCAAGCAGGGATCCACTGGGGAGGGGTACCATTGGAAAGGGGAGATTCTCCCCTTTCCAACGATACCTCTCCCGTCTTTCTACGTGCTCAGGGGGCTGAGATAGCCCCTGAGCACGTAGAAAGTGAAACTAAAATGAGCCTCTTTCACTTTACAGTTTCACTTTCACTGTAATGACGTCGGCGCCATTACAGTGCGCGCCAATCGTCATTACAGTGAAAGGGGGGGGGGGGCCTCGGGAGCTGGGGAAGCTCTTCCCCAGCTCCCGAGGCTATTTTGGCAGAAAGGGAATCCCTAGGGAATGCTTCATGACGAGCTGGACTCGTCATGGGCACAGCGCGACTGAGCTCCATGACGAGTCCAGTTCGTCATGGGCATACAAGGGGTTAAAGCAGTCAGACATATTATTACAAAAACAATCCTGGCTCCAGGGGACCAGGAGGACCACACAGGGCCATGAGAATTAGGACGAGGAGCCGCAAAGGGCTGCTCCTCCTCAAAAATGGGTCGACTAAAGGGATACATTACTAACAAAAAGAAGTCCTTGGGAAATTGAAGCCGTTGTACAACCAGCCAGAGGGGAGTCTTCTCCCTGTGTCCGTTTGAGCCTCACAGGCAGGCTCTTGTTGTTCCCACGGTGGAGCTGCACAACTCGCAACTCAGGAATCACGGCCCAGTTTCAAGGGGAAAGTTTCTTCTTTCAGGATAGGGCAATTACCTTCTGGGGCAAATGCCCACTGCGATCCTGTCCAGTGTCTCAGGCAGTGCACCAGTTTTCTTCACCTTAATCTAACAGGCACCAGAGACACAGCACCTGTACCCTGAACTCAAGTCTTTCCCTAACTCCTGTATTGATCCTACGCACACTGCTTTTTTGTTGGGGCCACAGATTGTATCCAGTGTGCCCAAGTATCTCTTGATCAACAAACAAAGGTGCAGACTTTACAGCCAGCATTCAGGGGTGTGATGCTGAAGTACCTGAAGCAACCCTTGGTTCAAAGGGGGTCACCTCAAGCAAAAGCCTCCTTGCCGTTCTGGTCGGTCTGTGACCCTCTCAGCTGGGCACCAAAAACTTGATCCACGACTTCTGCTTTCTGATTTTGTGACCCCGTCTTTCGCCCAAGACAGTGGCAGGGGTACACACTTCACATCCCAGTGCTTCCGGCCTTCTACCTTCACTGAGGTTCGAATTGCCAGCAACGCCTGTGCTGGTTCCCTTCACCTTGGCTTCAAGCTGGACTAGTGCTGACTCCCCAGGCTGGATCTGATGTCAAGGCCCCTCTGGCAATGGTTGTAAGGCAGCAAATATCTATTGGTGGACAGAACAAAAGGTCTTTAGACAAGGCACAGAAATAATCTATCAACAGAGAGGATAGTCTCAAAATAATTCCTAGTCTTGGAGCGCCCCATATATTAGCAAGGCACCCAATAACCACTTCATCTATCCGAGAATAAAAAACCCTGGACCTATTACACTATTTGAAGCAGCTAAGGAAGTCTGTGTTCATTTACAAAATTCTGAGGCAAAGAGAAAAACAATACAGACATATTCTAAATCCTTACATTTGTGTATTCCTATATTATTCATCTGAAGAACCTCAAGAAAAAAGGAAATGTTCTGCACTTTTACTCATAAACTTTACATTACATGTACAGGACTGCAGACACTTCTAAAATTATTTTTCTTTCATAAAGACACCTATATTGTACGCTTAGGACCATGCTCACATATTATAGGCGCAGCAGGAAAATCTAAAACTGCTAATTTAACAGGGATTCTTTTTACAGAAAGAACTAAAAAACTCAACGTAGTGGGTACATAAATTTCTCCTGCACTACATGTTGTAGCAAACAAACTCCTATAAAACAATATTTTCCTTCAAAAATGTTTGCTGAGGATCACAAAGGCGTTTTTCCTGACATTATAAACCTTATGCATTGTACTTTTCATGATGTGGACTATGCAATGTCATTTTCAAAGGAAAAAACCCTATTCACCAGCTCTTAGAAGGGCTGTCAGCTCAATTGCACAGACTAACTAATAAAAGTCTAACAATGACCTTGCAAAACTGTATGTAGCATGAGAATAACATATAGGAACAGCAATCTAGACTACTCAACCTTTCATAATTTCATCAGACAGGATGGGCAGTAACATAGCATATTTATTTATTCATTTTATTAATGCTAACAATTTTTAAAACAGTATTACTGAATAGCCAATTAAATGTCTCATGGCTGTTTCCCAGACAGCTTCGACAGGCTCAAAAGAAAGTGAGAAAAAGAGAGAAAACATAAATTTGCCTACCCTTAATTTGCAGAGGAGCTAACCTCCTTCCCCCATTTAGACAGTAGGAAACCTGAAACAGGTTTCACTTCTGTCGACACTATCAACCCCTATTTGTGGCAGCTGGGCACAAACAAACTTTTAGGAGGTAAATAGCACATTGAGCTAGCTAGAACACATTAATAACCAACTACCAATTCCTTTAGCAATTGTACTAGTGTAACATAAGGGCCCATGAATACAAACTAAATCCCATTACCTCCTTATTGTTGCCCTTGCACAGTGATCTTTAAGCTAAAAGCATTAGTGCCATATACATGGCAGAGCTATGCTCTAATCAGGGCCCACATATACCACTATATTTCCTTCTGTTCATATGAGTGCACCAAAAACGTGCTTTTGCCAAAAAAAGTAAGCAAAACTTCTCTTTCTCTCCCTGCGCTGTCACCCCGTCTTTCAGAATTTTCAGAGGTCGAAGTGTCAAAGCAAACCTTGCCTGTAGCCCTGCTAGGCTGCTAAATGCAGAACTCAACCTCTAACCCTTACCAGCTGTCCTACTTTTGTGCAAGGCTTTCCATGCGGCTTTTCCAATTCCAAGCAACTTATGGAGACTCACAGCTGAAAAGCAGTCGTATTCCGTTCCTGTTTGCTAGTAATTTAGAGGTAGGATAATAACTTCTGATGGTTTTTTATACTTATTTTCATTTGTGTGCAGTGTGCGGTGTGCTTTTCTAGCAGTATAGAGGTCAGCTGCTTGTTCTATACTTGCATGTGTGCATTACTGAAGCCTGAGATCAGTTTGAAAACTGCTCTGAGTGGCAGAACTGCTTTTAAACAGTACATTTTTCCCAACTTCAACTTTGGTGTTAGGGGCACTTAAAAATGAAAAACCTACAATGTTTTGGCATATTAGTCATCCCCAGAGTGTCCCCTAGATATCCCAGGAATGGGGGATCAGAAATGTATAAGGTACACCCTTATAAAAATGAGTTTTGTATGCCTGGGTAAAGTGACATTTTCCATTTTAGTTCCCCCCCTTGCGGTAAAACGCTGCTAAAATTCAACTTTGATGCTAGGAGTTCACAGTATGATTATTAGGCATTATAGAGATTAAAAAACGAATTTAGTGAACTTATTTCTAATAAACATTTGTTGTCATATGATCAAAATTTCCTTTTTTCTTTTTTTATAATGATCACCAACCCTTTTTATGGTTCCACATATGAAAAGCAAGCCTCATTCCTTTCCTATCATATTTAAACGCATTCATTTATAACCCTAAGCCCAGAAGCCTTACTTGATATATGAAAAGTCTGCGCCACTTTTTAAAGGACAGTTTTATTTAACATCAGAACCACAGATATGCTTATGTAAAAAGCTTTAAGAAAGGAAATCCCTACTTTTAATCTTTTCTCTGTTATCCAAAATAATGAAACTGTATTTTGTAACTTTTAAAATCAACAGTCTGTAATGCAGGCCTTTATACCTTGTTTTGCACTAACTTAAAATCTAGTTGACTCAGCAGTTTCCTTGTGGCTTGGGACCAAGAATAGCCATGTATTATTGACACAGCTGTGCTCTTGACCAGCAGGCGTCACTTTACACGCCTTTCAAGCCAGCACAAATCTATTGTTCTGTAATGTCGTGTTCATTTCAGCAACAACCAATTCACTCAGAATGCCTTTTAATATTAATATATAAGGATAAATGCTGTAACATTTTATATTGAGTCCTAGGTGTGTAAATCACACAATTTCGTTTTTTCCCTTCCTTTGTATGAGGCCTATTTTATTCCTATTGACTGTGAATTCTAATTTATCTTTAGCATTGTGACAATTTGCACACATGTATAGTTTCTTACTCTTTCAATTTTAATGATAGCGTGCAGCTAGTTAGCATATATTACATAATAAATTTCTGAATTTTTTGTTAAAAAATGTAATTCATTCAATGACATTTTGCATAACAGAATAATGACAAAAAAACACATTGAGCTCATTCCAGACATTTTCAGAAGGGGGTCATACACTCAGAACATACAATACAGTGCGCGTAAAGCTAGCCATTCTTACACAAAGAGCCCAATCGCTACTTACTCACACAAGTACCACCAATGTCAAACCTACAAACCACATAGACATTTAAACACACACAATTAACCTACATATCAACATTTAGGACAGAAACAAAAGATAGCCCACAGACTGTACTTAAACCAAACCTTGTAAATACTAATTGTAAGTCACATTTACAAGAAAAACTCTCAAAAGTAGTTTAAAAAACTGCACAAAAAGCAGCCCAAAAGACTGTTCCATGCTCAAGAAGCCAAAATACACCAAATTTGCCAGTTTTGGCTGGCAGAACACTCAAAAAGTGCTCTGCACATCACCACTTATGAATGTTATTAAGTGCATAGACCAGGATCCTTTTTATGTACATATTTAATTCCATGGGGTACTAGTCACCAAGGAAGAAATACGTTTTTATACCTAAACCTATTTAGGTATCCCCTCTAGGGGAGCCGGCTGATTACATTCAAGATTCACATTGGTACCTCCAGGAAAGCAGCACATTCTTCGATGTGCGCTTGAAACAGGCATGCCAAAAATATTGTAGCATATACAATATTATACAGCAGTGGCACTTAACACAATATGTGCCGTTACGAATTATTCAAAAGCTAGAGAAATTCTCCTCATTACCTGCCTACATAAATTGCAATTCACATATATTTCCAAATTCTAAAGTCTTTGGCCAAACAAAATAAATCACATGTCGACGACCTTACCAAGCACAAATATCCAACATCTCACTGCCAAGTTCTGAATGAATTAACGGTCATTTTTAGAATACTCACGCCAAAAAGTTTCTCAATCGGGAGTGGCAAACATTTGGAGAATCAGATCAGAAAGACCAGAAATATACTGGGCAGCAGAGACGGAGAATCTCCGTGTGCAGGGTACCTCCTCAATAGATTCCTGTGCTGTCCTCCTCAGTAGATTCCTGTCTCCTGTCAAGACCACTCCCTTGGATAGCCGCTTTTCCGATGAGGTCCACGTTTCGGGCGCCATTTGAAGAAATAAAAACCTTCTAAGGGGTTCACTGATACACCTGGTCCTTTAAACCAACAAAGAAGAGATTGGCACAGAAGCTGTAGTATCAAGAAAACATATTTATTAACCTCACATGAGGGAGATTGCATCACACAGTACCCTCAGGCCACTGTAGGAGATATTCTAAGGAGTACAGAGAACAGGGGCCTTATATATGCATAGGTTACATAGTCTGCATAAAACCAAGGGGAGGTCCTGGCACATACAAGCATGCTTATTGACTAATATGGGTATACACAATTTGCTTGTTCAACAAAGTGGGAGAGGAGACTAAACTGCTTACATCAGTAAGAATAGCCTGACAGTTCTATACTAGGAGCAGGCGCATTCTATCAGCTAAACCTTTCTGAGCATGTGCAAGGCTCTGAAAGAGGGAGAAAGCACATGGCTAACTAAAATGGTTGCCAGGAACAAAATGGCTTTTAGCTCATGCTAACAGCAATTTCTGCCATCTTTAACAATAGCATGTTCTGTCGTGCTACTTCATTGGCGGTGGCGGTGTACTGTCTTTCTTCTTGCTGTTTCCAGTTACAGGGTTCACTTGCTCCGCCCTTCTTTCTTTTCATAGCTCCATCTGTTTGGCATGTGTCGTTGGTCTCGCTTCCGCTCGGGCAATGGTCAGTATTTTCTCCAGCGTCGTTGGCTCCTACAGAATATGTGCGTGGAACCCCACAGACTACCAGCCTTCAATGATGCGCAGTCGTATCGCTTGTTCATTGTCAAACTTGTCGAACTCGCAATATGTGACTAGTTTTCGCAGTCTTGTTGCGAAATCGTTAAGGGACTCCTCTGCTCGATGACACGCGGTGTTTAATGTGTACCTCTCGAAGTCTAGGTTTCTTTGCGGGTCGAATTTATCTGTGAGGCATTTTATCAGTCCCTTGTAAATTGCTGTTTGATCACTAGGAAATGTTATGAGCAGGTCCTCAACCTCATCCCCTACGAAATTTAGAAAGACATCAATGTGTTTGGCCTCTGCGGTGTCTGTGGCGCTCAGGTATTGTTCAAATTACCAAATCCATCGTTCCCATCTGATGCCTGTCTGTGGTTCAGATAGGCTGAAGGATAGTGGTCTGTGAATTGATCAGGTGAAGCATGTACTGAGCAGTGGTGTGACAAATATTACTGGTTTATGTGAACCTTTTCGTACACAAAGGGTTTTCGGGCATTTGAGACCCTGCTGTCCCGACATGAAAATGAACAGAGCATAAATAGATTTTTGGGCAGTGCATAAAATGTTATGATTTTACACTTATGTTAAATAATGTATCAAAGAAATTTATGATATAAAGATTTTGTTGTCACGCAGGGTGGTTTTTCCTGTCCTTGTAAATATGAAGCAGTAAAATGCGCCACCTGTACGTCACAAAAAGTGACGCACTGGTGTCGCAAAGGGGCTTGTAAAACTGCCTCTGAGCATCTACAGGTTTTGCACTCATATTTTCCTCCACCTGGAATTTTCTACTTGTCTCTCTCTCATGTGCTTCATGCTCCCCCCCTGTGTTGCTCATTTACTGGCCTGCTTTTCTCCCCTCATGCCTCTCTGTATTTTCTTTTTGCCTCAGGACGCTACTAGTACATCATTTTCCCTGCTATCTCCCGTGTGTGTCTCTCCTCTTCTCTCTGCGTGTTGCTCGCTCTCATCCATTCGCTTCTCTTTCCTTGACACTGCTCTCTCTCATCCGTGTGCTTCTCTCCACCACCTTGTACCACCTCCGTGGGGTTCTCTCCATCCCCTACTCTCTGCTCTCTCTCACCTGGGTGCTTCAGTGGTGTTGTGGCCAATGGCCATAATGTGCTTCTCCTCTAAAGCAAATGGTGCCTGCATCATTTCAGTGGTGCACATGCATCAGTAGACTGACACGACCACATTGTGCCTTTATTTTTGGGTTGAGCCTGAGCCAGCGCACATGCGCTGCTCTGTGAGACTTATCGTGAACGAGTAGCGAATAGAAGCCCCGCCAACTCTCAGCCCATGTTTGCCATTGGCTTGTGCCGCTGTCTGTCCTAAATGCTGCCTTCTGATTCAATAGGGTTCTAATACTTCCTTGGTACCGCTTCCTCCTCATTTGTCACCTCCCATGGCGTCTGGCCCCTGTACTTCGAGTGTTACAGAGTATGTGTTATTTACACTGTGAGCACTATTTTCTTTAAATTGGTTCTCCTACTGCCTTCTCTACTCCCCCTCCCTCCCGTTGTCCGTGCCTTCTCTCCCCCTCCCCCCGCCTGCACTCCCGTTGTTCATGCCCTCTCGCCCCCGCCCACCCATTGTCTGTGCCTTCTCCCCCCGCCCTCCCTCCCGTTGCTCGTGATGACTACTGTTGGCAATGCAATTGGTCTCACGTAAATGCGAGACCTATTGCATTACAAATGCTTGTCTTCCCTCGTTACAGTGACCCGGAGACCGAGTGAAGGTGTGTCGGGCCGAGGCAGGTAGAGCCATTATACTTTATTTTCTTATTGGATGTGGTGTAATAGCCACAGCTGCCGACAATGGAACCAGGTTCGAGTCCCGGCACCGCAAAATATCCTGTGAGCAATTAACTTAATCTCCTCCTGCCCAAAAAAATGAACATGTAACATAACTGATACTTATGTGATAGGTGCCAATACCTCCGGGTCGAGTTTGCGCCATATAAAATGCCCAGAAAATAATAGGGGCATATCATCAAGAAACGGCGTTAAGATTATCACCGCTTAAGCGGCAGAAAACTGCTGCTAAAGCGGCGATAATGGGCTTGATAATATGCCGTTGAGAATTCCAATAGAAGCCCATGTTCTGGTGTCAACATGGGCTTCTATTGGAATTCTCTGCGGCATATTATCAAGCCCATTACCGCCGCTTTAGCTGCAGTTTTCTGCCGCTAAAGCGGCGAGCATTTTAAGGCCATGCTTGATAATATGCCCCATAGTACGTTAACTGTAGTCAGTAACACGAGCTGCCTCCCGGCTATGAGCTTCTCTCGCACTGTGGGGCATATTAACAAGCGGCAGCGATAATTATCGCTGGCCGCTCTTAGCGAGAAAAATGTTATCGCTGGCTATCATGTTCCTTGATTAATACCTCTTTGGCTACGGGCACGGTACCACCTAAATGGAAGTGTGTTGTGGTTACTCCTATTTTGAAGAAGCCTAGCTTGGACCCTTCGGGACCGGAGAACTACCGGCCCATTTCCTTGCTTCCATGGCCGGCCAAGCTGATGGAAGCCCATGTCAATCAGGTACTTACTGACCATCTAACCCAAGCTAACATTCTGGACGAGACCCAACATGGGTTCCGAGCTGGGCACAGTACGGAGACCGCCCTTCTCGCCATGGTTGAACACCTCCGGTCGGTGCTAGATCAGGGACAGACGGCGGCGCTAGTATTATTAGACCTGAGCGCCGCCTTCGATACGGTCTCGCACCGTATCCTTCTGCACCGCCTGGAAGAGATTGGCGTTACGGGGCCTGCCCTTCAGTGGTTCCGTTCCTTTCTCGTGGACCGGTCCTTTTGCGTCGCCATACCCCCCCATCAGTCCAAATTTCATCCCCTGGACTTGGGAGTACCGCAAGGTTCCTCACTGAGTCCCACTTTATTCAATCTTTATGTGAGACCGCTGGCTGATGTCGTCAAGCAATGGGGCATGTTCATGGTCTCATATGCTGACGACACTCAGCTAGCGGTTACTATCAGTGGGGATACCGATGTGGACGCCCCCAAGTTCCAGAACGGGCTAAGGGCAGTGGCTAGCTGGATGACAGCTAACTGTCTCCAACTGAACGCAAAGAAGACCGAGGTTATGATCGTCGGGAAAGGAAGGGACCTCTGGGGAGACAGATGGTGGCCGCCGGAACTTGGTGTAGCTCCAACTCCAGTTATGGAGTTGCGTAACTTGGGAGTTTGGCTGGATGCTAATCTCAGTTTTGTGGGGCACACCAAGAAGACTGCGGCGTGTTGCTTTGGTGTCCTTCGGGGCTTAAGGCCTGTCCTTAAGTTCTTCGATCCCCCAACCAGGCAGATGGTAGTGCAGGCTACTGTTCTTTCTCGCCTGGACTATGCCAGCTCGCTCCTGCTGGGGAGCAATCAGGCAGAACTTGTGCGGCTTCAACGTGTGCAAAATGCTGCGGCCAGAGCTATTGTCGGTCTGCCTAGGTTCTGCTCGGTCTCTAGCACTCTCCGAGCACTACATTGGCTACCGATTAAGTCGCGTATTCATTTTAAAGTTTTATGTTTGGTTTTTAAAATCTTGAAAGGTTCTGCTCCCCTGATCCTTTCCAATTTCATGTCCGGCTATGTCCCATCACGTGTACTAAGATCCTCGGAGCAGGTACTTGCTGTAGTCCCGAGGTTCAGGCTTTGCCGAGCTGGTGGGTGCTCTTTCCGGGTGAAGGCTGCAGCCCTTTGGAATACGCTCCCATTTCACCTCCGTGCAATTAATGACCTCCTGCTTTTCCGGAAATCCTTAAAAACTTTCTTGTTTTAATTCTGCTGCTTTCTGTGGATTTATGTTAGATGTGTTGTACCTTGTCGCGCGCCGGGACGCCCCTTAGCTGGGGCAGCTGTGCGCGTAATAAATGTTACTAACATAACATAACATAACATATCACAGGAAATTATCGCCATGCTAGCGTTGCATTAACCATGCATAGCGCATGGGCGATAATTTCCCAGCGATAGCGATGTTTTTCATGCAACATCGCTGGTTTTCCAGCGATGTTCCATGGAAAAAGGCGATAACCTTGCCGATACGACTCTGTGGTCGTGTCAGCATAATCCACCCCCAATGGTAAGTATAGCTAAGTCTGCATTTTAGCAGACGTTAGTTTTTGGAGAAAACTGCTGTTTTCTCCAAAAACTAACGTCTGCTAAAATGCGTGGGCAGCCTTGTAAATATCGCAATGTGTACATCAGCGATATTTACAAGGTTGTACTGCCCAGTGACGCCCACTTTGCATCTCATTAGAGATGCAAAGGGAGGCGTCGGGTAAAAGGGTGCTAACATGCGCTAATGCATGTTATCACCCTCTTGTAAATAGGGCGATATTTTATCTCCGCTTTTTTGGCTTTAAAAGCCAAAAAAGCAGAGATATGGCCCTTGTAAATATACCCCTGTGATACTTCAGAAGGTAGGCGAGCCGTCAAAGAGCAACTTTCGGGGATATCGCTTCCCCCAAAGAGCTCACAGTTCTTGTATGACTCATTCAGACAGTTATCGCTTTTAGTCAAGTACACATTGCATGCTGGGAATGTTATGATCACGCCGTCATCTGGAACAGTAGAACTACTAGTTGAACTGTGCGACTTGCTGTTAAAAGAAGGCATTCCACGTGACTCAGTGTGTACCTGGAGGCCCTTGCAGCAAGTGACCAGGTCCTGGGCTGGAATCAGAACCCAAAGCAGCCCTAGCACATTTTGTCAGACCACCAGCCCCCCTATGAAGCAAGGCGAGAGCAGCAACCAGCAAGCGACCCTGGCCACTACTAGGGGCTTTGAGAAGCCAGCCCAGAGCCCCTCCTCCTCGTGCAGATCTCAGGTACAGGTTCACGCACCACACAACCTTAGATAGATAAAAAAAATTGTTCATTTAAAACACTGCACTCTAATTTTGCTTGGATTTTACTGCTTTTGTTGTATTGTACCTTGTTAGTTGGGCATTCTTGCAATATATTGCATGCACAATGAGGGTAACTTGAGGTTACGTTGAGTTTTAGATTGGTGAGATTTGCAGTCTGTGTTGTGGGCTAGCTGGTTTTCAGAGTTTCATACCTGCAATGAGGGCACGGTGCCGAGAGCTCACTAAGAAGCACTGTGCCCCTCACCAACCCCCCTTCAAAAACAAGCATTTGAAATCCAATAGGTTTTGCATTAACGCAAGTTTAAGCTGTTGGCATTGTAAATTACGATGGGGCATATCAGCAAGCAGGCGATAAAATAACTGGACGCAAAAGCGGCGATAATTTTATCGCCTAATCAGCAAGGTCACGCTTTCGCGTGAAACCTTGCCTTATCGCCATTTCCCTTAACGTCCATCTTTGCATCTCTAATGAGATGCAAAGTGGGCGTTCCTCCCCAGGATAACGGGATAAATGTCGCTGAGAGACATTTCTCCGATTATCAAGCCTCACGCTAAGCAGCATAGCGACAAGAAAATTAGCGATATAATCTCACGAAATGTGGCGTTAGCTTGTTGATAGGGCCTCACAAACTTAGCCATGATATCCACCTTCCATAGGATATCATGGCAAAGTCAGTCTTGAAGCAGACATAAGGAAAGTAGCGATAACAGGGGTTATCGCTACTTTTCTTGCCGCTATGCTTCATAGCGTGAGGCTTGATGATAGGAGAAATGTCGCTTAGCGACATTTCTCCTGTCATGTTAGGTCAGGAATGCCCACTTTGCTTCTCATTAGAGATACAAAGCTGGGCTTTAAGATTTTGTGCGCTAAAGCATGGTTTCACGCGTTAGCTTGACCTTGCTAGTAAGGCAATAAAATGATCGCCGCTTTTCGGCCGAAAACGGCCGCAAAAGCGGCGATAATTTTCTATCGCCACGTTGTAGATATGCCCCTTGTTTATTTTGATGATGGTGCACAGCATCCAGAGCAGTGTCAAGAGCAATTGGCAAAGCCAAATGGTTTCAAACCTATTGGCTTTTCTAATGCTTGTTTTATTTTTTGATTGTAAGCCTATGATACGAAAAAAAGAAGAAAACAAATTAATAGTGCCATCCTCTAAACAGGGTCACCATATGTTTGCAAAAAAGTGTTTCATGTAAAAAGCATTCACTGACATGGCTGCTTTACTAGGTGTTGTTTTTTAAACTACAAGTTATGAAGATAATTATTGTTCCTGATGTTTACGAAAGAGACAAGGTTAAAATATGACCAAGCACTTTTATTGCAGGCAGCTAGAACATTAATAATGTCACTTGAGCACTTCATAAAAGCAGCTATAAAAAGGAGATGTAAAGCTAATTACAATCTCACTGGGATCACGAAAGTGCCGGCAACATAAATAACAGGTATTTAAAGTTACCATAAAAAAGTAAAAATGACACAAAAAAAACACTTCGAAGCAGCTTTGTCAAGAAGCAAAAGGAACCAATGAGGCTCTGTGGAGTCACTCTAAATGCCTGATCCATTGTATCAGGAAGGATGATGCGGTGGGCTGTACGGTAGGTAAAAGTAATCACCCTTGGACAAGGCTAGAAGGACAGGGAACCACGGGCTCATTGGCCAATAATGGGAAGCTAAGGTGACACTCCCGTACTTTTTCTGTTTGACTCTCGGAAGAAGGGGAATAGGAGGGAAAGCTTTATGCACTCCTGGAGGCCAAAGAACTAAGGGGCATATCAGCAACAACCGGCGAAAATTATCGCTAAGCGCACTTAGCGCTAGGATAATTATCGCCGGCTAGCGTGGATTTTTATCACTGAGATAGCATGCTATTAGCAACGCTTATCTCAAAAGCGATAAAAATCCTAGCGCTAACTGCCAAACATGAGATTATCGCTGGAAACCCAGCGATAATCCCACGAAATTTGGCGATAGCTTGCTGATAGGGCCTCACATACTTAGCCATGATCTCCACCTTACATAGGATATCATGGCTAAGTCAGTTTCAAAGCAGGCGTAAGGAAAGTAGTGATAACAGAGGTTATCGCTACTTTTCTTGTCGCTATGCTGCTTTGCGTGAGGCTTGATAATAGGAGAAATGTCGCTTAGCAACATTTCTCCCGTTATCCTGGGGAGGAACACCCACTTTGCATCTCATTAGAGATGCAAAGATGGGCATTAGGTATTCAGGCGCTAAGGCAAGGTTTCACGCGATAGCGTGACCTTGCTAATATAGCGATACAATTATCGACGCTTTTCGGCCAAAAACGGCCGCAAAAGCAGCGATAATTTTATATCGCCGCCTTGTAGATATGCCCCTATCATGGCATCCACTGCCCATGTCTAGACATGGGACCCCTGTTCACATCTGTGGACTCATCTTGTTGTTCGGGGATGAGAATAGATCCGACCAGGGGCTCCCGAACCTGAGACAGATCTGATAGAATTGGTGTTCGGACAGGTGATACATCACTGAGGATGGCAGGTCGCAACTCAGACTGACCACCCCTAAATTCGAAGAGCCCTTGACTTACATCACGATGAGAAACATGAGATGCGTTTTCACCAAAGGAAATTCCAAGATGCCAAATGATTCAACGATTCGCAGCTTGTTCCATTCTGACTATTTAGGTACCATCTTGTTAGTTGATTGTCAGTTTGCATTAACACATTATTCCCCTCCAATTGTGGCTGTAATGTCAATAGAGACTTCAGAACTGCACACAACTCCCTCTAGCTCGAGGACTGATTGCTCTCTAGCGGGTACCATGGGGCTACGACTTCCTGATTGCCCAGAACTGCCACCCAGCCCCGTAGACCAGCATCCATGCCTAACAGAATAAAGTCAAATACTGAAATAGAACCCCCCTTCTCGACCACCATGACAGTTCCTGCCCCATCTTGAGAGTCACAGGAACCCACGGCTCAAAGTCTGCTGAGCTTGTGGGACCAATGTGTCAAGATATGATTCACCTCCATTTCAGATGGAACCTTGCCCAGGTTACCGCAGCTGTGGACACAGGTAAAAGACCCTTTGACCTGAGCCAAGACTTGGCCGTAGTCTACAATTGTCCAGATACTTTAAGGACACTGAATTGAATGGACAAAATGCTATCTTCTGTCAGGAATACAGCTCCACACAGGTGTCGAAATGAGCTCCAATTAACATTGTCCAGAAACACCTGTGGTTACCATGGCAATATCTTCCTGGCTCTTCAAAGAAGAAGGAGCAGAAAGAAAGCAATCATCCAAACATGGAAAAATTGAAATACCCATGATTTGTAAAAATGCCACCACTGGAGCTAATACCTTGGTAAATACTCGAGGTGAAGTTTTCAGACCCAATGGAAGAGCTTTAAACTGGAAATGCTGGTTCCCTAGTGCAAACCGCAGAAAGTGTTGATTGTCTCCATGGATTAGGACATGAAAAAAGGCATTTTAGAGATCTATTCTCATCAGATTATCATCTTTCATTATCAAAGGGATGATGGATTGAAGTGTTATCATCCTGAATCATTCCACCATCACAAATGTGTTCAAATCTTTGAGATCTTCCGAAGGCGCTACTTCACATCCGTCTTTGGCACCAGAAACAGAATTGAATAAAATCTGTGGTTCTATACTGCATATAGAATTCATCCTCATCCTAGAACTTCTCCTCAAACCCTAACATGTCTCTAAAGTGTCAGTACCTTCTGTAGTTGCGGAGTTTGAATGTACTCTCCTTGTGGATCGGCATCCTAATCATCATCTACATCAGGCCTCACACTCCTTGCCTGAGGTTTTGCTAAGGCTGTATCAACTGCCTCCTTTATCAAGGACGGAAGGTGTGACTTTAAAATGTGCAAAAGCCTGTTCTTTCTGGTGCCTGCACATTGCTGCTTTCATTGAGGGCATCAATGTGGAAATGAAACGTGCTAGACCTGAGCATATTTCCTAATTATATAAGCTTGCTAGGGAACCAGATCTCAACTTGCGAAAGCTCTATTCCTAGAAACTCCCTGTTCGCCTAACTCCTGCTTGAGGCACACTTAAGTGCACCAGTTGGACGCTCAGAATAACTGCTTAATAGTGTTCAACTCACCCCAGCTCTGGAGCACATAAATTATATGCCACCCAAGAAGCTCAATAGCACACATCTTTATTCTTCAGCATACCTCCGTCAACTGAATGCATTGCATCATAAGCTTCACTGACCACACCACGACTGATTACGTAATGTCGTAAGAAGTCCGCCAAAGACCACACGGGTCCAACTGCACATGATCACATGACACTACATCTTCCTCTTTGTTAAATAAAAGTACGGACAACTTATAAACATTGATGTTCCTTACCAGTCTTCCAGATTGAGTCGTGCGAGGAGAAGTTGCCCTGTCATCTGGCCTCATAGATGTAGAGTCAGATGCTACTCAGGCACTCAGGTAGACTTGTCTAACTTGTAAGGCCTGGAGCCGATGAAGATCAAGGCAGATACTTGAAATGTGACAAGTCTCCCGTAATTGACATTTGTCCTTTACTTGTCACAGCTCTCAATGGATCAGCATCAAACAGAGTGTCAGTCTTGCATTTCCATTCTTGTCTGTCTAGGACCCAGTCTCCTTCTTTGAAAACCGTGTCCCAAGCACACTTGCTCTTATCTGCATCGGCCTTCATCTTGGTTTGCGAGAAGTGTCCCTTGCATGAATCTCATCAGTTTCTGTCACTCAGTTCGTTGTCCATTGCCGTAACTAGGTCCCAATGGCCCTCCCAGAAAGCAAGGTGGCAGGGATTTAACCTGTTTTAGAATGGGGAGTTGACTGATAGTCACGAAGAGCTGGATGTAGGGCAGACCTGAGATTGATTCGTTCTAGTGCAGCTCGCTGAACCACTTTCATTAGGGTGCCCATAAATCGTTCAACAATGCTATTCCCCTTTTGCCAGAGAGGTGTGCTTTCTAAGGTTTGACATTCAAGCAATTAAGAAAGTCTTTAAACTCTCTGCTATTGAAGGGTGGACGTTGTCAGACATGAGAATAGAGGGAAAACCCCATGTTGGGAAAATGTCATCCAGCCTCTCATTGACTTTGCCTTTGCTGATCGAAGACAAGTCCTCCACTAAGACACTCATCAATAACTACCATGGGATGATGGTCATTGTTTAAGGGTCCAAAGAGATCAACTGCAATTTTCATGCTTGTTTAGGAAGATAAGACATGTTTAGCGGATGCTGTGGTGTCTTGTGAGATAAGCAGTTGCACAGGTGACATGCTTTCAGTTCCTTCTCAACTCTTTTAGTAGACAAGGAAACCAAACTAGGACTCTGAGGGCTCTTTTAGTGTCTACGATGCTACAATGTCCGTTGAGTGCCAGCTCAATGACTTGTTGCCTCAATATTACAATCCTTCAACCTCTGAGTACAATACTTTCTTGAGTGACATAAAGTTTGTGCCGCACATTTTCGAATTTTGATATTTTACATAATCTGTGAGAGGTCGAGTATGCCTTCTCCGGGATTGCGTTGCAATGATATCCTTGAGCGTCAGCAGGTCTCTGTCTATGCTGGTAGCAGCAAGGGTTTGCTCAATGGATAGAGCTGCAGGGATATTAGACTTTACCATGAAATTGATATACTCTTCAGCCGCTCTGGACATTGCACCTGTGATGTTTTATTGGCACTTGTGAAAAGTAATCTGCAGGCTTTTGCTCTTTCCCCGGCGTATGCACAATAGTGTAATCATACTCTTGTAATCACAACCCCCACCTCTCACTGAGAGGGGGCATCTTGGCTTGGGTGAAGTGCTTTCCATACAGAAACATATGAAAATGTTCACGAGGCTACACTACAGCCAGACTTTCTTGTTCAGGCTGAAAATTGGCACGTTCAGTCTAAGAAGCCTTCTGCTAGCTTAGGTCACAATGTGCATCTGAACATTTGGATGTCCATTGTGTTGAGCAAGAACCGTGCCCAACCCCACCGGGCTTGCACCCACTACGATCTCAGGGGCTTATTTACAAACCCTGTGCGCTGCCAGAATGTCACTTTTGGTGACGTAGTAATGGCGCACAGAGCTTAGCCATATCTACAAGGCCACGTAAACCACTCTGCATGGCTTTTTATGGCCCTTTAGATATAGAGTGAGGCAACGCCGCCCAAGTCGCTGCGTTGTATCACTCTGCATCGGGGAGGAGTGCCATGGGCATTGCAGTGGGTGTTCCCAACCAACACCCTTAGGTTTTGACACATTCCCAGATTTACATCATGGTGTAAATCTGAGACTGCGTTAAAACTGTGTGCCTTCCCAGGGGTTGCTGAACGAGAAGAAACAACATTATTACTCCTCGTATTTTCCTCTTTGCATTCTGCAGCACACACAGAAAGCGGAAAACACCTCCAATTATTGCTTTTGTGAAGGAAAGCATCCCTTCCTTCACAAAAACAATCCTGCCAACAACACAGACACCAATGCACCATGGTGCAAGGGTGCCTGCATTGGTGTACGGCTGCTAATTATGAACCGGTCCTGGCTGAAAGGACAGGAATGCTCTGTAACTTGTAAATACAGTGCATTCCTGCCCTTTCGAATTTGCGTAGAGAAGTGCAGCAAAATGACTTGTGGTGCTGCCCTATGCCAATTCTTTGTATCAGTGTGTAACTTTGGATCAAAATAGGCCATTTCAGTTGCATTTTCAATGGTGTGTTTGATTTTCCTGAAACTTCGATCACTGTCAGAGGACCACTGGAAAGGAACAATCTTTGTCAAGTTTCTTAATGGGGTACTCACTGAGGCAAAGTCTCAAATGCATCTGGAGCGATAACAGGCCATGCCTAAAAAGGATCACAGGATCCTGTGGGGGACAAGTGGATGACAATGCTTGCACTTTTTCAGGGTCAGGAGTCATCCCCTCTGCAGAGACAATATGCCAAGAGAGCTTGAGATTGGTTTTGTGAAACTCACACTTTTTGGCATTAAAAGTGAGACTTGCTTCAGCGAGCAGACAACATACTTGTGTATAAGCTTTGTCAAGCTCCTTTTGTATGGCCCCAAACACTAGTATATAATGACTGTAGTGAAAAGCATGTGTGACAGGTTGAATTAAGTGGCAAATAACATCCTGAAAGATTTCTGAAGCCGATGACACCAAAACTTAGGGTCTGATTTAGATTTTGGCGGACAGGTTTCATCATCACAATGTTGACTTGTACCCGTCCGCCGAAATATAAATCCCATAAGGCATATTGGGATTTTTATTTAGGCAGACTGGTTGTCCGTCACCGCTGTGATGAGCAGCTTCAAATGCTAAATCAGGCCCAGAGTCTTTTGTATCTGAACAAACCAACATGAGCTGAAAAAGTAGTAATGTACCTTCAGTTATCTTCCAGCTGAAGTTAATGGTATCCTTTATTCAAATCATGAGGGCAGAAGACTTTGGCACTTTTTAACTGTGTAATCATGTTTGCTATGTGTGGACCTGGATATCTTTCTCTCTCAATTGCTTTGTTGGCCAAGCGCATATCAACACAAATGTGCACCACACCTCCACTGTTCTTTTTTGACATTATCACTGTGGGTGAAACCCATTGCATCGTACCAGTGAGCGCTTGATGATGTCATGATTTAATAATGTCCCTAGTTCTTTCTCAATAGCCATTTGTGAATGTCAAGCAATTCGACTGTGTCGCTGAGCAACAGGACGAATGTCCTCATTAATGCGAAGTTGCACCATAATTTTCTTGAGTTTTGCAATAGTAAGTCAAAACCATGACAGGTGAAACAATGATAGGTTTGCAGAATGTGCAGTAAGGTTACAGTTGATGGATATCAGTCCCATGTCAGCAGCAGTGCTGCACCTGAGTAGACAGGCACTCACCGAAGTATCTGTAAGAACATGAATTAGTGCTTGTACTGTCATTTTCTTATGTTTCATGGTTGCTACTAATGACCCTTGAGTCTGCAATGGCATGGAAGCATTCCAGGTGTACACCTTTGATTTCAATGGTGTTAGACGTGATACCAGAGACAGTTAATTATATTTTTGTGACGTCATGATGTTGATCGATGCACCACTGTCTATAATAAAAATGATAGGGCAGCCATTCACATTTAGCTTTTATTTTAGGGCACTGTCCAAATGAGTTTGGTCACTTCATGTGGCAATTCCTGTTTAACTTTGTTCTTCTTTGCAAGCAGCCAACCCTACATGAGCAGGTCATTCGGCAGTCAACATTGCCGTGGCACATCCATCTTCTTCACTGTCGCTTGACAGTGACATTGAAGAGCTTTTGAGAACTTGATAACAATCAGCTACTTTTAGTCTCTACATGCCTCAATTGATGGTGCCGTTTACCCTTGTGGGCGTGGCTAGAATGCTTCTGGAACTTTCTGGCGTTTCTCTTTCATTTTGGAGAGCACTATGAAATGTTTTTTATTCCCACAACCCTTTTGGTCAGTCCAATGGTGGGTCATTTACCTTTGTGTGAAAATGAGAATCCACATCGGAAACACATTTTCTTTTTCTTCAGAGACATCATCTTGTGGGCCTCTAACTTGTGTTTCTGCTTACTTTCATAAACAATGCTGATTCATTCTACGCTGTTCCAGATTTCATATTAGCTGTCTGTTGATCTGTACCTTTCTCAGCTCTTGCAGCCATGAGTACCTTTTTTTAAACTTAGGGCCTGATTTACATCTCGGCTGAGGGGAAAACACTGTCACAAACATCCGCATATTAAGACCGTAATACAGCGATGGGATATCCATCAAATTTGTGATGGAGTATTCCATCTGCCGAGATCTAAACAAGGCCCTTAGTGTGCCTTACAGCATGCGTTGTCTGAAGGAATCAGAGAGGCATCCTTTAATGACTCTGAGATGCATTGCTTCAGTGTCATTAAATTCACTGAATTTGCAGTGCTTGATGAGGGTATCAAGTGTTTTGACAAATTTGTCCTTCGTTTCTCCAGCCTGCTGTCTTGCTTGGTTGAAAATGTACTTTCCATAGTCGACATTCTGCATTGGATTGAAAGTGGCTTCCAATGTTTCTTTGATTTGACGGTACAATACTTTAGTAGCTCGTAGTATTTTCTTTATCACTTCTTTCACTCCATCACCTGCAAAGTATTTTAAGTATTTAATGTGAGAAGCTGGCCTGGTATATGTTGTCCTGTAATGTAAGTGGGCACCTTGCACCAGTCCAGACCACCCTTATGATGATTTAAGAGGTCTTAGACAACCTTAGAAATCTCTCTAACTGTTAGCTGTGGAGAGCAGCCTTCAGGCTTAGTCCAGAAGGAGTGTACAGCAGCTTGTTTTACCAGAATGCAAACTTATAGTATAGATTAAGTGAAAAAGAACCACACCAAGTATTTATAAACATACGTATTTATTATACAATACTCTCTAGTATGTTCTATTATCTCCAACAATGCACATAATACTTTAGCAAAGAAACATAGTAAATAGCATGAAATACTCAGTGGCCCCAGGGGGGGACCAAACCATATACTAAGAAAGTGGAATAATAACCACGACTCGAGTCAAGACAGTGTCGAGAGGACGTAGAAGTAGAACCACCCAAGTTGAGTAGATAGGGACGCCATGAAGAGCGTGTGCAGTGTGGAAACACGACCTCGTGCTCCGTAAAACTCTATGTGCAAGTCGCGGTTGGATTTTGAAAGATTCCCAGTGGACCCTGAAGAAACCTCATGGAAGACAGAAGGTTGCAGAGCCACCACACCAGTGGATACCCTAGTACCCACGTTACCTACACCAGGGAAGCCGGGTACAAATCATGTGAAGTGGTGTCGGAAACCGCCGTCGAACCCAATGGAGAACTTCAGGAAAGTACCACTGGTGAAGAAGGAGAAAGTGTCCGGCAGTGGATAATTTGTAAACAAGTTACGGGGATCTTGTCAGGAGGCAGCTGGCACCACCCCATTTCTCCTGTTAGCGCCACCTAAAACAGAATCAACTACTAACCATGAAAGTGGGGAGAGGGTGTAGCTTAATAGCCAGAGCTGCCTTCGGAGCTGAGGAACCAGGTCCGAGTCGAGGATGGGCTCAACATCCTGTGATTCTGGGCAAATCACTTAATCTCCTCTTAAATGAATGTGTCCTTAGCTGATACGTATGAAAAGCGCTGGTGCTGATGATTAAGTGCTGGTGCTGAGCACTGGAAACCACCAACTCAAATTAAGCACTGAGTACCTCTGCCTCATGGAAGCTGTGAAATCTGACATCTACAGGTAGCACAAAAACACATGTTAGTGCGTGCCACTTTTTGCTCACATTTTTAAACTATCGTTAATAACCCTGAAATACGTAAATGAGACAGGCAGCTATGCAGGTAGAGTGCTCAGAGCACGAACTAATTTTCCATTCACAACAAAACCAAACTATTGATGACATTAGGAAATGCAGGATTGACACGAGGATATTTGACAGGGAGTAAACAACAACATAGACAGGCAGAGGTAACACCCGTACATGCCTCTCCCACCGAGGCATGATTTCAGAGCTTTCCCAGTGCCCAGCAGCTGCGTCGGGATCTCTGGGTGGTCCATTTCCACAGCACAACCTGGCCATGTACAGGGGGTCATTCCTAAATCCCCCACCCCTTTTACAGGTGGAGCCAAACATCTCCATGGGGAGCTCATGTGCCACACAGACCATACACGCCCACTGCGATACCCAACCAAGCCTAAAGGCGGTGTTCTGAATGACTTATACAGAAATTCAGATAAATCCAAACAAGTAGGGCCTTTGAAGGGCTGGAATGGTTGGGCAGAAACAGTCACATGTCAGCCTCATTTGACCTGTGGTTTACTGTCTCCCAGCCCTTCTGCCCTTCACCCAATTTGGCTATGAGTCGCTCCTTTCCTATAAGAGGCCCTTTTCCATGTATGTGTTGTTCTGCAAAGGGGAAGAACGGTGGAGGGCTATTGCACCCAATGCACCACGAGGTAGAGTAAAATCGATATTTGCCTTTTGTCCATCCAATAATGTGTGTCCTGGGACCATTAATATCAAATCACAACCCCCAGCCCATCCTCTATGAAAAAAACACCTCCCTTAGAGATTGGAGCTGCCAGGCATTATCTTGTTGTACGTTTAAAGCTCCGGGAGAGAGCGGCTACTTCAGACTGTCTCTTCCTAGACAATGCTTTTCAGAAGAAATGGTACAGTTATTTGTACAGCGCACAGCCTGTCTTTGGTATGGTGTTGTGCAGCGCACCCCAAAGTTGGCTTTTCAAAGGTTTCAATGTGTCTGCGGAGCTCCAGGCTTCTGCTTTAAAGATGTCTCGTAGTGTACAGTTAGTAACAACGGTTACCATGGGTTTTCGTGCAGTAGTCTGCACTTTTTTAGCTATGAACTTTCTTCTTAGCAATGGAGTGCTCTCTTAAATCCTATAATGTAATATCATAAAGTCGCCCTCCCAACAGCACATGTGTAAACTGAATATGCCTCTTAATTCCGCTTGCCGTCACCACGCATGTTGTTACAACGCGATCGGTACAATGACCACGTTGTAACAACACATACCATTACCACGCAAATCGTAACAATGACTTGCGGAGGGGGGCGCTGGATGTTGGAATAGTATAATTTACTATTCCAACTCCAGTCTGTGCGGACAGTAGGGAAGGTGTTGGATTTTAAATCTCCCCCTCTCTCCCCTCTGCAAGTCGTTGTAACGCCTTGCGGGGTAATGGTATGCGTTGTTACAACGAGGTCGTTGTAAACGACCACGTTGTAACAACATGCGGGGTGACAGATTCGTAGTAAGGGCTGTTTACCATGTAAACTCCTCTTAACGTTAGTGGATGTTTGACGAAAATGGGCTATTTCAATGTTTAGTTGACATGAAAAGATGAAAGGACCTTGGCCATAAATATTGCAGTGTGTGCACTATACTATGTAAAGGGGTATTAGACGGTTACATTTGAAATTCGCTACTATAAATGCTATCTTAAAAGTCAGTGATGATTTTACATCTGCCTTGAGTATGGATTTTAACTGTTAGCGTATTAGCCTTAATGCTAACAGGTTACACCAGGGGAGGCTTGCCACAGTCACCGATAAGCAATCTGCAGCCACCCAAGGATATTTCTTTGCAGAAAAAAATGCTTTATGAAAAGGCTTCAGACAGACAGGATGTGGGGAGGTGGGCGGCTGTGTAAAAAAAAAATCAATGGAAGAATTATGAAGGAGGTTATGGAAAGAACCATCCACCATTTTTGTTTTCTTGCTCCTGGGTCACAAATCCCTCGCTTACCTATCCCAGCCTTCTTCACCACTAAGCACAAAGATCTTCCCCTCCACACCTGCTACACCCGGACCATACCACCTCTCTTTCATGGGGGAGCACATGGACCATGTGCTGCTCTTAGGGTGATAACATTCCACCTTGTCAGTGTTTTTAGTCGAGGCATACCAGCCACCAATCAGGCGCAGAATTCCAACATGGAGGATTATTTTGAGTCTGCTAATAGTAACCATTACTTTCTGTCTATTTCTGTCTATTTTAGAGGTTAAAGATAGATATGGGGACTGATGCATTAAGGTTAGTTTCGCTAAAACAAAAGGCTTGAACTGGCACGTTACGTCCTTGCAGTGCACAGCATAATATTGTGAGTGACAATGCCACCGTCAACCCATACCGATTTGAGTGACATTTGGGGATGTGATCCAGGGGTGTGTCATAGCTCCTGAAGTGCAGGGGGTCCACCGTTAGGGGCCCCTCCCATTCAGTCTAAGGTCTTCACATTCTGAAGGGGTCACATCATTAAGTATCCGGGATGGTGTGACCTCCACTCCCTATCAATTTGCCCAGGAAGTTAGAGTTAATATTGTGAGAGGAGGGGGGGCATGACTTGCGCGCCGCACAAGATGGCGGTGTTGTTGCGGAGCTCCGTCACCGACTCCCGATATCGAAAACCTCGGACTGGAAATATAATGCAGTTTTGACCCCTGGGACCAGATATCATTGCCTCATGATGCGGTGAGCTCCTGGAATGCTTTTCAGCATTTTTCTTCGTCTTATGGGCTAAATACACGGCGCGACTCGTCTTTCTTCACAACAGCCGCCATTTTTTTTTATCTTTCACGCCCTCACAATGCTTCCTCGTAAATGTATCACTGCCTCATGAGATTTTATGATCATTCTCTTCATATGTACTTCGAGGGGGTTCTTCTGTACTCACCTGTTTAATAAATGCTGCTGTTTTTACTTCTATCATTTCCTCGCATTCGCTGCGGTTCGTCTCCTCACTAAGCAGACACCATTTTGTGCCTCACTCAACGTTACTTTTGCCTTGAGGTGAACTTTCCACTAAAAATCTTATTACAGTTATGGGCTTTGCGGCTTTTCAATTTTTTCTTTTTTTAGCTCATTCATTTCCCTTTGTAAGAGGCTATTTTGACTCCCATAACTCTGCATCTTACATTTTGAGGGTCCCGCTCTCCATTCTAAAAATCTTCATCTGCATCTTTAAGAGTTTGGTCCCTTTTTTACTAAACTCCACCGTATTTTTTCATTTATGGGGAGATTGCGGAACCTTAAACTTTCTACTTCCACTAAACCTGCTGTATGTTCTGACTCTGACTCTAATTGTTACGACATGGAGGACCTGCCTTCACAGAAATCCGACCCTCCTTCTGGCACTATTCCTAAAACGCACACCTCAAGCAAATTGCCAACAACCTCTACCAAACATCCAAAAAAGGATCCTCCTTCTCCAGGGGCTTCTTCTTCTTCTGCTTCCATGGACGTAATCCTTGAGGAGATTCGTGCCCTTAAACCCTTCATGGAGGAGACCAATAAGACTTTACAATTTATGCACGATAAATGGTCCTCCTTGGACTCACGTGTACTCATTGTGGAACAAGCAACGGAATCTCTGTGGGCCTCCTGCTCTCGTATCTCTTCCTTGGAGTCTGATATGTCCCTTCTTAAGAGACAGGCGCAGGATTTGGAAAATCGTAATCGCAGAAATAACCTCAGACTTTATGGCCTTCCGGAGCACATTGAAGGATCCAACCCAACTGCCTTTTTACAGTCTTTTCTTCCGAAACCTTTTGACCTACCTGCTTCTTCTTCCCTAAACACCCAAAGGGCACACAGACTTGGTCCGAAAGTATCTGCAAAACCCCGAGGTGTTATTATGCTGTTTCTACAATATACTGACCTTCTACAAGTCTTGTCAACCGCCAAGTCAAAAAAACAAATCTTTTGGGAAGGTCACCGTTTATTTCTCTCCCAAGATGTCGCTAAAGCTACAGCAGATCGCCGTCAGAAGTTTCTTGATCTTCGCCCTCAACTACGTGCTATTAACGCCAGATTTGGGCTTCTTCATCCCTGCCTCTTCAAGGTTACCTACAAGGACAAGATTACAACGTTTGAAGATCCAGTGGCTCTACAAGATTTCCTCCGTCATCATGGAGCAGATGTTATGGACACGTCAAGACTTTCTTAATTTAATGTATCTGCCTCATGTTTTGTAGTTGTTTTCTTGTCTCGGTTTTGCATTAATTGTCATTCTGTTCATACCTCTGTATTGTTTTAATAGTGTGTTTTGCCCTATATATTTTCCTCGTATTTCTCTTCTCCAGATTATTATGTCCCTTTGTATTAATTTTCTTTTCTTTTATATACAGGTATTAGATTCCTTCAATCCCATTCCCTACTGCCCACCCTGTCATGTTGGGATCTTGATGTAGTTCATCGGGTGTTCGGTGGAGTTTCGATGCTGTAGTCATCGTCTTCTGGCATCGTCACCCCCGTTTTCATTTTATATTTGTAGATATGTTTTTCAATCATCTTGTGCATGACTTGTACTGTCTCCTGTTTATTTATCTTCTCCTTTTACCTTTTGTTCTTTCTCTTTTTCTTTCCTTGTTACCTTTTCATCTTCCTTTTTGCTTTACTTTTCTATCTTTTTCCTTTCGTTGTACCTATTTCCTATTTAAATGTTTCTATCCTTTTTGCCTTCCTTCTCCTTTATTCTCTTCAACCAATTTTCACTTTTGTTCTAGTAAGCATAATACTTGTACATACTCCTTTTTCAATCAGTCACATTTTGGGTTACCACCTGGAATGTTAAAGGATTAAATAATCCTATCAAAAGGAAATGGGTGTTATCTCACCTAGCCAAGTTAAAAACTGATATTGCCCTACTCCAGGAATCCCATATTTCTGAGGAAGAAGCTCTAAAACTAAAGCGGTGCTGGGTAGGTCATGCGTTCAATTCTCTTGCTATAGGTAAGAAAAACGGAATTCCAATTCTATGTCATAAAAAGTAATGTTTCAATTGTTCATCAAGAATGTGATGCTGATGATTGCTGGGTGATTGTTAAACTTCTTGTTGATAAGATTCCTTTAGTTATTTTTAGGTCTCGCATAGGCAGCGCATATGCTGCCCCTCCGAGGCATCAAGTAATCAGTATGACTAGTGAAACTCCACCCATTGCATTTCTCTTTGTTTTGTCACTTACCATTGGTGAAATCTGGCATTGCTCTTCTTAACTCGCTCTTTGTTGGCTAGTGCTCTGACACGTCACTTTCATTTTCTTCCGTTTCTGGAGGAAGCAGCATTGACCAACAACTGTTAACTTGCGCTGCAGGGCGGCATCTTTTAATGTAGGCACTACTTTGTTGTTTTTTTTCCATGGCGCCTGGTTCACGCCCCTCACTCCTTGTTTATTATTCCAGCATATGTAAGTATGTGCGTTGGTGAGTCTTGAATTTCGGCTGCGGGTGCCTCGTAGTAGTCAGATAACGGGCTGCTGTTACATTTGGAGAGGAACAGCTTCTACTGGCCTGGGGTGAGACAAGGAGCATGGGCTGCTGCCCCGGGGCCTGCCATGGAAAGGTGACTAGTGATACAGGACGGTGCTTGTTTTCTTTCTTTCCTGTTGTGGCAGCTTAAAGGCATCGTAAGCCTGAGCACGCATCTCCATAGCACGTAGCAGATGAACGTTGTCACCCTTACAGAGAGCGTGCACTGTGCAAGGCAGCCACAAAATGTGAATTCACGTGCCTTAAATTACAACAGTTCTTGGTCTCCCAACATGAATTGAGGTACTGTTTATTCCCTCCTTGCATTCCATCTCAATTTTCGCAGCTCCCCCGCCATAGCAGGCCTCCCGGTGGCAACAGACCATAGTGAATCCCAGAATAAAACAGGAATTAAAGTCCTCTCTTCTACTTATCTTATGAAGGGAAGTGCACACCGAGGAGCTCATCAATGTTTATTGACGCCCACTCCAGCTCTATGCCAAGCGAGATAGCTATATTGCAGGGAAAAGTCTTCTCCTCGCGCACATTGCAAATGCTTGTATTGTTCAACACTCCCTTTGTAAAGAGAGGTGAAACATGCATCTGAAGTGAGCAACTGTGACTCCATACGTTTCGATTGCCTGGAAACAACCACTAATATTCAGTTTTTATCTTTCAAACTCTGAAGAAGAGTACGGCGAATGATACACCCAGGATTACACAATTGCCAGATGATGTGGCGACGCCGGGATTAGTGCCTAGGTTACGGACCAGCCATTTAGCTGCCATGGCACACATTTTCCCTTCTTGCAGACATCCACCATCTCTTTATTCTCTGTACAGACGTTTGCCTTGAAGGGCTCCCTCAGCAGCAATGCAATAGTTCAACACCTCATGAGGGTAGTAGGCGCTATATAAATGCAATCTCAATACAGGGGGTCGCCTGCCCCGGCCTGGGAATCCTCCCGAGCACCCTCTTAGTTTTCTTAAAGCAGATTCTATTTTTCACACTTGCCGAATACTCCCCTTGAATGTTTATGTCAGAGAGCAGGGTTTACAGAAACCGCTGGAGTTCACTCCCCAGTGCAAATGTGTTTAGGGTGTGACTGGCCTGGTTCCCCACGCCGTGCTTAAAAACATGTTTGCTTGAAATTTTACACACCAGGCAACACGTGTTGTATTTGGGGTGCGCCTGGTTTGCTCCGTGTAACCTTTACTGGGCAAACTAGCGCCTGCGCGTGTGAAGATGTGAGCTAGCATTCAGCGTCTTGGCACCTCACATGGGGTAACAAGCGCTATGCAAGAGCTACAAATAAGACACACAGTAGCTGGATTAAAGATATTGTTCCAAACGCTATATAGATAGATGCATCTTCTGGTCCAGTCACACATACTGGCATTGTGAGGTTTGCGCCTGGTCTCCCCCACCCTAGAGTGTGGTAGCTCAGTTGATTAATGCCCCTACTGCTGATACTTGTGCCTGAATCCAATACTCATCAGCAAGAATTTCAGCAGGTCCTCAGCGTGTCATCCTCCCATAGCAGACGTCAACACCATTGGCATTGGGTCAATATACGTCTTTACCTTTCAGTAGTGTTTGCCTTAGACGCATTGTGGGGAGACACATACTCTACATGTTATGTGTGCAGTGCTGTGGTGGTCTACAGAGCTCTAACAATGACTTATATAGGAAATCCCCATTCCGATTGTTAGTAGGGCCTGTTTTGGATAAGAGAATTCGACAAGTTGCATCATTGTTGGACAAATTTGAAATCTGCCTGTCACAGGTCCTGATATGAACTGACTCTGACTTTTATCCTTCCTAGGCCCTTCTTCTATAGGCAGTAAAGAGAGTAGTGCTGTCCAGCGGTATAAAAAAAGACCTTGCTTTCACTAGCCTTGCCACAACGTGTTTTTAATAGGAGTACAAAGAATGGCTCAGTATTTTCTCCTTTAAAGGTCAGTAAAACAAGTTTCACTGACTTGGGGAATAACAACACACGTAATCAATGGCAGCGCAATGACGGACCTCGTAGTTGCTAGAAACTAGAGCCAATAAAAAAGGTAATTACTTTTTATTAACACTTCTCCAAAGTGGCTTGCCGTTGGCAGCAAGCGCTACGTATGCAAAAACAAGATGTCTCCGGGCAGGGAAACCCCGGTGCGCCTTGATCTTCTTTTTTTTTCACACTGCTGGTGTCGAGTTACCAGTCTTTACTGCAGGGACACACTTTCTACGTGCCCTCGGATCACATTTAAAATGCTTTAGACGGGGAAAAACAGCCCGTCTAAGGGAAAGCACTTTTAGGGGTTGAACAGCGCCTCAGCGAGTCAGAAAGCACTTTTACACCCCAGAAATCTCAGTCTCAACAAACTGGGTGGCTTTGGCTGGCTATTAAAGAAACCAGCTTGGATGAAGTAGCCAATTAGAGGTCACCTTGTAATTAAAGCCTCTGCCGCTGTCTTTCCTGCCTTCACCTCCTTACCGGGGTCGCATGCAACCGGGTACTTCTCTCCCGGGCTCTGCTGTTCCTGACTTCAGAGATCCCTTATTTAAAGGCATCCGCTACCTCGCTAGCAAATGTTTTTCACCTACTGAATTTAAGAATGGGAATGAAGTAAAAAAGCATTTGTAATGCACTAGGTCTGGCAAGGTTTTAAGCTATTGGCTTTGTAAATTACAATGCTTTTCAATTTTGTGTTTGAAAACCTACAAGCGGTGCGCAAACACGCACTTTCTACTTATGGACATTGCTTACGAGAAGCAAAGCTGGCAATAACTGTGCCTCTTTTACTGCCAGCCTTGCTTCTTATGAGCAACGACTAGAAGTACAAACTGCGTGTTTACGCACCGCCTGCAGGTTTTCAAAATATATAAATAAAAGGCAATGTTATTTACAATGCCAATAGCTCAAACTCTAGCAAATGTGAGACCTATTGCATTGCAAATGCTTGTTAATGTTTATGCTCCCACTGGGGATGTTAATGTTTTTTGGCCTACTATATCTGAAAAACTTCTTTCATTTGATGATGGCTATATTATTTTTGGTGGTGACTGTAATCAAATCCTTGATCCTATCTTAGACAGACATTCTAAAATTAAATTCTTTCCTTCCAAAATGCATTCACAGTTTACCTCTACTGTCCGTCACAAAGCTTTAGTAGACATTTGGAGATTATATCACCCTGACCTTAGAGAATATAGGGGCATATTAACAAGCCAGGCGATACATTTATCGCCGCTTTAGTGGCAGAAAACTGCCGCTAAAGCGGCGATAATGGCCTTGATAATATGCTCTATGGAATTCCAATTGAAGCCCATGTTACATGTGAAGGACGTCTAACATGGGCTTCAATTGGAATTCCATAGAGCATATTATCAAGCCCATTATCGCCGCTTTAGCGGCAGTTTTCTGCCGCTAAAGCGGTGATAAATGTATCGCCTGACTTGTTAATATGCCCCATAGTTACTACTCTCCCTCACATCACTCCCAATCCCATATTGGTGATCTCTTTCTAAGTAAACTACTAGCCCAACATGCTATTCACTCTATTCTAATCTCCGATCAGGCCCCTGTACTTGTAGATATTGACTTTCTCCCTTTTTTTCCCTCACCCAGGAAGATGGCGGTTTAATAATGACTTACTCCTTGATCCCATCTTTTGTCAAAAATGGAACTCTTTTGCAACTGAATTTTTTGCTATTATTCACATTCCTGATTTCCCCTTTTTTATGGTGTGGGATTCTTTCAAAGCTGCTGCTAGAGGTTTTATTATCAATTTTGTTTCACAGAAGAAAAAATCCATAGAAGCTCAATCTTTCCAATTACTTTTAAAAATTAAACAACTTGAATATACGTATTATCACTCCACCACTGAATCCTCTCTGAAAGATCTTATTGATGCTAAATTTACTTTTAACAGATTATCTACTGATGCTGCCTCTAATTATTTAATAAAAAGTAGTTCTCGTTATTATGGAGGGCAAAAAAAGATGGGATCATTTCTGGCTAATTATTTGAAGGTGAGAAAAGAACGAACAAAAATAGAATCTTTGCTAAGTTCCACCGGCGTCTTTCTATTTAAAGATAAGGATATTTTAAATGAATTTGTTACATTTTATAAAAACCTTTATACTCCTGAAACCCAACCTGACTCGTCTGATCTTCTCACTTAGTTTCAAACCATCTGTCCCCCTCGATTCAACCACGTAGATTTCGGATCTTTGGAATCTGATATTTCAGTAGCAGAAATCTTCCGCACTGTCTCAATTTTGCAACGCAGAAAAGCTCCTGGCCAAGATGGATTTACCATTGAATTCTATAATCACTTTGCACCACTTCTTTTACCAAATCTTTTACTCTTATTTCAATCTTTTCTTGACACAGGTTGTTCACACGGTACGTTCAGGAAGCTTTGATTTGCTTAATCCCTAAAGAAGATAAAGATCATTCTCTTTGCAAGAACTACCGACCTATTTCTTTGGTCAATACTGATTATAAAATCTTTGCAAAGATTCTGACTCTTCGTATGGACCCACTCTTACCTGATCTTATTGGCCCGGAACAATTAGGTTTCGTGAAAGGGTGACTTGCCTCAGACAATTCACGCGTCTTTTTCAATGTTCTAAGTAAAGTCTCTTCTTTAGATCACCCCCTGGCTGCGATTTCCTTAGATGCTGAGAAAGCATTTGATAGAATTAGTTGGGATTTTATGTTTCATGCTTTAAAGTGGGCTGGCTTCCCTCCTAAATGTCATACTTTTATTTCTTTATTAAACTCCAGCCCCCAAGCGTCAATATTTGTTAATTGTATGACTTCTGATTATTTTTTATTATGTAGGGTTGTCAGACAGGGATGCCCCTTATCCCATTTACTATTTGTCTTAGCTCTGGAACCCTTTTTAACCAAGATTCGACCGGATGACAACATCACCGGTTTTCATTTTGGTCCTCATCAGGTTAAGCTCTCAGTTTTGCAGACGACACTCTTTTATATTTCTCTGATCCTGAATCCTCCCTTCATTTCTTCCTTCAACAAGTATCCTCCTTTTCTAAAGTTTCTGGTTATTGACTTAATGTTGATAAATGTGAAATTTTACCTTTAAATGCTTTATGTCAAAAACACCTTTTTGTACATTCTGGTTCCTCTTGGCAGCCTTTTAAGATCAAATACTTGGGATTATTGTTTGCTCCTTTATTATCTGACACTCTCAAAATAAACTTTGATTATATAATCAAAAAATTGAATGATACTATTACACGCTGACAACCCCTCTTTTTATCTTGGAGGGGTCGTCTAGATTCAGTAAAAATGATGCTCTCACCTCTTATATTATATACTATTTCCATGATTCCTAGTCATACTCCTGATTATTATTTTAAAAGAATTGATTCTATCCTCCTTAAATTCTTATGGAAAGGTAAACGTTCTCGAATTGCTCTTTCCTCCTTGAAGAAGCACAAACCTAATTGGGGCCTTCGATTTCCTGACTTCAAAAGTTATCATCGTGCTTTTTGGCTAAAGCAAGCAGCCGGTTGGATCTCTACTGATCTCTCTTTTTACCTCCCCCTTTGGTTAAAAATAGAAAATGCCTCCAATGCCCCCTTCGACTTGCGAGAAATCTTATCCTTCACTTCTAACACGGCATCTCTCCGATCTCCCATCATATCCCACTCCCGTAAACTTTTGATTCCTATACTATCTTCCTCCTATCCCTCTCATCAACAACCTATTTGGCATAATAAATCTCTCCAGATTCTAAACCGTTCCATGTACTGGAAATCGTGGCATTCTAGAGGCTTGTGATGGATCCCCCAACTCTTATCAGACAACCAACCCCTTACCTTTTCAGATCTCCAATCCCAATTTTCTTTACCTTCATCCTCTTGTTCACAATATAATCTTCTTTATCCTTCCCTCGTCGTTATCTTCAATCTCCACCCACTATTAATGATCTCCCTATCTTATATAAAAATGTATCCTCCATATTAGACAACTCTCCTTCCTCCTCCTTTTTGTACAAACCTTTTCAATTTTCTTTGGATAGACTCAAAATTAAGGTTGAATTAGCTTGGGAAAAAGTTTTTTCACAGGTTTGGTCATTTCCTCTCTGGGACAAATTATGGTCAGAAATTCATAAGATCTCTAGAGCTGCCAATACTACACAAACCCTTTTCTTCATCTATCATTGTATATTATTTTCCCTGATGCTACTAGCAAATTTTTCACCTGACACACCCTCTACATATGTGTCTTGTCCTTGCCCTACTGCTAATTTAAAACATGTTATTTGAATGCCCGCCAATTTTTCAATTTTGGAAACTTGTTTGGTCCCAAATTAAGAAAATGTTTTAAGTCCATGTCCGCTTTTCCTTCACTCACATTTTCCTGGGTACTCTTTCCCCCCTTTGGCCTCAATCTTCACTACGCTTTAAGCTCCTAGATTTATTGTTAGCTATTGCATTTCAATTAATAACCTCAAACTGGAAACAAGCTGATAAAGTCACTTTTCTCTCTTGGTGGAATGCAGTCTGTTTCCATCACCGGCTGGATACTAATTATGTCACTCCCATTTCCCTGGCTATCAAAAGAGACCTTCTATGGTTTCCTTTGACAACTTATTTATCCTTAGTCGCCTCTTCGAATATTGCTTTTAAAAATGGATCCGATGATGTACGGAAACCACCTTAATTTTCCCCTTTGCCTTCTCATTTCTAGTTGGTTAATTGTTATTTATTACTGATCATCTCGTTATTTTGTCTCTCACCTTGATTATTGTTATGCTAACAATGTTACTTATTATTGCATAAATTGCTTGTTACCTCCAATTTTTTTCCCCCAATATTATATACTGCTTTTTTACCCTTTCCTTCATTTGTGGTGCTTTTCCGCTTTTCTAGCTAATGTAATACAAATGTAATTATTTATTTCTATTTTTTACACTTTTATCCTTTTATTACATAAGGTATTGTTATCTTATTATATTGCTGTTTCTTCCCTTTCTGTTTAACCCTTAATAAACCCAAACTTAAAAAAAATGTTGTGAGAGAGGCTGTGGAGGGCCACTTCTATGTGACCACGTGCTGCCCGGGGAACATGGACCAGACATGTACGCTTCATAGAAGCGAAGCACCTATGTGAACCTATGTGAAAAGATGCAAACTAACAGGGGCTACTGTAGCTCACTCAGTCATGCCACCTTACAAATCAGTACGGCCCTGTGAAGGACGACCTTGCCTTGTTGCTTAGGATCTGCAGGCGCCTGTGTTTTGACAAAGACACACTGGGCCGGATTCACACATATTTTGATATGAATAAGTGTGACTTACTCTTATAGTACTTTTTTCCTTGCCTGAATTCTAGGAGTAAGCCATGGGTAACACTGCCTTGCTCCTGCACTTTGGGAGTAAGTTGGTAGCACTGCAAGAGTGATTCACCGCAAGATTTTAGCGAATGGGGCCTGCAGTGCCTAGTGATTGGGGCGTGATGTACTTTGAAAGTCTACACTGTGGAACAGTCCCACACTTTACAATTGCTCTAAAACGTTATATAGGAGCTCGCTGGGGGAAAAGGTTCCAAGGATAGGAGAATGAAGCATGCCACGTAAATGTGGGTGATGGTTCAGAGTCCTAAATATAAAACCTCTTTCTCCGAATGATAAGGTCTACTAAAAGATATGCATCATTAAAAACAGTTCAAATAAGATTTAATTTTATCACGCGTTATTTTGACTATTGGGCCCTTGGCATATTGATTTGAAAGAAGCATTTTCACCCAATGTGAGGATTTTAGTAGATAGCACTTTCCCTTCTCTGCTGGGATTACTTTGAAATGAAGGAATGATGCTTCCAATACATTTGTGAAATGACCTCATTTTTAAATCCTAAATATAAATAAAAAACAAATTAATGCCATTAAGGGCATTGTACTTGAACACAGTGCCCGGTGCTGGAGGCATAATTGCTCAGGGCAGGCCTTGGACTCACCACTCCGTGGTTCACGTCACACAGAGAATTCCCTTCATGCGCATGAAGTGTACTGTAAAGTGAACCACGTGATGAGTACAGGCCCCAGCTAGGCCCGCAGGATACAAGGGTTCGCTCTCCTGTAATAAAAGCTAGAAGGAAGTTGGCACGGAAACTGCAAATACAAAGACAGAGTTTATTAACCCTAAGGGTGGTCCTACAACCTACACAACACTCTTCAGTATTGCATAGAGTAGCACAAAGAACTTGCGTACGTGGTCCCCTTTTATACACAACAGAGGGGCTCATAAGTGAGTGGATACAACATAGGGCAAAATTCATTACCATTTATGGACATTTTCGATACAGGATCAATATATGGGCGGAGTTAACAATTTCCTGAGCCCGCAAAAACATGGTCAAACAAGGACTAACTGATAACAGATGTGGTCAAGTCTGGGCATGCGCCAGATGGACAAAGGAGCTATTTATAGACTGTTACTAGGCAGATTAAAGAGCAACTAGCGAAAAGGTAGGACTCTTCTCGTGCAAAGCACGTGGAGACATGACAATACAAAATGGAGTCCGGACATTAGTCAACATAAGACAAGAAACATGTTTTAACTAGGAGAGAATTCATGTCTTTAGTGAATGCTTAATCATATCGCTGTTTTCGTTTTCAACACACGGAGGGATGAATCCTAGGCCTTCCCTCAGCAATCATGCCTCCAGCGCCGGGCACCGTGTGCAAGTACAATGCCACTGCCCGGGCCAGGAGAAGGCTGGAAGAAGGGCAAGGGCCAGGCAGGGCCTTTAACTTAACCTCGGCCCTATCGTGATAACTGATCTACAAGCTCTTCTTTTTTTACAGTTTTGCGCATTTTTAATCACATTGAACCCTCACCCGGCTAGGCTGTGGTTCACCACACTGGGACAATCTAACCCTGTGCGGACACAGCCTGCGCCCGCGCCCAACCACCCTGAGTTACTTAATGTAAATGCATTGTCTGGGCTGCACACACACACTTTACTCTGCCACGCTTGTTAGCGGCAGCCTGCTCTACTGCACATTCCAGAGGCCTGAGCCCTGTGCACATTCTTCAATTCTTCATGTGGAGCGGGAGCTGGAGCTACCACGGTGACCGTCATGTCACGCCCGCCACCATGACCCCGCACAAGAAAGAAACAGCAGCTTTGGTTTTGCTACACTTACGGTTATGGTTAGGTGTGGTGGTGGGAGGCCGGGGACTGGCCTTTATTAACTGATAGGGACGATGGGCCTGCTGCTAGCTGCACTCAACGTGAACCTCTGATGACTCGTGGCGGGGTGAGGGTGTGTCGGGCATAGCATTTATTTAAAAATCTACGTATGCTGCCTGCCGCACAGCCCTAACCCCGTAGAACCAAACCCAGCCCAATCAGTGTCCTGCCCACCGGCAACACAGAACTAAGGGCTGCCTCCTGACTAAGGCAAATTCGCAATGCGCATCGTCATGACCAGTTGAATGTGGATCATAGATTCATTCATATTGGAATAAAAAAATTGGGGTTGGAGTCGACGGTCTGGACTGCGTCTGGACCCAGTAATGAATCAATCATATATGTGATGTGAATATTTTTTATTAGCTCTCATTGTCTCACAGCTACACTGCAGCCACAGCACTCTTCATCGGGACTCTGAAGACGAACACAACACTGTTTGCGTCGAGTCCGTGAGTGAGGTAATTTCTATATACTATCTACGCCACAATAACAATGCCATATGACATGCAGGGTTGAATACGCATGGTAGACCCGGCTCTGATCAGTAAGTGCCGGTGCTAAGCAACGGAAAGCACTGGCACAAATTAAGCACTGGTGTACTGTGGAATCCAAGGATGGATTCTTAATGAGAGGTACTTGCAAGCAGAAGGGACAGAGTCTATGCCACTCAAGGATGACCAGGAGACTTGGAAGACGAATTCCCTCCGATTTTGGGTGTTGCACTATGGATGACGACAAACTTGACTCTGCAGCTGTAAGGACCAGGCGACGCTGAAGAGGACCAGGAGCCATGTACGAGCTGTCCCATGAAGGATGTCGAGTGCTGAAGGGTTAGGGCCCGATTCACAGAACTAACTTAAGACAAAATCCTAAACTTACTACCATTTTCGTATTCAGAGAAGGCACCTACTCATTTTGGTATTCACAGAAGACACTTACTCATTTCGGTATTCACAGAAGTTAGTAGTCCTAACTTTAGGACTCCTAAATGCCTTCTGTGAATACCGAAAGTCTTAAAATTAGGATGTTTCTCAGTTTAGGAGTCCTAAAGTTAGGACTCCTAACTTTACTACTACTAAACTGAGAAAAATCCTAATTTTAAGGCTTTCTGTATTCACAGAAGGCATTTAGGAGTCCTAAAGTTAGAAGTCCTAACTTTACTACTACTAAATTGAGAAAAATCGTCATTTTAAGACTTTCGGTATTCACAGAAGGCATTTAGGAGTCCTAAAGTTAGGAGTCCTAACTATACTACTACTAAACTGAGAAAAATCCTAACTTTAAGACTTTCGGTATTCACAGAAGGCATTTAGGAGTCCTAAAGTTAGGACTACTAACTTCTGTGAATACCAAAATGAGTAAGTGTCTTCTGTGAATACCAAAATGAGTAGGTGCCTTCTGTGAATACCAAAATGAGTAAGTGCCTTCTGTGAATACCAAAATGGTAGTAAGTTTAGGATTTTGTCTTAAGTTAGTTCTGTGAATCGGGCCCTACGTGTCCGGTGGGAGCACCAACAAGCCTTGGCAAAGACAAGCCACGCAGGAATTAAAGAAGGAGCAACGCAGGGACCAGCAAGGTGCAGGGGACTCACCAAAGGCAGGTGAGTTAGGGTAGGCCTGAGCAATCGGGGGAGCCCAAAAGAAACCAGTGTGACCCTCAAGTGGACCCACAGGCCAGAGGCACTGGAGTCGCAAGAGGACCTCAAGCAGCTCACCAAAATATGCAGGCCATGATGCGGTTTTGCTGATGTTTCTGGTCACTGGAGATGCTTGATGTTGGGGCTACTTGGAGTCCGAAGATCTTGGTGTAAAGAAGTCAACAAGCCTTTGCAACTGCAAGTCAAAGCCATGCACAGGGCTTCTGTTTCTGCAGCTCCCACGATGCATACTGGCCTCAAGCTTGGGGAGAGAGCAAGGCAAGCCTTGAGAGCTGGAAGGAACCACCACTTGTGTTGCAGAACCTATCAGAGTCAGTCGGAGCTCAGGATCATCAGAAAGGTCAGATCGGTTGTGGTGCCTGCGAATGCAGGGAAGTGACTCCTTCACTTCAAGGAAGATTCCTTCAGGTGTCTTCGATGCCCGCAGGCCTTGGAACGTTCCTGTATGCTGCACATGCACAGAAAATGCAGCAGACTGAAAGGGGGATGAAGTCGATCCCATGCGAAGTCCAGCGTAGTTCAGAGTGCCCAGACGGTAGAAGTAGAAGTGGTTTCTGAATTTAATCTTTTCCCACAACAAATCTAGGGACCCTCCCTCAGGTAAGCCCTTAAGTACAGTAATGAAAGGATTGGGACAATTCAAGGGACCCTCCCAGGGGATGCATTCTGAACAGGGGGTAGGTTACTCCCATATCCTTTGCCAAGTTTCGCACCAGAGCGGGAGCCAACTGCTCCCAAAGCTGGTTTGAACTGGACTATACACAGGGACACCAAATGTGCCCCTGATGCAGACTTAGTGGTGCTGGCAAGCACACCCACCTGGTCCCAATATGCCAAATCTTGTCTGGGAGGTGGTCACACCTCCCTGTGACAGGATACCTATTATTCAACCTTGCCCGTCTCGAGCTTGGCTCAGCAGCAGGAGGGCAGAATCGTGTCTCTGGTCGGCAGCAACCATTTTGTGCTATCCAGGTCAAGAAGGTTGGCACCGGGAACACTGAGAGCCTAACGGGGGGCTCTTCCAGTGCTTGGAATCATACACCCCACACCGTTTACGGTTGGGAGTATGATTCCAACATGTTTGATACCAAACATGATAGGATTCATTGCAGCCAATTTCGAGATGGTCATCGTGTAAATAAGCGGTGCCCCTCTATATTTATTATCTATTAATTTATTAATTTAGAAGTTTATATAGCGCTGGCCAGACCCGAGGGTATCAGAGTGCTTTACAACAGTCATATTGCAAAAGACAAAAATACAAGTAGCAAAAATACAGTGAAAGTATCAATACAAGGCCTCCAGGACTCCTGAGGCGAAAAGCCGGGAGCGTGGATACTTTGCTTTTTAATTATTTTGTGTGATACTTTGTTCTTAACTTACCCAGCATACTCGCACTCTCTGGCATTTCCTCAAACAGCGCGCTGACGCTGCAACTAACCACCTCATCCTGGTCGCCATTCTCGAGGGCGAGGTGTGCCACGTGACACGCCCCCTCGGTTGGCCACGCCCCCTTACCAGACCTATATATAGTGCGCGCAGCTCTCACAGCGCGACACTAACGCAGGACTCCTGAGGCGAAAAGCCGGGAGCGTGGATACTTTGCTTTTTAATTATTTTGTGTGATACTTTGTTCTTAACTTACCCAGCATACTCGCACTCTCTGGCATTTCCTCAAACAGCGCGCTGATGCTGCAACGAACCACCTCATCCTGGTCGCCAATCTCGAGGGCGAGGTGTGCCACGTGACACGCCCCCTCGGTTGGCCACGCCCCCTTACCAGACCTATATATAGTGCGCGCAGCTCTCACAGCGCGACACTAACGCAGGACTCCTGAGGCGAAAAGCCGGGAGCGTGGATACTTTGCTTTTTAATTATTTTGTGTGATACTTTGTTCTTAACTTACCCAGCATACTCGCACTCTCTGGCATTTCCTCAAACAGCGCGCTGACGCTGCAACGAACCACCTCATCCTGGTCGCCATTCTCGAGGGCGAGGTGTGCCATGTGACACGCCCCCTCGGTTGGCCACGCCCCCTTACCAGACCTATATATAGTGCGCGCAGCTCTCACAGCGCGACACTAACGCAGGACTCCTGAGGCGAAAAGCCGGGAGCGTGGATACTTTGCTTTTTAATTATTTTGTGCGATACTTTGTTCTTAACTTACCCAGCATACTCGCACTCTCTGGCATTTCCTCAAACAGCGCGCTGACGCTGCAACGAACCACCTCATCCTGGTCGCCATTCTCGAGGGTGAGGTGTGCCACGTGACACGCCCCCTCGGTTGGCCACACCCCCTTCAACGCCCCGACCATTTAGCATAAATCATGTGTCTTGGGAGGAAGCGCGGCGGACGAGCGCAGCGGGCGCGACGATTGCGCGCCGAAGGCGCGCTTAAGGCAAGCCCGTCTGCGCCCGTCCGCGACTGGCCGGGGCTAGGGGCATGTCACTCTGCCCCGCGTATCACCTACTCCCCGGACCAACTGCGCAGCCTCCAGGGACCCTGGCCCATTATGGCCTCCACACGCTCTCGCATCTCTTTCCTTGGTCTTCCCCCCACTTTCTCCCTTTCCATCCCCCCTCCCACAGTTGGCCCCCCCCTCTCGCCCTGCCGCACAGTTCCTACGTCTACCCCTAAAGCTCTTACGCCCTTCTATCTTAACACCCGGTCCGCTGTCGCCCATGCGCATGAGCTTGCGGTCCTGTTGGATCTTCATGCCCCAGATCTTCTTTTCCTAACAGAGACCTGGTTCTGCGATGACTCCCTCCCTGCCCTATTATCCACCTTACCGGCCACTTACTATGCCCTCAGGGCGGATCGCCGTCCTGGCAAAGCCGGGGGCGGCGTAGCGGTCATCGCACGTGTCGATCTACTTTTCCAAAGTCTATCCCTGCCTGACATTGCGACCTCCGAATTTCTGGTGATTCGCACCACCTCTACCTCTCCTCCTCTGACCTGCTTTCTCACTTATCGTTCTCCTCAATCTCCTCTACAGTTTCTCTCTGACTTCCTGGAAGTCTTGGCCACTATCACAATTAATAACTCCTCCATTCTGCTTCTTGGCGATTTCAATTTCTGGCCATCCGACCCCGCTGAATGTGCGTCCTCTAAGGAATTCTCCGAAACCCTCCAATCCCTTAACTTTACATCCTACGTTCACTCACCCACTCACATTAAAGGTCACATACTTGACCAGATCTGGTCCCTGAACTGCCCTGTGGAATCTCTTTCCATCTCGCCTTGCTCATGGTCTGATCACCACTTGATTTCTTTTTCCCTTCCTATCCATCCCCCAACTAAGCCCCCCCGCCCCAAAAACACCTGGGTTCGATCGTGGGGCCGAGTTAACCCAGAAAGTCTCTCCTCCCTTCTCAGTTCCTCCCTCCCTCCCCTGCACGGCCTCTCCACCCTCTCCCAGGTGGATGCCATAGATCAATGGCTTTCCTCTGGCCGCGACTCCATTGCCCCGCTCAAACGCATCACCTCCAAACGTGAGGACGCCAACCGATGGTTTAACGTCGAGCTTAAGGCCACTAAACTAAAAGTACGTCGCGCTGAACAGGCATGGAGGAGAAGCTATTGCCCCACGCTTAAACTGGAGTATACCAACATTCTTACCCAGTATAAAATAGACATCTTGGAGGCCAAAACATCATACTTCTCCTCCAAAATCTTAGCCGCGGAAAACCAGTCAAAGGAGATATTTACAATCGTCCACAGCCTGGCGTTCTCGGACAGAACAACCCTCAAGCCTGCCCCGTCCGAAGAACTCTGTCTTTCCCTTAATAACTATTTTATTCATAAAATTGCTACCATCAAGGCCAACATTCCCCCCCCCTTCTCCCTCCTTTGTGGACCCCCAATGTCCCCCTCCCAAGGGTGAACTCACCACCCTCCCCCCTATCACTAGAGAATGTCTGACCTCCTTAGTGCCTTTGGTCAAGTCTGGCTCTCCTCTTGACCCCTGCTCGGCCCACATTCTCCGCCATATTTTTGTTACCTGCCCAGACCCCCCCCTTCACCTCCTCAACAGCTCTCTTGCTCAAGGCGTAGTTCCCTACCCCTTGAAGTCGGCGGTTATTGTGCCTATATTGAAAAAACCCGGGGCAGACCCTTCTGTCCCTGCCAATTTCCGCCCCATCTCCCTCTTGCCATTTCTGGCCAAGGTGCTCGAGCGCCATGTCACCTGCGCTCTGAGCTCCTTTGTGGAGACGCATGGAGCCCTTGCCCCCCGCCAGGCCGGCTTCCGCCCCGTACACTCTACGGAGTCCGTTGTCATCTCGGTCCTGGACAACCTCAGGGAGGGTATGGACACCAACCAGCACCAGGCCCTTGAGCTCCTCGATCTCTCAGCCACCTTTGATACGGTAGATCACACCATCTTGTTATCCCGTGTCAAGGCGGCAGGAATCGGGGGGACTGCCCTGGTCTGGCTATCCTCCTTCCTGAGCGACCGCACCCAGGCCGTTCGCCTGGGTGACTTTACAGCGGACGTCCGGAAAGTTCAGTGCGGGGTTCCCCAAGGCTCTTCCCTTTCCCCTCTCCTGTTTAATCTGTATGTCGCCCCCCTTATCTTTTCCCTTCAACAGATGGAGGTCGCCGTATTTAATTATGCGGATGACCTCCAGCTTGTTTTCAACTTATCTTCTTCTCCCTCCTCTGTTCTAAACTTTCAATCTGTCATGCTCCATATCAGGGATTGGATGAACCACAACCACCTCAAACTCAACCCCGACAAGACCGAGTTGGTCTTGACGGGTAGTTCATCCAGCCCCTGGTCCTCCCTCTTCTGGCCTCCCTCTCTTGGCCCTTCTCCTGCACCCTCCTCCTCTGTTAAAACCCTAGGCATAAAAATCAACTCTCAACTCACCCTTCACTCCCAGGTTAGCTCTGTGGTATCTTCTTCTTTCCTTTCCCTGCGCACTATACGCAGAGTGTCTCGCTTCTTTACTTTCTCTGCTCTCAAGCTTATAATTCTGGCCATGGTGGTGTCCCGCCTGGATTACGGCAATGCTCTATATGCCGGCATTCCTGCTTATAGCTTGCGGCGCCTACAGCAGATTCAGAACCAGGCGGCCCGCCTGGCCTTCAAACTTCCTAAATCTCACCACTCTACCCCTCTTCTGAAATCTCTACACTGGCTCCCCGTGCGAGCCAGAGTCCAATTCAAACTCGCCACCATCACTTTCTTGGCCCGACTTGGCCTGGCTCCGGCCTTTATCTCTTCTGAGATTACCCCATACGTTCCCACCAGGGAACTACGCTCGTCCTCCCAATCCCTCCTCACCGTCCCCCGCTTCCGGAGAAAGAAGTGGGGAGGTTCTAAATTTGCCACCCTTGCCCCGACCCTTTGGAACTCCCTTCCCCTTGAACTTCGTACCATTACTCTTTACTCACAATTCCGCAGACACCTCAAGACTTATTTTTTCACGAAGTCTTTTGAATAATCCTCCATCAACCCTCCCTGCCTATTAGCCCTGGATCCGGTTAGAGTTAGCGCCAAGAAACCGCTGGTATACGTGCGCTCTAGAAATAATTTAAATCAATCAACAAGTAACAAAAATATAGTGAAAGTATCAAGCATGGAAGGTGAGTTTCAGTGGGTTAAGTAACCAGGGTCAATGAAGACTTGTAGTGCCTTCGCAGTGTGTCATAGTCTAGGGTCGCGCTCCCATCCATTGAATAATGTCATCGGCGCTTCTGCTGCCCATGTCCCTTTGCTAGGGACCGATCTAGGAAAAGATTTTTGAGCTGTCCTTCGAATTTTGCGAAGGAGGGGATAGTTCTAATGTGGGGGAAATAGCGTTTCAGATTTTGGCGTGTTGCCCGCGAAGGACCGGGCTGCGGTTTTTTGTTTGCGTGCTTTCAGCGGGATGAGTAGTAGAGTGCTCGAGCCGGAGGGTCCTGGTCTGACCGGCTTTTTTGAGTTTGGAGGCCAGGTATTCATTTGGGTGCGGTTGTGAGGAAAGGAGGAGAACCATTGTAAGACCACCTCATCTAGACCTGCCCTTTCTTGAAGCCCCTTATTGAGGAGTTTGTGGTCGACTGTGTCAAAAGCTGCCGATAGGTCTAGGAGAATGAGAAGGCAGCATTTGTCCGCATCCAGTGATTTGTGCATTTCATCATTGACTTTGAGGATCGCGGTTTCCGTGGTGCAGCCCTTCCTAAAACCCGATTGATGGGCATCGAGGAGGTTGATGCTATCCAGGTGCTGAGTTAGTTGCAGGAGCACGCATCTTTCTAAGGTTTTGGATAGAAGAGGTAAGTTAGAAACTGGTCTGAAATTATTCAGATCTTTTGTGTCTAGGCCTCGTTTATTTATGATCTTGAACCAGAGCGGGGAAAGGGAGGGTTTAATCTTTTTGGTCAGTTGTGTAGGAAGATGATCTAGAGCGTGTGAGGAGGGCTTGGATGTGGAGATCAGGTTGACTATCTCAGCTTCCTGTATAGGGATGAAAGATTTCCAGGATTTTGAATGGGGCTTGGAAGTGAAGTCCTTCGTCCCAGGTGCGATGTTCTTGCTGAGGGGATTGAAGTCGATTTCCAGTGAGAGCTCGATCTTGTTGATTTTGTCCTCAAAGAAGTTTGCAAAGCTGTCACAGAGCTCTTTGGAAGCTTGTACTGAAGAGGTAGCGGGCTTGGAGGTTAGTTGTTTAATGATGTTAAAGAGCTCCCTGGGCCTGTGTTTTTGCGTTATCCAGCGTGGTGCAGAAAAATTAGGTTTTTTCGTTCTGGATTTGTTTTTTATACTTCCAGCGAGTTGCTTTGAGTTGCTCGCGGAGGATGTTGGAAGTGTTGCTTCTCCATAGTCTCTCTGTGGCTCTTAGTTGTCTCCTTTCAGAGTTGATGTCAGTGTTAAACCATGATCTCGATGGAGTGCTCCTGTTTTTTTATTAGTTTCAGTGGGGCTACTTTATCCAGAATGGACGTCATATTTGAGATGTAATGCGAGGTGAGTTAGGTTACGGAGAGGTGATCAGAGGAGCTGGGGAGGTGCGAGCATATCCTTTCCTCTAGGTCCGTTAGGGGAATCTGCATTAGATTTCTGGACCATTTGAGGAGGTCTTGCGGGGGGGCTGGAGTAGAGCCTTTTGGTTGATATGAAATAGGATGTTGTGGTGATCAGACCAGTCCACGGGGAGGACATGATTCATCGTAACTGTGTCATTTTGAGCAATAATGGCATCTAAGTTTGCTCCTTTATTGTGTGTTTCTTCTGAGCAGAATTGGGTCAGATTGTTGTCCTGAAAAAGATTGTTAAGGGTTAGAATTAGCGAATTGTTTGCCTCATTACAACGTAGGTTGAGGCCACAGAGAATTAGGTTGTTTGAGTCACCGAGTGCACAGTGAGCAATCAGATTAGACAAGTGTTCCCCGAACTATATAGTATATGGCTGCTTCACTGGCAACCCGGGAGAATGGACTTCATAGGCGGGAGGGGTGTCCTACTCATGCAGGGCACCCTCACACTTAGAAGCAAGCACCCTGCCTTCAGGATTGATAAGGCCTGCTATAGGGGTGACTTATAGGTTTTAAGTGCAGTGCCCCTAAATATGGGAAACCTATATATTTCCTAGGTGGTGCTATCACCAGCTTACAGAGGCTGCAATGGCAGGCCTGTAGTTACATTTTGCATGGTCTCCCATGGGTGGCATAATGATGCATGCTTCAGCCCATGGGGTACCTCTGGGGTACCTATGCCCTGGGTACCTTAGTAGCATATACTAGGGACTGATACGGGTACCCCAGTATCCAATCTGGGATGTAGCTAAGTACTCAACACAACAATTTAAGGGAGAAAGCAGAGAGACTGGGGTCCTGATTAACAGGATCCCAGTCCGTCTAGTCAAATACAGCTTAGCACCAGGCAAAAAGTGGGGGTAACCATGCAGAAGGATCCTACCTTCCTACACACACACACACACTCGCACACACACACATACACATACACACACACACAAACATAAACACACACACATACACTCACTCACGCAAACACACATGCACACACAGGCAAACACAAGCACACATACACTCGCACTCACCTACCCACACACACACAACCCACTGCACACACACATGCAAACACACACACACACACTCGCAAACACACACAAACACATGCACACACACGAAAACACGCACACATACACACACATACAAACACACATGCACACACAGGCAAACACACACCTGAGCGTCCACATATAAAGCTACTCAGAGACTTACTTTAAAACAGTTATTCACTGTCACAAATACAAACACTGCCTCTACAGAAACCCTTCCAAGTGGCACACACTGGACTGCAACCCCACACACAGGTATCCACTCCACTTACACAGATACACATCTCTACACCAGGGCTTATAGAGACAGACACTGATAAAAAGAAACATGCATGCATAACACACTGATGATCTGTGGTTCTTGTGATTTGACGCTAAACCTAGAGAGGGACAAAGTAACCGCCTGTGGTAATGAGATTTCTGCCTCCCTGAAATGACATTAGACAGCATCATCAGTTTTTTAATCGTTTTAAGAGGGGAGGAGGCGGGGCAAGAGAGCAGAGGAGGTTCAAACTATGGCAGCGAAATCTGGGAAAATGGATTGCAAAATAAATTGTGCAAATAAACGTAAAACGAAACATGGAGTGAGGCACAATTCTTGCACATTAAATAGCCTAAAGTCGTGGCAGAGTAAAGCCTCCTCATAACTTAAGCTAATTACTCCCAAACACTAGCCCATTAATGTAAAATTCAGCGCTGCAATAACTTCATGCTAATGCAAGCCACAAGGTTGTTTAACGCCCATAAATGGATAAATGACCACATACATCTGGTAATAAAAGTGACACAAATGTATACATTTTATTAGGCAGGAAGCGCTTCTGCGTTTCATAAAGAGAGATCACACCAAATTATTGTGCTTTTCATGGACCTGAACGACCAGTATTAAAGCATTGGCAAAGCTAATCGGATTCGCGAAATGAAACCAGTGGCGCGCCACCTATGGTGATGAAATTAGTGTGAACAAATGGGAAATGTCAAATGTCAATGTCAATGTCAAAAAAATTTGTAAAGCGCACAAATCACCAAAGGTCTCAGGGCGCTAAACAATGGTGCATGTGAACAAAAGACATTACTTTTGGCTATTTGCTCCAATCGACACTCTTCCAATGCAGGATGCAGTGCCTTAAGGCATCATTAGAGGCTCTGGGAGTTAGAAAAAAGTGCAGGCTTAAATTATTCCCAGAGAGTGCCAATGCCGGGCACAGGAAGCTGCAGTTCAAGAGGGTGATAGAGGCCCTAAGATTCCCCCTCAAACCTTCAATCTCAAAATACTATGGAACTATAAAATAACAAGATGTCCTGGATGTTGTGCCCCCCTGTGTGCATCCAAATGGCCTGGCCCTCTTTGTTTTCTCACTGCTATACTTTTCATGGTGGTCACAATGCCATGCAAAGCCGCAGCATCTCCACCAAGCATGTTGCGGCCTCAAGACCACTGCGCAACTGCCAGGGATCGCTGATCTCTGGCAGTTGCAGTGGTCCTAGACAGACCAGCGGAGCATGAGGGGTGAGGAGCCCTTTCTGAGCACCTTAAGCTTTAAGCTTGTTGGGGCAGATTTACAATAACTGGCGCATCCCTGCATATCAGCAAGGATACGCCAGGTATTGTGCATCATGGCTCCGCCACCATCGATGCGCCGCATTTACAATGCCGTGCACCATGGGGCAAAAAACGGACAGATGCATGACGCACCTGTGCCGTAAAGGTAGCTCATTGTTGGAGTTGCGTCTCACAAGCGCGACGCAGCTCCAGCAAGGCTCTGGGGTGCCCTATCTTCACAATGCTGCGTCAATCCTTACACCTGCTCCAAGCAGGCGCAGGGTTTTGACGCAGCAAGGGCTCAAAAGTTACTGAGTGAAATCTTGTAGATTTCACTCAGCCACTTTTAAGAGGCGACGGAACGCTCCCCCCCCCCCTGCGCAGGAATGCCTACTTCTGGCGCAGGGCTTTACAACGTGACGCATCTCCCAGATGCGTCACGTTGTAAATACCCCGCAGCATGGTGCTGGTTTTGCGCCGCCGCTGCGTCACAAAAGTGACGCAACGGCGGCGTAAATGAGGCGCAAGGGGCTTGTATATCTGCCCCTTAATCTGCAGTTTTTAACGTGTAAAATAAAATTGGCATTTTAATAGGTCCGCTGCATTTGTATGTTCTTCTGCATTTGTATGTTCTTAACCTTCAGAGCTCTTAGCAATTTAAGTAACCTAGACTCTTAGAATTTTTTAGAAAACGTACCCTGCACTTTAGCATTTTTGCACTCACTGCCTGTCCGGTCTCCGATTACCCGGTCTGACATGGTGTTCCGCTGATCGATTGAAGGGATTCGGACACTCCCTTCTGCCTGGCCTGCCTAACTTCCGGCGGGGAAGGCAGAACACAGAAGATTCCTGCGCCTGGCGGACGCGTGCAGCGGGCGAGCCGCTGACGTGCCGAAGGCGCACCAAAGGCAAGCCCATCTGCGCCCATCCACGCAAACATCGCGACAAAGACAGGAGATTCTGCCCAATCGTGTCCACCTATTTTATATACTCCTGAGGCACTAACACAGCTTGATGCCAAGGGACCCTGCAGATGGCTAATAGCACCAGAAGACCTAATTGGGGCAGTCAGCTGCGCTTATTGCAGAACGGAACTCCCCATTAAAGCTAACTGCCCTAGGACTATCACAGAAATCCATGCTACCCATCTAAAAGGAGGTCTAATAAATGCCAGATCCTTAAGTAAGCACTGCCAAGATGTCAGAGATCTAATAATTGATCTACAGCTAGATTTTGTCTTCATCACCGAAACATGGCTGAAAGATTGGTGTAATCCCGACATTGCTACTGCACTCCCGCCTAACTATACTATTCACAGGAGCGATAGAATGGGTGACAGAGGGGGGGATGGATATTATCCTTCATGACACTTTGCATTGTGCTAATTTTGATTTGGACATACTTAGGAGAGCTGAAAGCCTTGGCTTCTGCATCTCCCTAAACGCCTCTCTGTCCTTTCCAGGAGTTTTGATCTATCGTCCACCAGGTCCTAGCGCAGCCTTCATAGAATCATTAGGAGACACTCTAAGCCACCTCCTCCTCAGATATGCCAATTTTACCTTCCTGGGAAATTTCAATTTCCACTTGAAAGGCGGAACTGCGCTAGGAGTAGACAACTTTCTTCAAATATTTGAACTATTCAAACTGTACCAATTGGTCGATGCCCCAACACATCGGGCGGGCCACACTCTGGATGGGGTCTGCTCCAACTTCACTTTGCTCTCTGCAGACATCCCCATTCCACAGATATGGTCAGATCATTACTTTGTCCCCCTGTCATTTAAAGTCCCTCCTAGGATTCATCAAGATAAGATATCCGCTCACTCCCAGCCCAGGCGTGCATGGGCACAACTAGCTGCCGACCCTAGGCTTGTTACCACTGCCCAGGCCTATCTCCCCATACTAAAAGGGAATACTGTAACTGATTCGCATCTCTTTCACGTTTGGTTAACCATTACAAGTAATGAACTTATTCCACCAGACAAATCCGACAAGACTACTAAATCAAAAATTCATAAAACTCATTGGTTCACACCCGCTCTTGCACAAACACATCTCCAGTGTAAGCAACATGAGCGCAAGTGGAGAAGATCTAACGATACAGGGGATAGATTATCTTTTAAAATCAGTAGGAAACTCTATCATGCCCAGATTAAGGGGCATATCAGCAATACCCGGCGATAATTATCGCTCTGCGCTCTTAGCGTGAGGATAATTATCGCCGGGTAACGTGGATTTTTATCGCTGAGATAGCGTACTATTAGCAACGCTTATCTCCTCAGCTATAAAAATCCTCTTGCTAACTGCCTAACATGAGATTATCGCTGGAAACCCAGCGATAATCTCACGCAATGTGGCGTTAGCTTGCTGATAGGGACTCACAAATTTAGCCATGATATCCACCCTCCATAGGATATCATGGCTAAATCAGTCCTGAAGCAGGCGTAAGGAAAGTAGCGATAACAGGGGTTATCGCTACTTTTCCTGACGCTATGCTTCATAGCATGGGGCTTGATGATAGGAGAAATGCCGCTTAGCGACATTTCTCCTGTCATGTTAGGTCAGGAACGCCCACTTTGCATCTCATTAGAGATGCAAAGATGGACGTAAAGAATCCCCACGCTAAAGCAAGGTTTCACACGTTAGCGTGGCCTTGCTAATTAGGCGATAAAATTATCGCCGCTTTTCGGACGAAAACGGCCGCAAAAGCGGCGATAATTTTTCATCACCTGCTTGTAAATATGCTCCTAAATTAGTTAAAAAAGAGTACAACTCTAATTAAATTCAGGAGGCAAACCAGGACCAAAAAGCCATCTTCTTGTAAAGTCTTTTACTAACCCTAAAGAACTACAGAAAGAGATTCCACATTCCCAAGAATTATGTGATCAAATTTCAGTCTTCTTTGAAGACAAAATTCTGAAAATTTAAAAGGATTTTAGAACCCCCCAGTCCTAGATGTCGCCCAGAAGCATGATTCCCTTACCACTGCCTTTTCCTTACGAACCTTCAAACCGGTATCGATAGAAAAGACTTGTGATGCTATCATAGCATGCAAATCAGGTTCCCCCCTCAGATGCCTGCCCTCCTATAATTTTGGGATCAGCTTAGAATGTGTGGGTGGGAGCTTGTGTGGCCTTGTGTGGGTTCTGCCCTGGAATATAGTATGCCGTCGTAGCGTCAGTTGCTGCCAGAAGCTGGAGGTCGTCAGACGGAATAAAGTTTATCCCAACCTACCTGTTGGTGTCTTCTCTTCAGTGGCAACAAGTTAATCTGGCATCTTCACTTTCCCCTCCTATGGTGTGCTTGGAAGCTGTGCCACGTTGTTTCCTGTTTCGCTTCGATTTCGCTAGCTGGCTGCCCAGATATTCCCTGCTTGCTTCGTGTCGCCTGGAAATCCTCTTCTGCCTACCTTGTTGCATGTTCCTGCTGGTGCAGTACACAGAGCGTCATATCCAGTGAACCCCATGTGTGGTTTTGGGGTTTGAAGCGATGCGGTGGATAGTCACCGCACGCCAGCCGTTTCCTCGACAGTTGGTTGCCCTCGCTGTGTTGTGGGAGTCAGTGCATGCTCTCCCTGTTGCCTGTACACGTATCATTATCTCCGCCATTAGTCGTGTGACTTTGTTCCACACTTGCGCAGCTGTGTCCACAAGGACTCCAACGTCAGACGCTTGCAAATACGTCTGACGCATCGTTGACCATCTTGAATTGGGCCAATTTGGAGTTTCAACGCTGCGCATCCATTGATGCGCAAACCGTTTTCTTCCTTCCGAGTGCAATCTTTGTTTTTGATGATGCACACACCCTCTGTACTCTATTTACCTTGTGCATTCGGTGATCCGCACACCCTTTGACTACATTCTTCACCAATACTTTGTTTGTGCACTCGGTGATGCGCACACCATTTGGTAATATTTGGTTCATTTTTGCCATTTTTATCCAATTAAGGTTTCATTATTATGCCAGCTGCAGTAAACACATAAATAACATTTCAACTTTGTCACTGGTTTGTTTAGGTTCTTTTAACCAAATTTATACTTTAAGGACTGCGGGAAGGTGCGGTTAAATGTTGGGCAGAAACTCACCCATGTTTGGCCATCGATCATGTTTCGGCACCTCCACCCTTCTTACAATCTGCAGGTACTCCACCTTTCCAATGGCAGCAGTGGAAAGACACGTTTGATGCTTATTTGGAGGCTGTTGATGGAGATACTTTTACTACTAAGAAGAGGAAACGTTTATTAATTTGTAACTTTGGTTCTGAGGGTCGGAATATTTTTAAAACTTTACCTTTGGAGTTAGTAAGCACTCATGTAAGTGGTGGTGATAATGGCGATTCACTCATTGTTGATGACTATGCTTCTATTGTCAAAACATTAGACAAAAGATTTAATCCCAAAAGAAATGTTGTTCTTGAGCGTCACAAGTTTTTACAACGCACTCAAATTCCTGGTGAGTACATTGAAGACTTTGTGGCTGCTCTTAGAACTCTAGCAGTTACCTGCAACTACAGGGAGTTTAGAGATTAAATCATTCACGTTCAATTAATTAAAAGGACCTGTCACAAAAAGATCCCAGAGAAGTTATTGTCCTCTGATAATCCCGATTTAGAGACTGCACTTTCTTTGGCTAGGAGTATTGAACACTTTCAATTTTGCGTAAAAGAAATGAGTAGTGCTGTATCACCTAGTGAAGTCAAATTGTTGAATGCTAAACCCAACTCCAAACCGTTAAAGGGGCCAACACCAATGCTGGGTGTCCTGCTACACAATACACCAAACCCAAAATTGAGCAAGGGGAAGCCATATGCTTCCCTTGTGGGAGCAAATCACATTTAGGGAATGCCAAGTTTTGTTTTGCTTTGAACCAAACCTGTTTCAAATGTGGGAAAAAAGGTCATTATTCTTGAATGTGTAAAGCTGTTATGATTAAGAAAAGTCCTTCACAGATGGTGAAGACCATTGCAGAAGACCTAATTGATTCTCATGATGAAAATTATGAATTGTTAATGTTATCTTCTTCATCATCTCATGCTGAAGGTGTTGTTGAAATATCTTCCTTGGGAGGGTCTCACAAAAGGAAATCTTCTGCATGCAAGACTAGCGTCAATGGGAATGCATTGGTTTTCTAGCTGATTCTGGTTCTCCTTGTACTCTCATTAATGTGAAGGATTTTGAAGGGTTGGATAGCGTTCAATTGCAACAATCCAATATCAACATTTTCACTTTTGGGGGTAAAAGGGTTGAAGTTCTAAGAAAGTTTCTTGCGAATCTTGCTTTTGGTGTGTCCATTGCAAAGGATAGAGCACATTTGTTGGGGTGGGATGAGCAGGGCGCCCTTAACAGTATACTAGATCCTAATTATCCGTATCCTGCAGTGCAATCATTCAATTTTACAATGTGCTATCACCAGATTCAACCAGTGTGCGCATGGTTGCTCATGTATCAAGTGATAAGTGGGTACATAAATATCCTGAAGTGTTTAATGGTGATCTTGGAAAACTAAAGGGATTTCAGCATCGCATTGTACTCAAGGAAGGTGCTAAGGCCGTGGATCATAAAGTGCACAAGGTACCTTTTAGTCTCCGCAAGGAACTTTAGTGTGAGTCGGAGCGACTGTGCACAAAAGGGGTAATTGAACCCATTGAAGGTTCTGAATGGTTGGCCCCCATTGTTTTAGCATGCAAATCTGATAAATCCCTGAGGATGTGTGTGGATTTGAAAGACCTTAACGCTAATATCTGGGTTGATCGCCAACCTCTACCAAACATCAATGAAATGTTGGCTACCTTGGAAGGTGTCAAGTGTTTTACTTCCCTGGATATTTCCACATCCTTACCACCAAATCGAACTGTGTAAAGAATCAAGGCACCTCACGTCTTTTGTTACACCTAAGGGGGCTTATCGTTACATACGTATGCCTTTTGGCCTTGCTTCGGTTTCTGCAGTGTTCCAGCGATTGATGAACAATTTGTTCGAGGACATTACGGAAGTCGTGTTTTTTCAAGACGACATTCTGATTTATGGAAAGACTGAGTCAGAACATGATGAGAGGGTTAAGCACCTCTTAAGTTTAATTAGATCTTGTGGTTTGACGTTAAGATTTGATAAATGTACATTTCTTCAAGAGGGAGTTGACTACCTTAGCCATCACATTTCCCACAGGGGAGTGGAACCAAAATTAAAAATGATTGAAGCTATCCAGAATGCACCCACGCCTATGAAGAAGGACCAGCTCCGCTCTTTTTTGGGGTTGGTGGGATACTACGCCAAATTTGTTAGCAATTTTTCCAGCTAAACAGCATCCATGTGGAATTTGTTGAAGAAAAATGTTAAATATGTGTGGGATGATGATTGCGATAACAATTTTGAGTCGATCAAGCAAGAAATAGTACATGCTCGTCCTCTTAAACTATTCAATATTAAGGATCTGTGCATCATATCCACTGATGCAAGTGATGTTGGTTTGGGGGCAGTCCTTATGCAAAAGAGAGGGGATAGTTGTGAAAAAACTATTGCTTTTGCTTCAAGGACTCTTAGGGGCGCTGAAAGCACTTACTCGACCATTGAAAAGGAAGCTAATGCTTTGTAGTGGTGCATCCAACACTTCATGAATTTTTTGTGTGGTAATAATTTATTTTGAGGACTGATCATAAACCTTCGATTGATCTTTTCACCACTAAAGGTGGTGGCAGGGCAACACCACGCATTGCGAAGTGGCAGTATAGACTGCAAGAGTTCCGTTACCATCTTTAATATGTGGTTGGTGCTAAGACCCATGTAGCTGATTGTTAGTCTAGGTTACCCCTCTCGTGTGGTGAATGTGAGTTGGCATCTGATGATTTAAAGAAATGGTTTGTGCGGTGTGCTCTTTGGTGAACACTGTTGACGACGCACTTTCTGAACAAGAATGGCTGTAAGCCACATCTGATGATGCAGAGGTTATAATGGTTATTGACTTTTTAGCTGGTGTGTGGCCCAACAACAAAGATTGTCCCTCCGAGTTGATTCCTCATAAAAGGATTAGTGAGAACTTATCTGTGGTTGATGGGGTGTTAAGGAGAGGGGGATTGTGTGTGATTCCTGTGTCCATGCGCAAGAGGATTTTGGATTTGGCCATGAAGGTCATCGGGGAATTCGTGGCATGAAACGTACAGTCAGGGAGGATTTTTGGTGGCCTAGCTTAGGCAGAGATGTTGAACACTTTGTTTGTGACTGCTGTATTTGTGATGTAACTGACAAGTCTCAGGTGACCCATCCTTCTCCAGTTGATCCAGGGGTGAAAAAAATTCACCATGGACTTTTGATATAGCTGGTCCTTTTGGGCTCATTGGGAGTTCTCCCAAGTATGCTTAGGTTCTTATTGACTACATGTCAAAATGGTCTGAGGTCAGATTCGTAGATAATGTGAACTCTTTGTATGTCATGAATTTTTTTCACAACGTATTTCTCTGGGAGGGTTTTCCTGAAGAATTGTTATCAGACAATGAAAACCAGTTGGTTTCCAAGGAGATGCAAGATTTTTTTAAGGACATTTTTCTTACTTCTCTTTATCATCCCTGCAGCAACGGTTTAATGAGTGCCTCAAATGTGTCATCAAGGAACACTTACAGCTGGCTTAGGTCAATGGTTTGCATTGGCGGCAAGCTGTTACCGACATGTTGTGGGTTGTAAGGACAACGCCTCATGTTAGCACCGGCATGGCTCCCTTTACCTTACTCAGAGGTAGAGTTGCTGGTTCCAAGTTGAACAAGGAATGGATGTCCAGGAGAGTGGTTGACAAGACGAAGTTGTTGGATGTGGTGGATGTCAGAGCTGCCGTTTAGGCTAAGTATGATACTAGGTCTGAAATTCATACTGTTTTGTCTGTTAAGGTGGGTGATTGGGTCAGAGTCAAGAAGACCGGTTTTATTTGCATAGGAGAGTCTCGCTTGTCGGCACCTGAAAGAGTGTCTGCGGTGAGGGATCATGTAGTGGTGTTGAAGAATGGCAAAGTTTGGAATAAGTGTGCTGTTTCCTTGGTACCCAAATCCAAGGTTAGTTATGTCAACAAGAGTTTCGGTGTTCATTTGTCCTCTGTGGTTGTGCCTGCTAGTGTTCATGGAAGGGAAAATGCCTCCTCTGTGCTTGTGCCTGCTGGTGTTCATGAGAGGGAAAATGTTCATTCTGGCTGTGTTCCTGCAAGGGGTACCTCTACCAGATTGAGATCTTTTCCTTCCAAGTTTCAAGATTACAAAATGTTCTAGAGTTTCACCTGTTCTTAGGTTTTCCACCTAATGATGTGACATTCCTATGTTTTTATTCTTACGCACTTTTTATTATGTTATTCTGTACATTATTCATGCCTATGTTTTTATTCTTATGTACCTTTTGTTATGTTACTCTGTACATTATGCATTCTCCTTGCATTGTTAATTACTGTTTACATTTTTGTTCTCATCCTTTGTTCCTTTTGTTGTTGTGAAGGATGGGGGTTGTGTTGGGATCAGCTTGGAATGTGTGGGTGTGAGCTCATGTGGGCTTGTGGGCGTTCTGCCCTGGAATGTAGTATGCCAAAGTAGCAACTGCAACAAATGATGGACGAAATGCTGAATGATTCAAACATTCTCCCCCAGTCACAAGATCTGGGTTAGATCCATCGTTCTTTTGCCCACTACGCCACCCCAGTTTGGACCCAGCCATATGCAAATCAGTCTTGACCATGTGCCTCTTGGGAACAGTCCAGACTGAACTGCCAAGCCAGGTTCTCCCGGGACCGGAAACAAGCAGCCTGGGACCGGTTTCAGGGTATATCATCCTTCTTCAGCCAGGCTATCTTGAATCGAGTGGTGCAGTGAGCAAGGGACCCACGTCTTGGCATACCCGTCCCACTCAGGGCAAAAAGTGTAACTGCAACAAATGATGGACGGAATGCTGAATGATGCAAACATTCTCCCCCAGTCAAGAGCTCTGGGTTAAATCCATTGTTCTTTTGCCCACTACGCCACCCCAGTTTGGACCCAGCCATATGCAAATCAGTCTTGACCCTGTGACTCATGGGAACAGTCCAGAACGAACTGACAAGCCAGGTCCTCCCTGGACAGTAAACAAGCATTTTCGGACTGGTTTCAGGGTATGTCACCCTTCTTCAGCCAGGCTAGCTTGAATCCAGTGGCACAGTGAGCTAGGGACCCACGTCTGGGCATCCCGTCCCACTTAGGGCGAAAAGTGTAACTGCAACAAATGATGAACAGAATGCTGAATGATGAAAACTTTCTCCCCCAGTCAAGAGATCTGGGTTAAATCCTGAAACCGGTCCTATGATGCTTGTTTCCGGTCTAGGGAGGACCTGGCTTGGCAGTTCAGGCTGGACTGTTCCCATGAGGCACAGGGTCAAGACTGATTTGCATATAGCTAGGTCTAAACTGGGGTGGTATGGTGAGCAAAAGAATGATGGATTTAACCCAGATCTCTTGATTGGGGGCGAATGTTTTGATTTGTTCTGCATTCCGTCCATCAATTGTGTGTCTTTTGCTTCCTCGCCCTAAGTGAGCCGGGTATGCCCAGACGTGGGTTCCAGGCTCACTGTACCACTAGAATCAAGCTCCCCTGGCTGATGAGGGGTGAAACTCCAAAATTGGTCCTAGTATGCTTGTTTCTGGCTCAGGGTGGACCTGGCTTGGCAGTCAGGGCTGCACTGTTCCAATGAGGCAGAGGGTCAAGACTGCTTTGCATATGGCGAGGTCTAATCTGGGGTGGCATGGTGAGCAAAAGAATGATGGATTTAACCCAGATCTCTTGACTGGGGGTGAATGTTTTTATTTTTTTCTGCATTCCATCCATCAATTGTGTGTCTTTTGCTTCCTCGCCCCAAGTGGGCCGGTTATGCCCAGACGTGGGTCCCAGGCTCACTGTGCCACTCGAATCAAGCTATACTGGCTGTTGAGGGGTGAAACCCCAAAATCGGTCCTAGGATGCTTGTTTCCGGTCCAGGGAGGACCTTGCATGGCATTTCGGGCTGGACTGTTCCCATGAGGCACAGGTTCAAGACTAATTTGCATATGGCTAGTCCAAACTGAGGTGGCATGGTGAGCAAAAGAATGATGGATTTAAACCAGATCTCTTGACTGGGGGGCGCATGTTTTGATTTGTTCTGCATTCCGTCCATCAATTGTGTGTCTTTTGCTTCCGCGCCCTAAGTGCGCCTGGATATGGCCAGATGTGGGTCCCGGGCTCACTGTGCTACTGGAATCAAGCTATCCTGGCTGATGAGGGGTGAAACACCGAAACCAGTCCTAGGATGCTTGTTTCGGGTCCAAGGTGGACCTGGCTTGGCAGTTCGGTCTGGACTGTTCCAATGAGGCACAGGGTCAAAACTGAATTGCATATGGCCAGGTCTAAACTGGGGTGGAAGGGTAAGCAAAATAATGATGGATTTAACCCAGATTTCTTGACTGGGGGCGAATGTTTTGATTTGTTCTGTCCATCAATTGTGTGTCTTTTGTATGCCGTGATAGCATCAGTTGCCGCCAGGAGCTGGAGGTCGTCAGACGGAACAAAGTTGATCCCAACCTACCTTTTGATGTCTTCTCTTCAGATGTAAAGAAAGGAAGCGATGGGAGCAAAGGGGGAAGAGCAAGGGTTGGGGGTAGGAATGGGCAGGTCAGCGATGAAAAGCCTGGACACGATGAGGGAAAAGGAGAAACGGGAAAACCATGAAACCAAAGTGCTCCAGGTATGGACAAAGGCAAGAACAGGGAGAAGATGAAATAGACAAGAAAGCCATCCAGTCGTGCAAGGGGCTGACTCGAAACACACTCTAAATTTATGTTAAATTCCTGGTTACAGTTCGTCTGCGACACAGAGCTAAAGCTGGGTGCAGCAGTCCAAAAACAGTCTCAGACCAAAGAAGTGAAGTATAAAGGGAGGCATGAGTACTGCAGTGAGAGCTGCAAAGGAAGGTGTGGGGTTGAAGAAACTTGGCACAATTCTCGTATAGATGCTGGGCTGAAGGGTTTCTAACAAACGTGGTGGCTCATCAAGGTAAAAGTCGAAAAAGTCCCTGCTGCGACAAACACTCAACAACTCTATACTCCGAGGACCCTCTTTCTTGTAGCAATCGAAGAATTCATATTTCCAAATTTAGATCATGGGAAAAATGCAGCACCAAAAGCTGCCACGAGGAGAAAAAAACCAGACTATACCTCTGTCATCTTCATGCCCTACATGCTTTCCAAATAAACCAAGAATCAGCATACATTTTAAACCAATATACATCTTTCACAGGTCTCTACACAGGGCATTTTCACTGTACACAGCCCAGAGTTCCAACAAAGCCTCTACCAGGACCACCAGGAGCTGCCATTTGCCACAGTAGAAAAACGGTGCCCATTTTGTAAGTTGGGCGGGGGGGGCTAACACTCCCAGTCAGGGCTGGCCCTAGCACTGGTAGCACACAGTACAACAGTTTTTTTTGGGCGCCCCTTCCCCATGAATTCCCTCAGTACCCCCACCAACAATGCACCTCATCTCCCTATAGCACATTTCTTCCAAACATTTCATTTTTTTATAGCGCTACTCGTAATTTACTCACACTCAGTTCTGTGATCTGCATGGTACACATTCTTTGTAGTAGGCACATTAACCCTCTGCACTGTATGGGTGGCAGGAGTGCCCATGTGAGTGCATGGTGAGCGATGCAACAGATTGAGAGTAAGGTAAGAGGAGTGACTGCAGGGGCAGTGAGGTGACCATATGAATTTGGGTGTGGATGTAAGTGCAGAGTGGGAACAATTAATGCATGGTCAGTGATGGGCTTGTTTGAGTGAGATTGCAGATTGAGCAGTGAGGGGGACAGGTGAGTGAAGTGTCACATGAGTTCAGGGTGAGTAGTGTGCTTGTGTGACTGCAGGGTGAGGTACAGGATGAACATTGCACGTGCATTGTGAGTGCAGATTAATCACTGTGAGTGCAGGGTGAGCGGGTGAATTGTATAAGTGCATGGTGATCAGTGTGAGTGCATTGTGATTGCTGTGAGTGCACAGTGAGCGCGAAAGTGAAGGGGGACAATGAGGAGTGAGTTGTCTGAATGAAGGGTGCAGTCCCAGACACTTGAAGTAACTCAGCATGTTATTAACAGTGGCGTAGGTTTTCAGATATAAGTTAAACTATTGCTATTATGCAGGGCTTTAAGTGGGATGAAAAAACTGGGGGGGTCTCTCAAAGGGGTGTGGCCGATTTAATTAAGGGCGTTGCTTAAAAAATTTATCCTAAACATCTGTGCTCACCATAATGTGCTGCCCGACTGGCATTTCGCTGCTTCTGGTATTGCCTCCACATAAGTTATATTACACCTACAACAAGCCAGGACTATTGACTTTGTCAAAGGTTGTTAGTTGCATAAGATAAATATACTACATGCATACATACAACTTTGGCTTCGTTGAATATAATATTGAAAATGCATTAGTTCTTGAGCAGGAGGTTGTGGCGTAATGGCTAGAGATGCCAACTTTGCAGCTGAAGAAGCAACATCCTGTGAGTCTGGGCAAATCACTTAATCGCCTGTGCCTACGAAAATAATAAATGAAGATGTCCTTGCTAGTGGTCGTTTAAAGCACTTTGAGTTTAGCAATACAGAACTCTAAAAAACAGAAACGTTACATCAAAATAGTGTACTGCTGCAGTGTTAAGATTTTTGTTCCATTCTGAGTGTGAGGGTGAATATAGAGAGCCCGATATGGACCCGTCTCGGTGCCTGCTTTTAAGGACACCGGCAGGACCCGTCCCACTTAAAGCCCTGCTATTATGGCATTAATCAGGGATCGACGGTGGAGGAAATAAATAATGTGCTGATCCTGCAACAAACTTCCAGTTTTAAGATTAGGGTTGCCAGCTCATTATTCTGATGTATCAGAAAGTACAAAAATAAACAGTTACCTAAAGCAGTAGTTTCAACACTTATCTGTGCATACTTCAAACAACAAATATAAATAGAAAGTACTTTTAATTGTCTTGTAGGGCTGCCTGAATAATCCATGGCTGATAATTAAAGGGAAGAAAGACAGAGATGTCACATTACAAATGAATACATACTTTTTATGTATAACCCTATTTAGTGTCAAGACAAGGTCTTTGATGGCTGGCATTTTTCTTTTGGCAACCCTACTTTATATTCCTTTTTATGAAATGCATTCTCACACTACTGCAGTAAATGTAAAATACAAATGCAAATGGGCCCAGGGAGTACTGGAACCAGAGAAAAAACTAAGCCTCCGGAACCATTTTACAAAGGTATGTAAATATGCAAATGGTCTTTAAAGACCTGTTAAAAACTTGGGCGTGCTGGAGATAAGACTCCAGACACTGACCAGCCAAGCCCACAGCAGCTCCAGCTGCAGCAGCACGGGCTGAGACACACACCGGGGTGGGGGGGCTGAAGCCCTTTAAGCCTTATGGGCTTTGCGCGCCTGATTGTATGGACTAATATTATAGGGAATCTGGATCAAAGGGTTTCCAGCCAGACAGGGGGTACTGGGCCCCAATTGTAGCAATGGGGGTCTTTTGCCACTGGTGTCATGTGGCTCCCTTACGATGAAATGACCAACTGGGAATCAAGTACCCACTTGTAGCATTTGATCTCAGGGAGTGTGGCGGAGCACTCCGAGGGTTACTCAGGAGAGGTGCTGTGATCTGGAGATTTAGAAATCAGCAAGAAAACAAACAATATTTAATAAATCACTTTTCAGGGAGTGCTTTATTTCATAACAATGTACTTTATTACAAACACTCCTAAATACTATGCGCAATTAACAAATATAGACAAAAATGGTTGGTGTGAATACCAATGGTGACACCCTGCAAATGGCCTCACATCAACAGGGGCACACACTAAAGAAAGATCCTACGGGCCAGGTAAGCCCCTCAATGTACCATGGACCCACTGTGCTGGAGGCACCTTCACCAGGTGGCACACCAGAAAACAGGCCCTGCGCTCTAAGAACACTCTACTTGCCATTATTCTTTTTTTTCAGTTTGAAAAGCTTTATTAAAGGAATTGGTAATACAAAGATATCAGCAAGAGGCGAAAATATAATTAAAAATAAAAGAAAATATAAAAACATTAATCAAGCCAATATCATATACAAAGGACAAAAGCAATGTGTAGAGTTTTATGGGAAAAGGGACAAAGGGAGAAGAAGGGGAAGGGACAAATAAAGAAATAAAAGGGAAAAAAGGGGGGAAAAGTTTAACAGAACAATGTAAAAAAACAGTAAACTTATGGAATTAAATTAAATGCTGTAGATAAAGCAAAAAACAATGTTCAATTCAAAAAGGAAAAAGTATAATAACAAAGAGGCCCTGCAAAGAAAGATAGAGGAAAGGATACAAGAATGGAAAAAAGATACAATCTTCCTCAAGGAGGTTTAAAGTTTTCCGAATTGACATGTGATAAATTTTTCAGAGCCAGCCGATCCAAATATGAAGTAAGAGGTAACCAGAAGAGATCCCTGTTGCGGGTGGGATTGGAGGAGGAAGCAAAGGCAACATCAAGTCTGTGAAAGTGACATAAAGTATTCCACCAGTAACGTATGGAGAGCTTTGTAAGGGATTTCCAATTAGAAGAGATGTGTTGAAATGCAAGAGCGAGCATGAGATCAAAGAGACCATGAGAATGTGGAGGGAGATCTAAAGAATCAGATAGACTACCAAGAAAAAGGAGAGGAATAGAATACGGAACTGAGAAAGAGAATATGCGAGAAATATACAGCCAAACAGTACGCCAAAATTGAGAAACTACTGGACATAGAAAAAAGTCAGGAGAGGCAGAAAAGCGTGCTAGAGAAAGGGGGGAGAGATAAAGTCTATGATACAGATAGAATAAAGACTGAGTCAGAGAAGCAGAGCGAGAAATTTTCAAAGATCTGGACCAAAGTTTATCCCATAGAGCAACGGACTAATCACATCCCAGATCAGCTTCCCAAGAGAGTTCCAATTTAGATTTAGCACGGCCCGGATTAGGAGAAAGGAAGAATTTGTAGATGAGAGAGGCTTTAGGGAGGGTAGAAAGAATTTTGAGAAGGGAGTTTTGGGAAACAGAAGGAGGGGAAGGAGGGAGAGAATAAAAAAGATCGAGAATACTTGTCATCAGTGTAACAAATTTCTGCAAGTAGGAGCGAGGACAGCGACGGCCCGTATAGGACGTGTTACCGGGCGGTGACTTGGGGCAGAGGAGGGGCAGGGTGGGGGGTTGCAAAATGCGGCATACGGCCAATTGCAGGTAAGTTACCAAAAAAATAAAGAAAACGAATTTCGTTGTGTGCGCAGCATCGGCAAATGTGATGCAGCGCGCGCAACAAAATTTGTTTTCTTAATTTTTTTCGTAATTTGCCTACAATCGGCCGTATGCCGTATTTTGCAACCCCCCACCCTGCCCCTCCTCTGTCCCACGTCACCGCCCCAGTAACACGCCCTATACGGGCCGTCGCTGAGCGAGGGCAGTGGAAGGATAATTAAATTGAGGAAAGGAGCAAAGTGAAATACCATCGAAGATCTGATTAACCCATATGATAACTTTTAGCCTTCAGGATTTCCAAAAGATGGGCCTGTTATTTAGAAGGATAAGCAAATTATACCAAATAGAGGAGTTCAAGAGGGATTCACGAGTAATAGAGGTAAGGCCAACCAAAGTTTTAAGAGAGAGGAGGTATATCGAAATAAGGGAAATGAAGTATGAGGAGCTTTGGCAGAGAAGCGTATAATTTCACTAAAGGAAAAAGGTAACAGCAATGTTTGTTCAATAAGAAGCCAGAGAGGAGAGAAAGGAGAAGAATCTGATGCCAGCCATCGAGACGCCTGACGTAAAGAAAAGGATTTATGGTAGAGGCGAAAGTCTGGTAAATTAACACCACCATTAGGTTTGGGTTTTCGAAGAGAAGCTAAAGAAATTCTAGACTTCTTGTTGTTCCAAAGGAATTTTGACAGACATGAATCAATTCGTTTGAAGTAGATTGCGGGGACATGAACGGGTAACATGGAAAAGATATATGTTAAAATAGGGGCTATCATCATTTTAATCGAGTCCAATCGTCCCCACCAAGAAAGAAAAAGAGGATTCCAGGAGGAAAATAATTGTTCAATACGAGACAAGACTGCGGACATGGTCAGGTGAATAGATGAAGAGATAGAATTAGAAAACCAGATACCTAGGTATTTAATCTTCAAGCTATTCCAAGCAAACCCAGTGGATGAGAAGAGGTGAGGGAGGCAAAATTTAGTAAGAGGAAGAATTTCAGTCTTGTCTGAATTAATTTTGTAACCGGAAACCTGTGAGAATGAGTCGAATTTAGATAGCAAAGGGGGAATAGAAGTTTCCGGGGCAGAAATGAATAAAAGAATGTCATCTGCATACGCAGAAAGTTTCAGTTGATTCTTACCATAAAGAAAGCCTGAAACAGAGTCGCTGTTACGAATAGAGGACAGAAAGGGTTCAAGAGCCAAGACAAAAAGAAGTGGAGACAAAGGGCAACCTTGACGAATGCCTCGTTGAAGAGAAAAATATGAAGAAACCTGTCCATTAACCAATACCGAAGCTTTAGGCGCAGAGTACAGAAGGGAAATAAGAGAGATGAAATGGGGGCCAAAACCGTGCCAACGCAGTGAAGCAAACAGAAAAGACCAATCGACTCTGTCCAAGGCCTTCTCAGCATCAACAGAAATAGCTGCTAACGGGATAGAAAGGGATGAAACTTTGTTTAAAACATTAAGAAAAAGACGAGAATTATCGGAGGTAAGTCGGCCCTTAACAAATCCACATTGCTCCTTACCAATAAGATGTGGCATGAAAGGATCTAAGCGTAGAGCGAGAACTTTGGCAAATAATTTATAGTCTACATTAACTAAAGAAATCGGGCGATAATTCTTATAAAAATTGGGGGTCGTGGCCATCTTTAGGGATGACTAGTTATGAGACTAGGAGAGCACTCCTTATTAATCTGATTTTCTAATTTAAACTGGGTATATATTGCGTGGTGCAGCAGTTATGTAGAAGTTTGTCCCCTTCTACCTATGAAACAGAATTAATGACAGAATGAGAGACTGTATATAACTGCGCACTGTTCATAAAGTGTCTAAACTGACACTATCATCCTTAAGATAAGTTGTACTTTTATTCATCAAAGTTACAACGAACTTTTTTTTGCATAAACAAATCAATGTATTCCATGTAACATTCTTACAGTGGTACTTGTCAATAAAGTTTTAACAGATAAAAAATTGACAGTTGTTGTTGTTCATTTTACTTTCATGAACATGTAAACGATAATGTATCACATTAGCAGATTAATAACAACATTTGTGCTAATGCCCAATGCATTTCGGAACCTGCCGGTTCCTTCATCAGGGGCCAATCTAAAACAAAGAAAGAACAAATGCAAATGAGATATAGATTAAATGGCTCAATCTCATGTGTATAGTGATGTAAAAACTGTGGTAATTTGTTTTACCTGTGTGATAGTTCTATGAGGTGCACTAGAGGGACACAAAAAAAATGAAAAATACGAGCGTCAAAATCAGCATACAATGTAAGTGGACACGACGGTGTGGTGTAACCCAGGAAAGAGCATCCCACGCTTACCTGACTAGTAGAAAATCACTAATGACTGAAAGAAAAAACAAAGCGAAACAAGATATAGGACTCTAGAAATGGCTGAGTGTTGCCATACATGGAATTCATAGTATATAAAAATAACTGTGTCTTACCTCTAAGTGAAGAGGTAATGAAATGCTGTAGAAAGAAAATCGAACAAATGAGCAAGAGAAATAAACGAAAAGATTAGGAGGATTAAATCGTGGAAGTTCAAACGACATCAGGTTCTTACCTCAATATGAGAAGTTGTCAAACAAAAACCGCAGTGCACCGCCAAGGATAAACGTATGGATGGCGGGAAAATGTTTACATTTAAATGATGAGCGATAACCCGGAAATGAATCCGGACCATAAGCAAAGAAGACAGACTTGTACTGCCGTAACGACGTGGTGTCCATGGAGACGCCATGCTGGAACAGTGAAAAGCGTGTGCTCAATGTAAAAACGAAACGCCATATTGGAACAGTACTGAAAGCATGTGCACGATTTAAAAACGCAACGCCATATTGGAACAATACTGAAAGCATGTGCACGATGTGCATATCAATAGAAAGAGCGAGATGCTGTAGTACGGGATATAACAAATAGTTAACCTGGGATATTGCATTGAGACAAAAATACTGACGAAAATGAAAATAATAATAATACGAAAGATCTGGACAAGAAACCCGATATTATATTGAGACAAAAATACTAACGAAAATGATAGTATTACGAAAGATCTGGACAGGAAACCCGAAATGATAAAAAATGAATGCTAAAAACTGAGAATGTGGAGGACTCAAGAACGTGTAGATGAAAAACAAGGATATAAAAAGAATAAGGAGGGGAGGGAAACGCAATGGGAAAAGTGTTACTAAACGAGTGGAAGATGCTCAAAATAACGTGAATGTTAACCAGTGATTATGGTGTTGAGAGGGGTCTCCCCCATGCTAAGTATGAAGAAGGGTAATGGAATGAAAAAATTGAAAGTGATAAGTGTCACTAATAATGTTAGTGAGTATTAAGGGTAGGCAGGATCCTGGAGGATATAATGTGGGGACTCTCAAAACAATATACCTCGCTAGTGTAATGATCTGGATGTTAGATGAAACACGACATGTCTAACCTGTCATTCAAACCTCTTGGGAGCATTGTATCAAGAAACTTTATCCAATAGACCTCACGTTGTAAAAGTTTCTGATGATTATTCACTCCTTGTTGTGGTAAGATATGTTCAATGATCTGAAATATGAGTTGGGATATAGAATGGTTAACTTCATTCCAATGTTTGGCCAATGGTGAATTAACATTCCTGGTTCTGATGCGGCTCTTGTGTTCTGTGAGACGTACTTTGATTTTGCGTTCCGTCTTACCCACATACATTTTGCCACAAGGGCACTTAATGGCATACACTACGTTAGAAGTGTTGCAGTCACTGGTATGTCGAAGAATTACATCTTTGCCTGTGGTGGGGTGTTTTAAAACATTGCCCAAAATTGTGTTGCTGCAATGTGAACAGTTTTGACATCTTAAGGTTCCCTTGTGGGGTGTAGTTTGTTTGCGCATCGTGGTAGGTGCTATAAGTTCACGAAGGTTTTGACCTCTTGTATAAGCATGTAATGGCAGTTCCTTGAATATATTGTTAAAATCAGGTTCACTGGATAGGAGTTCTCATCTTTTGTTGATGATTTTTTTGATCGCTGTTGAGCTTGTTGTGTATTTCGATATAAACACCACGTTACTCTTCTCAGGTGGCTTGGTAGTTATGAGTAATTCTCTTCGTTGTTTTTGCATAGCTTTTGTTTCACACTCATTTAATATTTTTTCTCCCTCTCCATCTTTAGGGATGAGGCATATGGTAGCTTCTTGAAATGTACCTTCTGCCTTACCAGACAAGTGAAACGATTGAAAAAGAGTTAAAAGTTTGGGAAGTAGAAGATCAGAAAAATGTAAATAAAATTCAACTGAAAATCCGTCTGGGCCAGGAGATTTACCTTTGGTGAGAGTAGTCAGAGCTGTAGAAAGCTCATGTAATGAAAGATCAACTTCGAGATCTGGAAAGTTAAGAGGTGGGGTCTGGGGGCTAGGGAGTTTGTCAAAATAGGCTTGAATAAGAGATGGAGTAGGAGGTGATTCTGGCGTGAAAAGAGCTCGATAAAATAGCTGAAACTGGTCAAGTATGTCTTGATCTTTATGTAATAGAATGTTGTCAGAAGAGTAAATGGAATCAATAAAGGAGCGCTCTTTGCGCGATTTGAGGTAATTAGCTAAAAGCTTCCCTGCTTTATTGCGTCCCCCATAATAACGGGCACTACAACGAAGGAGTATCGATGAGGCATTATCAGTAGTGGTTTTATTAAATTCTATCTTAGTGGGGGCGTGGCCGAGCCAAGCTGCAAGATGGCCACCGTGTAACGGGGCTCTGACGGCCGAACGCCGAATCCGTCAGCCCATCCGGACTATGCCTTAATTTCTGTGAAGGGAAGCTGCAGCGGGAGATGCCTGGACGTAGAGAACTCGACTCCTGCTTTTCTGGCCGAGATCGGTTGTGGCGATCCGGAGTGGCGACTCCTTCTCGACCCTGCTGCCAGCCTGCGACATCCTAGACGGCGTCATCCGCTACGCAAGTCCCCGGTCGCGGGCCGGGAACCGGAGCGCGCAGTGGAGACGCCGCGGCCGCCGGCGGAGGAGGGGCTCTCCTGCCATCGCAACCCTGAGTAGCTGAGGGGGGATCCCTGATAAGCGGTGGCCTCCCTGCCTGGCGAGGATTGAGGAGGCACGGACGGGGCTGCCCGGTGGGCTGCTGGTGCCGCGCCGGCTTTGCTGCCTTCGCCGGCTCTCCTGACGGCGGGGGGCGATGTCTGCGGCGCCCGGTGGGTGCGGCCCGCTTGCCTCCTGCCTGTGAACAGCGCCTGGCTATCGGACAACGGAGGTCCGCGACCTGTGGGGCGAGTGTCTGCCGGACGGGGCCAAGATGCGATGACTGCGTAGAGGGTGCCGGAGACCAACCCAGGCGGCTACCCAGCTGCTGAACGTTCGCTGTGTGCCTTCCGGTGGCGCCCAAACCCGCCACAGGCCCGCGGCCGGAGGGCGCTGGAGACCTGCTGGGCCTAGCTGAATGTGGATATCCCTGCTAGAGGCGGGGGCGGCGCGGACGGCCACGAGGAGGAGTGGGTGGACGGCCTGAACGACCCGTGAGTTTGGCCGAGACTCGGAGGCCTGGTACGGTCCCGTTGGGCCCTCTCCCCCCCGTTGGAGCCCTGGTGAGGTGGCTCCGTAACTGCACCATGGGGAAAACAGATGCCAAGCAGCGGAAGCTCCAGTTTGAGAAGCAGATGGCCCAGAACACTGGAACTGTCCCGGCGTCGCAGACGGTGGTCCCTGAAACGCAGATGGAGCCGACGCAGGACGAAGATGTTAAAAGTATGTTTCGCGATCTTAAGGGCTGCCTCAAAGAGATTGACGGCAAACTTGACTCCATGGCCCAGCAGCTAGACGGAATATCGCATAAAGTCGATCAGCATGAGGAGAGACTGGTGGCGGTGGAGGCGCGGATTGCCGACTGTGAAGAGGGCCACGGTGCTACCCAGGAGAAACTACTTCGCATGGATAGGGTCCTGGAGGTGATACGGGGGCGCAATGAGGATTTGGAAGCCCGCTCCCGCAGAAATAACGTAAGAATTATTGGTATTGCGGAATCCACGAATATTGGCAATATGGAGCACTTTGTTGAGGGTATGTTCCGCGACCTGTTAGGGGATGCCCTATCGGCCATGTTCCTGGTCGAGCGGGCGCACCGCACACTGGGACCACGCCCGGTGCCGGGAGCACCGCCGCGCCCGATCCTAGCCCGAGTCCTAAACTATCGGGACAGAGACACGATATTGCGGCTGGCACGAGAAAGAGGTGAGCTCACATTCCAAAATATGGCCGTATCCTTATTTCCCGATTTCACACAAGCTGTGCAAGCTGCAAGGCGTGAATTCCTACCGGCTAAAAAGATTTTCTAGAAAGTGGGGACTAAATATGCCATGCTATACCCTGCCAAGTTGCGGATACACCACAAGGGGAAACCAATGGTCTTCACGGCGGCGACGGAGGCGCTCAAATTTGCACGACAGGCGGAGCGGTCGCGGCGGGAACGGCGAGAAGGTCAGGAGACTCCCCCGCTGGGCCAGCTAAGTGACATTGAGTAGGCAGAGCATCATTATGTGGACTTCACGGGCCTGTGGCGCCATGGGACACCAGACAGCGTGATTGTTAAGTATACTACCTGTTGATGCCTTAGGGGGGTCCTAGGGCCTACAGAGGGCAAAGGTTGCAGAGGGGAGCAGCAGGGGACAGTTGAACTTGATGCGGAGACTATTTCTGATCTTTGGCAGATTATTGTATGGGGAGAGACGCTGGGCCTACCCCGCTGTAAGCAGACAGACTGCGTACGTATGAGGCGAAATTGTTCGGCCACCCTGTCGCTTTTAGACAGGGGAGGGTGGCGGTGACCCCACGCCCTCGCAGGGATGATTCCCGTGATATCATCGCAGGAAAGTTGTTGTTGGGGTGGGTGGAGGGGGGGAAATGTGTCTCAACCTGATTGGGGGGTTGGAGTGGGTGGAGGGGGGTTTTGGTTATTGTTGAGTGGTTTTATTACACTGCACTATTTTACTGCACCACTACTTGATGATGCGGCCCTGCCACTGGCCGAAGCCATGCTGTTATTGAATGTGAGACATGCTGCGCGAGAGTTTTCCCTACAGGCCCCGAGCGAGATGCCACTGATGACTGCACCGCTGCGTAGGACACACCAATATGTACATACCTGACCGCGCTGCGTTGTCTTATGTGGAATATTCGAGGTCTCAATGATCACCGCAAGATAAGATTGACCCATGCACATTTGATACGGCACCAGATTGACATCTGTTTCCTACAGGAAACGCATCTGACACAGGTCGCCGGGGAGAGGCTTAGGCATGCTAGATGGGAGGAAATACACACCTCCGGCTGCTCCAGCTACTACCGGGGAGTGGCTATTTTAATTCGAAGAGGCCTACCCTGGCAAACATTTAGGGTGCATGCCAACACTGAGGGGCGCTACATAATACTGCGGGGGAAGCTATTTCACATGCAGATGACACTAGTTAACACGTATGGCCCCAACACGGACGACCCTGATTTTTTCCGGCACGTCTGGCACAAGGCGCAGTCACTAGGAGAGGGGGCATGCATGTGGGGCGGAGACTTTAATGCGGTGCTTTCACGGGAACTGGACAGGGAGGGGGCTGCTCGCGTACATCACCCACATGCGGCGGATCTTATCCGTGGCCTAATGGCGGACTATAATTTACTAGACTCGTGGCGAGTACGGCATCCAGCGGTCAGGGAGGGCACCTGCTTCACCCCACACAGAGGAGCCTGGTCCAGATTGGATTTTTGGCTCTTAACCCCACAGGTACATGCATGGGTGTCCGATGTTACTCACAGGGCGCGCACCCTCTCCGACCACTCCCCAGTGGAGCTGACACTACACGTACCAAAACCATATATAACGCCCTTCGCGTGGCGATTGCCAGCGCAGGCCCTGTCAGATCAGGTGTTTCGGGAAGAAATATACCAACACGTAACGGAATATTTTGAGAAGAACACAGGCTCTGTGGCGTCGGTGGGCACCCCGTGGGATGCATTCAAGGTGGTGATCAGGGGTCACTGCATTGCGTGACAGGCCAAAGTCCTGAAGGCAATCAGGGGAGCGCTAAAGCGGCTGGAAGACAGCATACATGCTCTGGAAGTGCAGTACTGCTCGGACCTCTCGGCGACAACATTGGCGGAAACACGCACCAAACTCATGGAATACCAGACTGAAGCAGATAGGGAGCTTAAATTTTTGACTAAACATGCGGTAGCCCGCAGATATGGGGAGGGAGACCACCCGGGCAAAACGCTCGCCCTCCTGCTGCGATCGCAAAGACCTTCCCCCTTCATCTCCTCAGTGGCGACACCGGGAGGTGGGAATGCGTATACTCCTCCAGAAATTCTAGATACATTTCGGACTTTTTTACAAAGATTTATACCGTACCCGGGGAGCGCCTCCGCTGGCAGAGTTATCTGGCTACTTGGATACGATACAGCTCATATGGTTCAATGCGCACCAACAGGGATACTTCGATCGCCCCTTCACGGTAGAAGATGTTAGGGACGCAATAGGCTCCTAGGCAGCCGGGAGGGCGCCAGGTCCGGATGGCCTACCGGCGCAGTTTTATAAGGAGTATGCGGAGCTCCTGGCCCCCAGACTGTTGACAGTGTATGCTGAGGCAGTTGAAGCGGGTATACTCCCAGAATCGATGAGAGAGGCTGTCATCATTGCTCTCTTGAAACCTGACAAGGATGCCCAACACTGCGACTCCTATAGGCCACTATCTTTAATCAATACTGATGCAAAGATCTTCGCAAAAATGCTCGCAACGCGGCTACAACCGGTGCTGCCACTTATGATACGCCCAGATCAGTCGGGCTTTGTGCCGGGCCGCTCGACATCTCACAACCTTCGAACCCTCTTTGGGGTACTACACTATTTAGCCCCGCATGTTAAGGCCGTGGCGGTGCTGCTGGACGCCACAAAAGCGTTCGACTCCCTGGTGTGGGGGTTCCTGTTTCCCTTGCTGCAGCGAATGGGTATGAGTGAGGTTTTTATTGGGTATATTAGATTACTGTATACTAACATCACTGCTCGGGTTAGAATAAACGGGCTTATCTCTGCGCCCTTTGCCATTAGAAGAGGCTATTTGCAATCGCTACAGAACCCTTGGCAGCTCGCATTAGACAGCATCATGCGGACAGGGGCATTGGTTTTTCGTCAAGGGCACTGACCGTCTCCCTGTACGCGGATGATATTACTCTATATATGATAGACCCACAGGAAAATCTTTCCCCCATGACAAGAGAACTGATAGAGTATGGCCTGCTGTCGGGAGTGAACATAAACTGGGAGAAGTCGGTTATTCTGCCTCTGACGGCCGGGACGACCCGCTTTGCTCCGGACTGCCCGCTGAAGTGGGCTGACGGACCGGTACGATACCTAGGGATCTGGATAAGCACGGACATGCAGCAAATATGGTCAGAAAATTATGGGCGGGTGCTGGGTTGGGTGGAGGAGAGGGTTGGCCGCTGGAAGCATTTGCCCCTTTCACTGGCGGGAAGAATTGCTGTGGCCAAAATGGTCATCCTACCGAAGTTCTTATATTTATTTGGGAACATCCCGCTGCCCCTGACTGCTAGTGTTTTGCGCCAAGTGCGCTCACAGATGGTAGAACTGGCATGGGGGAAAACAGCCGAGGGTGGCATGGGAGACCCTCACTCTCCCACAGCGACAGGGGGGCTTGGCGGCACTGGATTTCTGACTGTATGCCTACTGTGCGCAGGCACAATTTTTGCACTACTGGGTACACCCCACACCGTTTCAGCCACATGTGGTGATAGAGACGGACAGAGTGGCACCGCTGCCGCTCGCCGTGGCTGTCTATACGCCGCACAAGCGGAGATGCACCGAAATCAACCCGGTGCATGCACTTAGGTGGGCCTGGGATGGGCTGAGGCGCAGGGCCGGGCTGGACCTCCTCTACACCAGATCGATGCCTCTACGAGGTAATCCGATGTGGCCCCCGCTGCAACATATGCGCACCGGGGAGCGGGCTGCGGCGCGAGGCCTTCACACGGGGGGAGATTTGTTCCCGGGAGATACCTTCATCACGCCGGAGCAGATGTGTGGTGAGGAAGCTCCGACGATGCTGGACACACTCCTTTACTATCAGCTTCGCCACACATGTCAAAAGCTGTTTCCCACATTTCCGGTACCGCCGCCGGATTTACTTGCCCTGGAGAATGTGCTAACGGTGGAATTGGGACGCAAGATCATATCCCGATTGTACCAGCGTATGCAATACAGCCATCCCGTAGTGATCCCGGCGGCGCGTGGCTTGTGGGCCGCGGAACTGGGTACCGACATCTCTGATGAGCACTGGGATCTATGTTGTAAGCTCCTTGAGATCTTATCCCCCAACTACAGGCTTCGCCTGATACATTTCAAATATATACATATGACGTATCGCACCCCTAACCGACTACACCGCATGGGCTTGAGAGATACAGATAATTGCTGGCGCTGTCATGCACGCGGGGCTACTTTCTTGCATATGGCGTGGGGCTGTCCCACACTGGCGTCCTTCTGGGCCAGGGTAATGGAGATAATATGTACAATCACTGGCCTACTGATCCCATGTACACCGCAAGCTACACTACTAGGAATCTTACATATGGTCAAACCCAAACACCGGAAGTTACCAGCAATGCTAATTTTGCTGGCCAAACGACAAATTGTGATGCATTGGGGGGTGGCTACGTCGCCTAGTATTAGGGAATGGGTAAAAAGCGCTGTCTATTGCCAGTCGCAGCTCGCTCTGTATTGGGAGCTCCTGCCGGTGCGCTCACGGCCGAAGGATATCTGGGAGCCCTTCACACACTGGCTGGCGCAAACTACGCTCCAGGCGCTGTAATTTAAATGCTCCTCATTGGGACTGAGGGGAGACGGATGCAGTTCATGTTGCCTGTGGGGCACGTTGGTCTATACCGGTGGTTTGGAGAGTGCACAGGAGGGGGAGGTGGGTGGACGGCTGGGTCAGGCGCATGTTGTTACGACATACTGAGGTGGTGAATATCTACCATATTGCTGGCGGTGGGTTGGTGGGGGGCTGTCTCGTCAATACTATGTCATGTATACACGGCAGTGAGTTGTATTGTTTTTTGTTGCTAAAAAATGCAAATAAAAAGAATTAAAAAAAAAAAAAAATTCTATCTTAGTGCGAATAAGATCTAGAGGAATGGAGTTAGTTGAGGAAGTATAGAACTCGTGCTCCAGAGATTTAATACGAGCCAGTAAGATCTTACGCTTCTGAAGAAAGTGTTTCTTCTTCTTAGACACAAAGTCAATAATGAACCCTCGTGCTGTGGCGTTAAAAGTATCCCAGAGAAGATGGGTTGAAGTATTGGGATCACTATTGAACAAAAAGAAATCGTTAGTAAAAGAGCGAAAAGAAGAGGAGAAAAGAGGATCAGTAACTAAAAAATTATTAAAGCGCCAACGGGAAGACTTGGAATGTGGGGGGAGTAAATCAAGGTCCGTAACAATAGGGGCGTGGTCCGAAATGAGGATGGGTTCTATAGAAGACGATAATAAATTTTGGGATAAGGATTGAGAGAGGAAGATATAGTCAAGGCGAGAGAAAGATGCATGAGGAGGAGAGAAAAAAGAGTAGTCGAGAGTATCAGGGTGAGAAATTCTCCAACGGATGTATGACGTTACAACACACACTTTTACAACGCATGCACTTACAACGCATTTTTTACAACGCATAATCCATTACAACGCATGACATTACAACGCATGACACTACAACGCATTTTTAAAAAATACCTTTACAACGCATTTCCATTACAACGCATACTACCTTTACAACGCATACCATTACAACGCATAATATTAAATTACATTTAAGGTAAGTATTAGATAGTATAGGGGTAAAAGTTACTTTTCTAACTCCAGGGGGTGCAACAGTAGGGTAAGTGTTGGATAGTATAGGGGTAAAAATTACTATTCTAACTCCAGGGGGTGCAACAGTGGGGTAAGTGTTGGATAGTATAGGGGTAAAAATTACTATTCTAACTCCAGGGGGTGCAACAGTAGGGTAAGTGTTGGATAGTATAGGGGTAAAAATTACTATTCTAACTCCAGGGGGTGCAACAGTAGGGTAAGTGTTGGATAGTATAGGGGTAAAAATTACTATTCTAACTCCAGGGGGTGCAACAGTAGGGTAAGTGTTGGATAGTATAGGGGTAAAAATTACTATTCTAACTCCAGGGGGTGCAACAGTAGGGTAAGTGTTGGATAGTATAGGGGTAAAAATTACTATTCTAACTCCAGGGGGTGCATCAGTAGGGTAAGTGTTGGATAGTATAGGGGTAAAAATTACTATTCTAACTCCAGGGGGTGCATCAGTAGGGTAAGTGTTGGATAGTATAGGGGTAAAAATTACTATTCTAACTCCAGGGGGTGCAACAGTAGGGTAAGTGTTGGATAGTGTAGTGTAATATTATGCGTTGTAATGGTATGCGTTGTAATGGTAGTATGCGTTGTAATGGAATGCGTTGTAATGGATTATGCGTTGTAAAAAATGTGTTGTAAAGGTAGTGCGTTGTAAAAGTTGCGTTGTAAAGGTTGTTCCCCTTCTCCAACAATCAATGAAATGAGATTGAGAAATAGTGTCAAGAAATTATTTGTGAGGTTTATGAGGCATGTATCGAAAAGCTGACTTACGATCAAGAAACGGGTCTACAATCTGATTACAATCACCACCGAGAATGAAGAAGTCATCTTTATATTGAATACATTTGTTCGTGATTAAGGGCCAGAAAGACGAATCAAGTTGTGTAGGACCATAAACATTGAAAACAGTAAGGGGTATAGAGTTGATTAGCAATTTAACTATAATCCATCTACCGTCATTGTCTATTTCTTGTAACAGAACTTTACATTTTAATCTCTTATGACATAAAATAACCACCCCATTCTTTTTATTAACAGAGGGAGAGAATAAGACCGAACCCACCCAGCCTCGTTTTAGCTTAAGAGACTCAGTCTCATTGAGATGAGTCTCTTGTAGGAGAACTATATCAGGATTATACGAAGCTAGGTGGGAAAGGACTCTCTGTCGCTTGATGGGTCTATTAAAACCCTTTACATTCCAGGAAATTACTCTGAATTTAAAAACAACGAAACATTAATAAAAGCAAAAACTACAGCAACCAAGAAAGAGAAGAAGATATCAAAAAGTGGAAGAAGAAAAGTATGAACATAGGAGAAGGAATCAAGGGAGAAATGAAAAAGATATAAAGAGAAAGCAAATGAAACTATACTAATAAAAACATAGGGTAATAGCGCAAACGGAGAGAGAGTGAATGGAAATAACAAATAAGAGGGAAAGGAAAGGAAAAGAAGGGAGGGATAAAGAGAAAAAGATACAAGAAGAGACAGTACATATCCAAAAAGGATGACTGAGAGAAACATACCTGACGGGAACATAAACAGGACGAAGGGGCTATGGCAACACTCAACAGGATGGACCGCACAGAATCAGGAGACCAGACCGCACCAGGACAGAGGATGAAGAAGAAGGACCAGGTGAGATGAAGGGAAACACAACAATCAATCTGAATTGAGTAAATAGATATAAGAAACGGTTAGGAGGAGGGAAAAACATAAGAGGATACCTAAGCATATAATCTAACAACAATTTAAAGTAAAATGGAGACTGGAGCATAGAGAGACATTTAAGAAGACCAACCAGAGGAAGAAATAAGCATTGAAAGGAACCATATCAAAACTCGTTAAAGTTCAACAAAAGGCAAAACTGCCTGTAACGAGCACAAGTAAATACAGAAATATTATCTGAAGAAAAAACCTGTAAGAGAAGGGAGAATTAAACAGTCAACCAGAAGCAGAAGCGGAGGTATCCATGCCACTGTTGGTCTGAATATGAATAACGTTTCTAAGTTCAGCAGGATCTTGAATAGTCCACGTTTGATTTTGGTGAGTAACTTTGAAGGTACAAGGGTGAAATAGTCCATATCTGGCCCCAAGAGAACGAAGAGGAGTACGAAGGCTCAAAAACTCTTTTCTTCTTGACGCATTGGCATTAGAAACATCTTGAGAGAGAAACACCCTCTGACCCAACCAGGAAACATGGCGTTTAGATCTGGCTGCAGAGAGAACTAGAAGAAGATCCGTAAATTTCAAAAAGAGAATGATGACTCCACGTGGTTTAGCTGAGGTCGAAGAACGAGGACCAAGCCTGTGAGCCCTCTGGATACTAAGAGAAGTGGTAGTAGGCATTTCCAAAAGTTTCGGGAGAAAGGAGGAGAAGAATGAGACAGGGTCATCTCCCTCCAAAGACTCCGGCAGACTATAAACGCGTAGGTTGTTCCTCCTATTCCTGTTTTCTAAATCCTCAGTGTGCTGTTGGAGAGTAAGAACAGACTTTTCCAGTGAGGAAATGCGTTGAGAATTGACTTGGATCTCTGGAATCTGCTGCTCCACAGAAGAGATTCTATTTTCCATAGTTGACCATTTCTCCTCAAGAAACTGCATTTTGTGATTGGTCTCCTCTACAAACGGGCGTAGAGCGCGTATCTCCTCTAAAAGTAACTCCATGGATATAGAAGAGGACGATTTATCTGGAGGAGGAGAGTCTTGTTTCAAGTGTTTAGTTGACGTGGTAGGAGGAGAAGCTTTGTCCGAGATTGGCTGCGACGAAGAAGGACGATTGGGGGCAACACCCGCCATGGGGTCTGCAGTAGAAGGAGAGCCTGTAGTTGGAGAAGAGGATGGTACTGTCGCAGGAGCGTTCTTCAAGGGCACAAAAACGAACTTCGGATTACGTAATTTGCCCATAGAGAGCTCAGGTGATGCAATGAGCAAGGACTGTTATGTCAGAGGAGACCACTTTAATAAACACAATGGAAAGTAACCAGTATGGAAGAAGTAGGTCCGTGGTAGAAGTATAGAGGCACTCACTAAAAAGGGTGACTGTGCACAGCTGATAGAGAGTTCAGAGAACAGGCTTTATTCTAAATGAAAAGAAGGATAGCGTAAAAAATAACAAGGAAGCATCCAGAGGGCTCTACAAAACCGATGAGTAAATTAATACTGAAGGCCCAGGCATAGAAGAATGTCAAAAACATCTGGGTAAACAGAGAAAAACCTGACTGAGCAACATAATCAATATTGTGTGTTGAACCAAGGATCGCTGTGCATTAATCCAGGGCGAAGTTAGCAAGGAGGCAGCATTTAAAGTAAACAGGGACACCTTGGTGAAGAAAAAGCAGTCATTGAAAGTCACAAACCTTCATTGGAAAAACGAGTGAAGGCATTCCCAGGCTCGCGCTGACTTCGTGCTAGCGAGACACACTCCACAAAATGGCGGACGCTCTGAGGTAATTCGAAGGCGAGATGAAAACAGAAGATTTGTCAGCATAAAAGTTGATTTGAAGGTCTAACCGGACGCCCATAATGCTCCAATCCCGGAAACTGCCAAAGGATCGAGGAAAGAAGCTCGGGAGTCGGCAGCAGCGTTAGAAGTCCGTCCCGGCGCAGCAGAGCTCCGGACTCAGGCGGCCATCTCAGTCGGCGTCAAAGCCACGCCCCACTTGCCTTTATTCTTAACACAACATATTGGGTGCATATATCAAAAGTCAGGCCATCTGGCTTTATCAGGGTGTCACCACTACAATTACAATTAAAATACAGTGTCAACGTTACTGCAACTCAATATTGAATCAATACATGTGTAATGCTCTTTCGTCAACAATGATTAAAATAATATAGTGAATTATTCTATCTTCTACATTAAACCTGGCTAAAAAATAGACACAGGACAGTGTTTGGACAAAGTATCGATTTAAAAATATCGAGAGGCAGAAATATCAGAAAATAAATATTGTGATGCACAAATATCGTTGACCAGAATATCATCATAATGAACTTTATTTCAGTAAAACTATAAAGCCATCTGATACAATTAAATTTAATATATACAATTCAGCATGTGCAAATCTTCATTTCTGGGTCACCATATAGACTATAATTCCAAAGGTGCGAATGTCAACCAAAGAAAAACATATGCATAAAACTTAGCAGCAAATAATCAGTACAATACGAAAACAGTCTCATTGCAAGAATGTACATGTACACCAGTCAAGGATGGAGTGCTGATGGTCTAAGATGTTAAACCAGCAATAAACCAAGGAAGATTCAAAAGACAATGATCATTGGGCCTAGAAGAGAAGAGGTCAATGTGGGGATACGTAGTCACGTCGAAATCTATTACAGCTGGAACGGCGCTTTTTATCTTATGCACCAACTATGATTCAAAAATGTAGCGACAGCACAAACATGTATTTCAGAAACATCTCCACGCAGCAGCCGACGTGCCTCAGCAGATTGCCTGAACCTCTTATTCCCACACACAGAGATTAGCCACCGCCTCCTAGGTTGCTCATATCCTGGACAGAAAAAGGAAAGGTGTATCAGAGCTTCGTCTGCTTTAAGGCAAACTGGGCATATATGTGGATGATCAGTGTTAGACTTCCACTTTCCAGTATAAGTCTTCGCAGGCAGACTGCCATGTCGAAATGTAACATATAACTTCTTAGCCAGATGTACAGTGATATAATCTAAAAAGTGATCAAACCCCCGGAGTTTTTGATATCCATGAACTCAGCCATAGTGGAGCCGAGGTTGGGTCTTCTGACTTCTGCAGCTCAAATAATCTCGCAAAAGGCCTCCTTCAAATCAGATCTAGTTAGCTCAGGGGTTTGGGACTCCTTACTCCAAAGATCTTTAAGACCCATAGAAGAGAGAGAGGCCTGAACACTCGTCACCCATTTGACAATCCTGCCATTGTCCAACTTTACAATTTCCCTCAGAGAAAGGAAATAATTGGCCAGGCCAGGAGATGCCTTCAGTCTCCACCAACATAATATAGGACGCAATTTGGCCTTATCCTTGATTGAATTGATGCCCATATCCCACCTTACTGGCAGCATAGGGGTGCTCCGAGGAAGCTTTACCAGCGATCTTAAAAATATATTTTCAGCAGTGGCCAGTATTGTTGTGTCAACATAGCCCCATAATTCGGCTCCATATAGGGCACTAGCCACTGCCTTTATTTGATAAGCAGATATAGCCGGATCTGTCTTGCTAGTGATGCATTGTATGACTTAGACAACCCAAATGCGTGGTGAGACAGGTTTAAGGCACTCTTCCTTTAGTTGGGCCGACCAGGACATGTTATCACTCAGTCTAATGCCCAGATAATCAAAATAATAGACCCTCTCTAGGCAATGCTCATAAATTTTGATGGAACCCCTGAACTTTTTGTGTGGGTTCATACACATACATTTCGCCTTACCCAAGTTTATTTCCAAGCCCCGGTCTATGAAAAAGGCTGCAAATTTGTCCTTCGAAGTCTGGAGACCCCTCATGGTTTTGGAGACTAGCAGAGTATTATCTGCAAAGAGTAATATCAGGGTTTTTCATTTCCCACAGTTATTGGTGCATGATTCATACACCATATCCTTCAATATGTAATTTAAATACAATGAAAACAGCTTAGGAGCAAGTACGCACCTCTGGCGCACTCCCCTGTTTACTGTTATGCGCTTTGTGAGTTCTCTTTACTGACCACATCTTACTTGTGCGTGTGAATCATCATGCAATCAAATTAAGACATCCAATAGTGGCTGAGGAATCCCCACCTACCTTAGTACACAGTACATATGTGGGCAACAAATCCCTTATCACTGTACATTCATTTAAGGTTGGAGGAACGTCTCTCACTTCATCATATAGATCAGTAAAGTGCTGCCTCCATACCTTGACTTGGATAAAGTTATTAAGGGATCATTTCTACACTGTCCCCCAGTGGTAACCATTTCCCTTTTTTTTTTTTTACTATTTTTGGTCTTTGATGCATCAAAGATTTGGTCCCAAATTTTGGAATTCCAGGCCCAACGAGCCTGTTTGTAGATTGTTTTATATTGAGCCCTTTCTTGCCTTATCAATTCTCCTTTTCTAGATTTGAGTGCAGCCAATAAATCAGTTTTGGCCACACTACAATCTCTATTAAATCAAGATGCATTTTGCTTAAAAAGTGGATGGCTCTTCCTAGTAGCCTGAGTGAAGTTATTACTGAGTGCAGTAAAAAGAGCACAATGAATTTCGGAGACCGTGAGAATTCTAGACTCAAATTGATCTAAACTGTATATCTTCTCCAAAGTGATGTTTAGTGCACTTTTTATAAAAGTCAAAATTTCAGAGCTGGTAGATACACAAGCCCATTTCATAGTACGTCTATTAATGGCTAGTCTGATATTCGTATTTAGCGATTAGGAACGAACCTCTTGTCGCACTATAAAATCTCCCATGGTGCATGCAAAGCATTGTTATCACTGTCCTGTCTATTGATCACCATCAAATCTTTAACAAATCTTAATAGAGGAAGAAAAAAACAGAACATAATCAATTCTGCTAAAGAATCCTGGCCTATCAAAAGTGTGCTGGGCTTGGAGGTCCGATGCAGTCCTGCCATTACAGGCCAGAAGGCCATAAGATAATGACATAGCCATTAATTTACAAGCAGCGTCAGTGCACGGCTTCACCAGGGAAATAGTTAGGGCAGGAACACCTCATTTTCAGACCTCCACCTCCAAAGGAGAATCACCATTAGGGTTTAGGGGATCAAAGGTTGCATTAAAATCCCCTGCAATAATTAGGGCATCATTATTGTCAAAATCAGCACTATGGGACATATAGGGGAATATTTACAAGGAGTTAACACCACCAGAAAGTCACTTTTTCCAACATTCTGGTGGTGTTAAGTCCTTCGTCTTATTTACAAGGTGGGGTGGCTTTACGCCTCCTTGTAAATAATGCCCCCATTGACGCAGAACTTAGTGTGAAAGGGGCGTGCAATGAGTGTTGCAGTGGGCATTCCTGCAGGATCAAAAATTTTAAAAAAGGACAGCCGAGGACACATTCTTTAAATAAGGGGAAGAGGGAACATGGCCCACCTCCCAAAGCCATTTTCAGCCCTGGGGACCCCATCTTATGAGGCCGAAATCAATTAATTTGGGAGGGGGCGTACGGCTCCCTCCCTTACACTAAGGTGTACAAAAGGTTACAGGGACATTTTAGTTAGGAAATAGAACATTTAAAAACCTAAGAAATTCACTGAAAAAACAAAGGTAACAGGGACGTTAGGAAATAAGAAATAGAATTTTTTTTAAAACCTATAAATTGACTTGAATCAAAATATGTTGATACTAATAGAATAAACAAAAAATAGAAATTCACTGGAGAAAAAATGTTCGCACCAATATCATCCAATAATAGACAAAAATATTGATTCTTTTAATATAGAGTTTAAAGTAGTAAAGGTTAAATGTTTTAATACATAATTTTCATATAAATGTTAATTACATATGTTCCATAAATATGTAATTCTATTTATAAATATATACATATACAAAAATTCAAATTCAATATTTTTGTTTCTTTTTGGATGATATTCGTGTCAACATATGTTTTTTCCAATATTTTTGTACTTACCAATATAAGTGTAGGGATCACAATATTGTGATAAATTATATTTTTGAAAGAATATTTTTGTCAAAGATATTGTTTACCATAATAATGTGTCAGTTATCCCACAGGACATTGTATCTAAAGTTCATAAACCGTAAGTCACAAGATTAATGTCCAAGCTCTAAGGACACTAGACACCTTGAAAAATGTCTCTGGGTTCATGAATTGTTATACCTCGGAGACTAAGGGTTGCAACCAAAAATTAAATGAAGGGCTCCTCTGGTGGTCAGCCACTCACATGGCAGACTTCAGAGCCAGGTAAAATTCTAAATGATGCCTTGCCCTTTCTAGCTATCACCTTCCTCAGTATGCATGTTGTTTCACGTGGCTCAGTGCCTTCTGGTGCATGCCGTGGATCCTGTAGCGTCTTTCTTCTTTTCTCTCAGGCACAGATATTTTTGATTTGCTTACCTGCCCCTTTAGCACTTCAGAAGCTTCCTCGGCCCAGGGTCTCCTAGCAACAGCATCCTGTGGCTTTCAAGGTAGACCACAATGCCTCCTACAATCTTCAGGTCCACTTGGAGCCCACCTGTGTGTCTTGTACCAGTCCGTGTGCCGGACCTAGGGCCCCTATAGTCAGATCTAGTCCATTGAAGTTCTGGGGGAACCCTTCACTCCTGGAACCCCAGCAATCCATCCTCTCCTGTCCCCCATAGGGAATTAGATGATTAGTGCCAGTGACATTGGATACATAACTCTAACAAAGTCCAAATCAGTGTAAGACGAGAGTGTCCCATCACTTCAAAGAGGGGTTCATCCATGCATGGTCCTGCCATGTATCTCTTTTGCGGGTTCCAGTGCTTCCCAGAGTTATTCCCTTGAGTTAGACCTTGAAAGTGGAGGTGGCAATTTCCAAAAGGTGGGTGCCTCTGCCCAATCCAAAGATTCCATATTATACCTCCACCACTTATCCATCACCCCTGCACAGTATGATGAGATTTTTTAGATCTCAGATTCAACACTTGGCCAGCCACAGTTCCTCTTCAACCTTTAGCTCTACCCCTGACACAGCAAGTCGAGAGGTCAAAAAGCATCGGCGTACACAAGTGGGTTGACCAATATCAGTCACACATTGGTTGACGCCTCATTCTGTCAGGTATCTTTGATCACCAAGAACTAAGAAGGGACATGTTTGAAAGGTAACACAGCAACACCCAATGGCCTATTGATTTTATGCTTTGAGAAAAGCGAATTGAAGATTTGTTAAAAAGGATTGATATGTGTTGGAATTATTGTACTTCCTATGTAGAACTGTGCACGTATATGTTTTTGTGATTTTTTTTATGCTTTCTTTAAGATTTAAGTATTGAATTTTTTTATATAGATATTGTCAATAAGTGTATGTTTCACACAATAAAACTTGATAAAAAACATACTGAGCAAGTTAACAGGTCACTGTGTAGCGTATAATTTATGATGTATTCAAACATCTGATGAAGAAGAGCTGAAAGAGGTTCTCAAGGGTGAATATGGGAGTTCAAGTAAAAGCGAGTTTAACCAAGTAATGGGTTACATATACTTGAAGTAAACGCCAGGCATGTGAAAATTTGGGGGCATATTAGCAACGTTTTGCGATAACTATCGCAAAGCGTGCTTAGCGCTCCTTTTCCTAACGCCCGCTAAGTCAGGATTTTAGCAGATACTAGTTTTTGGAGAAAACAGCAGTTTTCTTCAAAAACTAACATCTGCTAAAATGCTAGTGCATCCTTGCTGATAGCGCGAAGCCGCGTTATGGATGTTCTGACATGTAGTGGATGTCAGGAAAGCCCACTTTGCATCTCATTAGAGATGCAAAGGTAGGCGTAGTGAAAAAGGGTGCTAACATGTGAATATGCATGTTAGCACCCTCTTGCTGATAAGACGATGGTTTTATCTCCGCTCTTCTGGCTTTTAAAGCATAAAGCCCTTGCTGATATGCCCCTTGGTGATTCTATGGATGTAGGGGGTACATAATGTTCTTATTAACCTCTTCTGTGCCCATGACGAGATAGTCTCGTCATGGAGCATGGTTGCGCTGTGCCCATGGCGAGACTATCTCGTCATGAACCCCACCCACTAATGCAACGCCCGGCACAGGAGGGGGAAAGGGTGTGGCACTGAAGGGGTTAAGAACAAGCAAAAAGACATGAAAGCATAGCAGCTGGTGGTAGCTCTGCACTTCAATTCTATCTTAAGCCATGGGAAGAAAACATTTATGACTATCCTCAAGAAGTACTTAAAGCAGGAGGAATCAAAGGATAAGCGATACAACAGCTGTAGGGGAAGTACATGTCATTGTTAAATAGTGGAATCGACTGAGAATCGTCATCATTGTGAAAAGTGACTGAATTGTTACACATATTAACAGTGATAAATGTATTTGCTGCCATAGGGTTTGACAACTCTCTAATGGTACTGCTGACTTGTATTGAGATTGGACTTCAACAATCATAATGATTTTTTATCTTGATGTTGAAGGGTTACTTTGTCTACCCAGTACATTTAGGGTGATGTATTAGCTCTGTATAGCTAATGTTGGAGAGGGAAGGATATTAGATTATTCTGGCACCTGGTGTCTCATAAAGGTTGTAGGGACAATGCTCGCCCTGAATGTAATGTTTCCCCGGGTGAGTAGGTTAAGCACTTCTCAGCTCTTTATGTTAAGCCAGAATTTGAGGATGACAGTCCAGGGACTTTTCCACAATTCCACCATGGGAATAGGAAGCAAGCCTGTGGACTTCACATTAGAAGAAACACTCAATGCGTTTATGCATAGAAAGTGATCAAATTCCTGCTTATATGTTTAGTTCTGAACCTCTTCTCTGGGGCCCTTACATCAATCTTTTGTCCAATGTGATAGCAGCAGGTTGGGGCCCCTATCCCCAACTCATGGAAAGAGTCAGAAATGATGCCTATTTTTAAAAAGGAAAGTCCCAGGCAATTACAGCCCTACAAGTCTCATTGATAATATCCAAAAGATTTATAGTAAACAACTCCTGACAAAGCTATGGGGTTGAATACAGACAAATAATGTGTTGTTGCACTTCCAAGCAGGCTTCAAAGCTACCACTAGCACGGTGGACCAGGTCTTATGGTTTTTGACCATTAAATGGGAAACAGTTGATTTTGAACAGGGTCATTATTTGTTGCATTCATAGACCGAGTGCAGCATGCAACCTAGTTCTCAGGGCTAAACTTTGACAGGTCCTTGGGAAACCCAGGGTTCCCATCAGTATATTGCGTCGGATTCAGCAATTATGTACAGGAACTTTTCCTAGGGTTAGATGGGCCCCGGGTGGAGATACAAGTGGAGATATCCCAATCAAAGGAGGTGTCTGCCAGAAATGCACCCACTTTATTTTTGCTTTTCATCTATTGATTTATTGCCTATCTTTTGGACTGCCAGAATGACTCCCCTAAAATAGCTGGGTCCAAATTGCTGGGTCTGCTTTTTGCAGATGATACTTTTCTCCTTTCTAAAATCCTTGTGGGGTATAAATGCCCTCCTGTGGAAGTGCAGGGACCACAGCCTAGAAATATACAACAATAAAACAAAATGTATGGTATTCAGCATTAGGAGAAAATCAGGGGAATGTGCTCCTAGAGGTTGTCAGTCTAGAAGGGTCCACAAATCTGATTTTCTTGGTGTGAGACTCAACAAAACACATCATTGGATGGCTCAGGACGAACAAAGTTTGCAGACTCTCAAACACAGAGCTAGAGCCATAGTAAATGCTGCTACTAGGGCAGCTGCATACCCAATCTCTTCAGCACTAGAGATATATAAGGTTCAAGCGTATGGGGCTGCACTATATGAGGCTGACTTGTGGGGCTACTGTAACCTTAACTCACTCAATAGAAGTGAAAATTCCTTCATTAAATCCCTATTGGGGCTACCGAAAGGTGTCCCATTACTACAGCTGAGGATTGACTTAAAAACAAATAAATCTCAGATACAGCCTCACTAAACCCCATATTATACTGGATTAGGCTCTGAATGACAGGGGATTTGGCTCTGTACAAATGCTATTTTTGGGGCATAGTGAACAATTGCTTGGTTTTATTTTTGTTGTCATGCATATCCAAACAGCGTGCTCCTTGGATTATTCCTCTCTTTCGGCTTCTCTGGCTTGAAAATCGGCATACAGCCTTGAGAAGCTGCAAGTCCGATTATAGTTGCAACATTGCATATTCGGTCTCCAATTATTTACGTTCAATTTGGCACATTAAATCAAAGGCCGTCGGGACAAATATCTTATTTTAAGGGTGGTTTTTAATGTTTTAACGTTTTAATGATTTTACCATTTCTCCACATATGCACTGTGTGCACACTAAGGGGCAGATTTACGTTCCCTGGCGCATCCCTGCAAATCAGCAGGGATGCGCCAGGAAAGATGCGTCACGCAAGTTTGCCCTTGCGCCACCGCAGATGTGCCGCATTTACAATGTGGTGCATCGTGGCGCAAGGACAAGCAGATGCGTGACGCATCTGCCGGGGTAAGGTTGGCGCAGTGCTGAAGTTGGGTCACAAGCGCAACGCATCTCCAGCACTATTCCAACCTGCCCTCTCCCTAACATGGTGCGTCACGCCTTACACCTGCTGAAGCAGGCGTAAGGATCTTACGCACCAGCGTCGGAAAAGTGACTGCGTGAAATCTTGTAGATTTCACTGCGTCACTTTTCCAAGGCTTTTTCCGAAGTAACGCCCACCCTGCATACATTAAACCTGACGCGGGTTTAATGTGGCGCAGGGCTTTACAATGTGACGCATCTCCCTAGATGCGTCACGTTGTAAATCTGTCGCAGCATGGTGCTAGCTTTGCGCCGCAGCTGCGTCACAAAAGTGACGCAACGGCGGCGCAAAAGTGACGCACGGGGCTTGTAAATCTGCCCCTAAAAGTTTATCCACAACAGATACTGCCCGAGCATCCCCGTACTATTGTGTATTGCTAGACTTTACGAATGGCATAGGGAACCCTTAGAGCTTATTTGTAGGTTTCATTTTGAGGTTTTGTCTTTCTGGAAATGGTTTTAGCACGGAAGTACTTTACCGTGCTCTATCATAAACAAATGCAATATGATCTTGACCCATTTTAATTTACTTGTATTGTAATGAATTGTGTATTTTCTTCATCATGTATTTTCTTTACCATTGAGATATTTGTTACTGTGCACTTCTATGGTTCTCTGAACCTAAATAAAGTTGTTTGATGATGACTTATGTTCATTCTTCACAGGGTCATGGCATTGTGGTTTGTTCCTTGACACCTAACACAGCAGGTCAGTGTACACAGAGCTCTGCTTATAATAGCATTTGCAAACTAACAGAGTGCTTCATTTACAGTTGTAGCACATTTGTTTTTGTCTATGTGTATACAGACATTCAGTCAATTGAACCTAAGGTGTCAAAAAAGTGTGCTTTGCGAGTATAGAAGGTGAACTGTATACGTTGCCCACTCACACTCTCCAAAGTGTCCATCACTTATCTGGAGGTTGGCTGAGACATACCATGAACCCGCCCTGCTCTCTGTTGTGTGGTGCTCATTGCAAACAATTGTAGTGCTGCTAGCATTTTCAGGTAGAATGGATGGCAGCGGATCCCTTTGTTGGGCTCCCGGGTATCTGTAAGGATGTACGTATGTTTTGTATGGTGCCCATATCACGCTTGTACATCATCTGAATCTCAAGCTGACTCATGTTTAGGTTTTCAGCCCTATTCTGTCAATCCCAGCTCTCACCCTGTGTTGCAGCCATATTTAAGGTCATCAACTGGTGGCCTGGATTCCATCTTCATGTTGCATGGCAATGATCTGCGATAGCATGATATTGTGGTCTACCAGTGCCGCGCCTGTGGTTGTAAACTGCGGAGTGGAAGTGTGACCTGCTGCATTAACCTGTCAGCGCTTCACCTGTCTGTGACAGTTTAAGTAGGTCTGGTCCTGGGTGCAGGTTCATCGGATTGTACATTTTTTAAGCTCAGATTGTCCACATACTGTGGTTTTGTTTCATTTTTTTGTGCTTGTATTGGTTTTTTGTATTGTTTTACAGCTTTTCTTTCATTCCCTATTCCTCCAGATACTTTTACCACCTACTTTTGACTGGATGGGCTTTAAGGTGATATTTTCTACTGGTTTTCAATGATAAAAATCACACGTGGAAAAAATCACATGGAATAAATAGAGCATGTGGGCCACATACATGCCTTATTTTGCATGCATTTTTTAACTCCAGTACAGATGAACGGGTAAATGAATACACTTTTTATCCTGGCATACTATTATTACCACTATGCCTATCTCATAATCACTGCCTTTGTCTCCACTCTTGAGGTGTCTTGTCTGCGCGTGTGCCAAGAGCCACCAGACCTGGTGTGTTTGTCTGCTGCTGGCTGTGATTTATTTGTATGTGTGTATGTCTGGATGTGTGTACATATCTATCTATCCTCTGCACTGCCATCGTTCCACCCATGTCGGATACCCCACCAATCCTGGCTCCCTCAGGAGGACTCATGGGCACATTACCCCCTACTCAAGGAGATGTACTGGAAATTCTCCTGCACAGAAGTATTGCCTACTTTTGGAGAAAGCAGGGAAAGTTTTGCTGCAATACAGGTAAGTGTGAGTTTGGTAGAAGGCAGAGGAGAAAACTTGTATAAAAAAGAGAGCGGTGGGTGCTCAACCCCTGGGAAATCAGCAGGCAGAGCCAGGCCGCAGAGATGTATTCAAGCGTCCCCTCATCTCAGTCATACCTCGTGAGGCGGAAACGGGCACGTTTAATAGCGCTCGGTGCAAATCTTTCATTTTTACAGCTGACGTGTGAGGAGCGGTTCGAACCGAGGCCTGTGTGAGCCGCCTTAAAGGCAGACAAACCAATAAAACAGCCCTTTCTCATGGCTGGGGTTTTATTTGTTTAAATCACGCTAGTCTTATTGGTTGGCAATGAAAACATATTTTATCGCCCTTGCCTTTTGAGCATATGTAATAAAACGGAGTAGCGCATCGACTTTTAATAGTGCTGAAAGGGCATTTTGCTAGGGAGTGGGCACTGTCTTACCTGGGTGTTCCATTTCTGTGTCAGGAAAACATCAGTAAATACTTAAAGCCATTTCTGGAATTAAAGGACATGCACATTGAGAATAAGTTAAATTACAGGCATGCTACAAGGCTTTCAAGGGACCCCTTGGGATGCAACAACATTGCATTAGGGACTGAAAGGGCCGGTCCCTGCATTCTAGATCTGTTCTAGAGTCACAAGTCATGGTTCCTTTACTCAGCATGAAAGCGTGGAGGGCAGAGAAATAGTCAACCAGTTCAAAAACAATTTCTCTAGACACTTGAGGGCATATCATCAAGCCAGGCGATAAAATTATCGCCGCTTTAGCGGCAGAAAACGGCCGCTAAAACGGCGATAATGGGCTTGATAATATGCTCTATGGAATTCCAATTGAAGCCCATGTTAGATGTGAAGGACGTCTAACCTGGGCTTCAATTGGAATTCCATAGAGCATATTATCAAGCCCATTATCGCCGTTTTAGTGGAAGTTTTCTGCTGCTAAAGCGGCGATAATTTTATCGCCTGGATTGATAATATGCCCCATAGTAACTAACCACAGACCACTAAGTAAGGTTGGTTAATTTATTACAAAGCCATAAACAACCAGACATAAAGACACCTCAAAACGAGGGTGTAGAATTTGGAATCAACATAAAGCCAAATCTGCGGAGAAAGTTGAATCAGTGCCGTATGCACAAGACCATTAACTCAAGAAATAGAATGCAGAGGATCAAGCAGCATTAGTCTAAATTTCCCTGCATCAAGGGCTGATGCATATAAAGCATCAATCTATCCCTACACTAATGCTAACGTGGCATAAAGCATCCTTAAGCATCCTTCAGGGTAAAGTGAATAGAAAGATGTCAGCATGTGGAGTCTTCCTAAGAAGTCTCTCTACTCCAATGTGTCAGGTAGCATGAAGCTATTGAGACCGAGCTTATTCTGAAATGTTAGTTTACGTTAATACTTCATGTTTTCTATGTAACAGTTCAAATCCATCACATTTTATTTTATTACATTTCAAGATCCTAACACCTTATGTTAATATGACGAAGGATTATATGCGGATGCACTCTACACATGCTTATAACACACTTCTACATTTGAAATGAAGCTCAGAGGCCTCTAGTGACAACTGAAGAAAAATATCATGGCTCCAGGTTGATTCTGTAAAATTTATTTAGAAATCCAACATATTTACGGTCTTGAATAATAAAGTGAAAGAATAATCAAAAATAGAAATATCCCTCGTCCAGTGTTTTAAAGTGTTGGATCAGGAAAGGGGCTTGAGGACCCTGAAGCACAGAATCCTCGCTGGCCTAAAGCCAGGACGCTGGACAGGACTGACTAGCCAAAGGATGGGCAGCAGTAAGAAGAATGGAAAATGCATACTACCTCAGAACAAAGCAGAAACAGCATGGGGGCAGACAATCTCCCTACAGATCCAATACCCCAAATACCAAAATTAACTTTAACTCATTGACACCAGTGGCGCGCAATGGAAAACTTATTAGCAGACAATCTGCCGCAGTATCGGTAAGTAGTAAAACAGCTCGCGTTGTGAACAGGGGCACTGCAACCTTTGCACTACAAAGAAATCAGATGCATTCAGTGCCATCTTTTTTTTTTTATGTTTGAAATGCTTTATTTGAAGAAAAAGCATAGCGAGCGACAAATACAAGTCATATAAAGAACATTGTCATACAAAATCAAAAAGAGAAAAAATAATAAAGGGTCATTATGCGCTAAACATAAGGAACCTGAGGAAAAATTCAAAAAGCATTTTGTAAAATTTTAAAGGGAACCAGAAGGAAAAGGGGGGAAAAGGAGAGAAAAGGGGAGGAGAAAGGAAAGAAGGGAGAGAAGAAAGAGAAAGGGAAATATGAGGCGTTAGGAGAAGAATAAATGAGGTAGTCAGAGAGAAAATAGATAGAATAGAAAGAGCAAATAAGCCAAGGGTAGGGAATAGTTGAAAGGCAGGAAATGGAAATGTAAATGTGAAAAAGATAAAAGGAATAGAGAGGAAGAAAGGAAGAGGAGGGGCAGAGCAGAAGTCTCTCATGGGGGTTTGAAATTCTCAGAGGATAAAGGAGAGATAGATTTCGATTTCAGAGCCATGCGGTCAAGATAAGCTGTGAGAGGCAACCAGAATAGATCTCTATTGAGGGTAGGAGTGGAGGCAGCAGCGAAACGAACATCAAGTCTGTGATAGTGACAGAGGGAATTCCACCAGCATTGTATCGAGAGCTTAGAAAGATCCTTCCAGTTAGAAGAAATGTGTTGGAAAGCCAGAGCCAACATAAGATCTAATAGACCTGAGGAGCGAGAAGGAATATCAAGAGTGTCAGAGATACTACCTAAAAAAAGAAGAGGGATAGAGTATGGAATAGAGATAAAAAATAGGCGAGAGATATAAGACCACACCTGATCCCAAAGTGCTAGAACAGAAGGACACAGAAAAAGTAAATGATACAGATCAGCATTAGGGGCAGAGCAGGTCCAACAGGTAGAGTCCTTATCAGGAGAAAAGCGAGAAATAGAAAGGGGAGAGAGATAAAGTCTATGATATAGAAAGAACATAGATTGAGTTACTGAGGCGGTGAGGAAATATGAATTTTATGATCAGATTATGTCCCCTATCTTAGACCCCAACGGCTCCATGTACATGCTACAAGTACCTGTATGTTCCCTCCAGTTCCAGTTATGAAGACGCAAATACATGTGCGTCCACCGTCAACATGTCCTCTTTCAGATCCGCCATGAATGAGTCGGATATTCCGTTCCTAAGTATGAAAGGCCACCGACTTTATATGGTTCACTTTCCACATTTTACAGTTCAGGCGAGTAGGCCCTGAATTCTGCCGTCAAGCCTTTTCCTGCCTTCTGCCTCTGAAAGCTCCAGTCCGAGCCCGCATCTGTATCAATGAACTTTGTCCTACTCCCTGCGCGGCTAACGGTGCCTGATCCGGCTTGTTGCCTGCCAAAAACTGTATTTCACCTTCAAGATTATCTGCTCCGCTCCTCATCCGATGCATTCCTGTCTAGTAGTTTAGGTAAACATTCTTCCAGTTACCAAGCAAAGGGCCAGGCCTCACTGTCCTCATGCAAGTAATTCCTAGCCCCGGTTACTATGGAGGATTCCTGCCCCCTCGCATCTCATGTAGACACTTAGACGCTTGTACACGCACTAACAGTCAGTATAGAATAGATTCCGTCCGAGAGACCTTTCCTTTTGGATAATACAGTTCTTTAAACATAAGATATTAGATATGATTTGGGATTAGGTTGACATGACCCCCCAGACTTCTGTCTCCACATGTAGAGCTAAATGTCAAGTCCCCTTCACCCTCTAGTTGCACGTCAATCACAAGTCATGCGGCGGCGCACGCATCTCTGCCAAGTATTTCTGCTGACATTGCAGGATTCTTTTATGGATCCACCCACCTGTGACATCATGTTTAATGACGTTTCTAGTTTACGCCTATGTTTACGCCTTTTTTCATTACGTATGTGTATTATTATCTATATTATCAGCTGTTACGCCTCCTGCATCTGTCTTAATGTAATGCTTTTCATATAAATATCTTTGCCTGTCAATAATGTATTGCCTTCCCTTCCTGAACCCTCGTGGTGATGGAATTTGATGCCTATGGTTCGAACCATAATTCCTTGTAAGGAATAAAGCCTTTCAGAACCTCTAATACCACGGATTCTGCCTCTTATTTTTACTGAGTTATTCTTACTAGACTTTACCGCATGAAAAATAGTACAGGTAATTAAATATTTACCACATGAATTGGCGCCCGAACAGGGACACTTTCTCATCTCACGCGCCGGAGGTGCGTTGCAGGCCCGGTCTCCTGCCACAGCTGGACGGACAAAAACGCGTACCCACAGGATTTCCTGTATCTCCCTCCGGCCAAGCGGGGGTGACTGAGGCTGCGATCAACACCCAGACGAGGCGGTGAGAAGTGCGAAGTATCCCGACCAGAGCCTAGCTGAGAGAGCAAGATCCGAGGTATACAGAGGCCCACCAGGTTCCGAAGTTCCGAGTCGAGTCGAGTCCAGTCCGGTCCAGTTCAGTTCAGTTCCGAGGCCTTCCGTTCCGTGCTACCCGGTGAGTACCGTTGCTGGGGAGGCAGTTAGACGTGCACATTAATTTGTGCCGGTCCTGACGGGTTTGGGTACACAGATCCGGTCTGCACTGTTTTAGCAGTGTATCTGTACTGTTTAGCAGTATATCCAGTATGTCTTGCATATAATTCAGTATTATCTAGTGTTAGTATTATGTCAGTAACTAGTTTCCTATTAGTTATCATTGTTCGTTAACTGTTAAATGTTAAAAGTTTTAATACGTTCTACATATTGTGGTGTGAATGATTGTTCATTATTGTGTTTATTGTATTAAGTGTGTTCAAGATTAAGTAATAAGGTCTAAAAAATGCCGCTCTTTTCAAAATTAAGACAGATCAAAACCAGAAAAGGGGTACTCGAAGAAGCTGTTCCCATTCCACCTAGGGACACTCCAGGGTACTTTATGGATCATAAGCATGGCCTAGATGCCGTATTATTTCTTGATTTATGGGTGGACTACACCAAAGATTTACCAGAAAGTCAGAGGTGGCCCGCAGCTGGGACCTGGGATGCAGATTGCATCATGAGAGTAGAAGAAGAATTATGGAAAAAGAAAGCCAGACAGTCACAGAAAGATGCCATTGAATTATGGCGTAAAGAATCATATAGACGTACAGAAAAGGCGCTCAGACAGGAAGAGAAAAGTAGGGAGAATTCGAATAAAGCCCGAGAAAATATATTAATTGAGGAAGGTACCCGAGTAAAAGCAGAACAAGTAGACAGACAAAGAAACACCCTTATGAATGGTATGTATCCTCTTCTGGCCGAAGGGTTACCTCAGGCCACCCCGGAAATACCGAAAGACTTGACACCTCCATTACTCCCGATAAAAGCACATCCCAAAACAGCAAAAGATGTTTTCCTTTCTTCCTATTTAGATGATGTAGCTCCTGAATATGCTAATGTTCCGCCACACACACCGCCTACCGATGGTGCTCAACGCCAAGATCATCCGTCTGTATCCCCGCAACAACACACTCCTACGCACATTCCCACAGGTCCATCTGTTTCTACCGCTTTTCCTACATCTACAGTTTCTATTTTATATCCAACAAATCCTTTTGTGCCTAGCACCTCAGACGGTGCGACAGGAGGAACGACAGAAATTTTTGCCACGCCACCCCGAGGAAATAAATGATCCCTTAGAGACTTAGCATATGAACGTACACCCCAACTAGCAACTTCCGACATGTTTAAAGAGCATCTAGTGGATTGTAGATATGATCCTGTGCCCGGTAGACGGGACGGTATGCTGCTGTCATCACTACGTATACGACGAGCTTCAAGGTATTTAGCGACGCTACCAGGAATGGTGGCACATTTAGACAATATATATCACTTTGTCCAATCAGGGCGAGGCCCTGAAAGTATTGACGAAGCCATGGAATACCAGAAAGTGGATGTACAGAGACAACTGTTACGCTTCTTCATAAACTGTGTGATCAGAAACCAAGACAGGCCTGAGGTAGAGCAGAAGGAAATGCAAGTACTTACCAAATGGGGTCAGAATATATCAGAAGGGAAACATGATCGACAGACATGTATAGTAGTTATGTGCCGAAAGATCCGCAAAGAAGTAGAACGAATACATAAAGAAAGATTAGAGACAGACCAACATGAATCAGAGGGAGAGGAGGACGAAGAATCAGAAATGCCCACAGGACGCTTAGAGACCATGGCTTATGTAGGTAAAGGAAGATCTTTTAATAATACCAGATGTTTTAATGATCCAATACGTCCAATATGTCCAGAATGTAACAGAAATTTTCAAGCCCCTATGTTAAATATAAGGTCTCCTGAACACCTATTCCAAGCTGCTGATAAACTACTCCGAGACCGAAGGGGGTACCATATGCTCGATTCCATGGATGAACAAGAATTAGCCAGGTCAGCAGTACAATGGGCTGACAGTCCCGACAAATACAGTGATGATGCACTAGCACACACGTTTCTGAACCTTACCCCAGACGAACAGCGTTTAGCTGGTATATACATGATTCAACACCTCCTTATATTATATAAAAGCCAACACTCCGATCCTGGACCCCTACCTGACATATTGACAGAATTACTCACGAATAAATGGAGAGGTTCAGGTACTGATTTAATTAAAGAAATTCTAGAATTTCGAAACCAGTATATAGTTTTCGTATGCCCAGAACATGTTCCAGTTCCCACTATGGGAAGAAAAATGTATCACATAGATAGACAGAATCCCTTACGCGAAGTACACCCAATCAGAGGTGAAGATAATACCTTTAAACGCGTGTTTGTGTACACGCCTATAACTAAAATTGAATTATTAGAAATGAAGAAAGTAGTACCCAGCCATGACAAGGATCCAGCAGGTTTCCACCGTGAGATAAAAGACATGTTACTCATGGGAGAGTATACCTACCCCGACATTATGAAAATATTAAAAGTATTAATGCCTGCCGGTATTTACGAGAAACTCAAAGAAAAGGAATGGGAGGTGGGAGACCAAAAGATAGATTGGACAGCATTAGAAAACGAAGAAAAGGCCCGAGCTGCAGGATCAGGGCTTGGGGAAAAGACTACAGCACTACCAGGATTACTAGTGCAGGTACTGCCACGTTTATTAACTACGAAAAAGGAGGACTGGGGTGCAATCTCAGCCTGTAAACAAAAGCAAGATGAAGACACTAGTGATTTCTATTCCCGATTTGAAAAATGTTTTGGTATAAATAGTGGCATAAAAGCAAGTAGCGAGTCATATCCACATCTGTTTGTGACAAAATTAGTTGAAAATTCACTACCGCAAGTTAAAAATAGAGTATTGAAATTCGAGAGTACCTGGCAAGGTAACACCCCGTCCCAGATGTTACAGATGTTACAATATCACCACAATAGAATTAGAGAAGAACAAAAACATGAACAAAGACGTATGAAAGACACGAAAATGAAAATGCTTGTGGCTCAGTCAGTTCCAGCTGATGGTCATAAAAAGGGTGATTCCGCAGGTCTGGCGAAAGGGGCATGCAATTATTGTAAACAACAAGGTCATTATATACACGATTGTGCAGTTCTGAAACATAATATCGCCACGGGTAAAACCCAGGAAAGACCACGTCCACCTAGACAGGATCAGAACCAACAACAAATCCCTCAGCATGCACAATCTAGGCCAGTTCCGCAACAGGCAGCTCCACAACAGACCGTAGCAACATCACAGCAGCAGCCTATTGCTGCCACACAAGCAACAACGCAACAGATGTACCAGTATGCACAAACTGATTATCCCGATTATCAACGATACACATGAAATAGCCTAGAGAGGGAAGTTGGCTTACCCCTTATCGAGGTTCCTGTAGATCAAGAGGGACCTTATGTACATAGTGAACTATTAGGGGAAGACAGAAAGTTTTTACTTGATACAGGGGCAAGCAGAACAACTATACGACGCAGTGAAGTTCCAGGGGCACCCCTCTCAGGCTCACAGAATATTTCCCTTGGATTCTCAGGAAAGCCTATCATTAATGAAGTATCGCAACCCCTTCCACTTACGGTTGGTCCATTGACACGAACAACAGATTTATTGCTTACTAAATCATGTCCAGAAAACTTGTTAGGTATAAAAACATTGAAAGCTCTAGGAGCTATAATATGTTGTTCTCCGGATGGAGTACGATTATTTTTACGTGACTTCAAAGGTCACTACGTGTCCAGAGACATGGATCACCGGCTGCAGAATTTACCTACACATTTATGGGCACAAGGCCCTACTGATGTTGGTTGCATGAACATTACACCATATCGAGTCACACTAAAAACAGGAGTGGTACTACCACGAATGCGACAATACAAGTTACCACCAGATGCTGTTGTGGCTTTACTGCAAATCATTGACGAGCTCATTGCACAAGGAGTGGTTGTGGAAACCGACTCCAATGTATGTAATTCACCGATAATTCCGATTCTTAAAAGAACGGATCCAAAAGCACCACCAGTATATCGATTAGTTATTGATCTGCGCGAATTAAATAAATGTATTGTACCACAATACCCTGTGGTCCCAGATATCTCTTCATTATTAACAGCTATTGATTCAGAAGCAACGTTCTTTACTGTAATTGATCTCAAGAATGCCTTCTTTAGCGTCCCAATAGATCCGGAAAGTCAATATTTGTTCGGATTCAGTTTAAATGGGCGAAGTTTTAAATTCACACGCGCACCTCAAGGATTCACAGAAAGCCCCAGCATCTATAGCCAAGCACTGAAACGAGAACTTGACAGTATCCACATGCCAGTTAACACTGCCTTGCTTCAATATGTCGATGATCTGCTGATCACCGCCCGAAGCGAACGTGAATGTGAAAAAGGATCACTGATGGTTTTACAGTTTCTAGCCAAAAAGGGGCACAAGGTGTCCCCTTCTAAGCTGCAATTCTGTGTCCAGCAAGTTGTTTACCTTGGGCACTTGCTGTCCAAGGAGGGAAGACAGCTTACACCCGACCGCATCCAGTTAATTGCTAACATGCCACCACCTAAGACACAAAAGGAGGTGCGGGCTTTTATAGGTCTCACTTCATACTGTAGGCAGTGGATCCCTCAATATGCATTTCTAGCAAAACCACTCATTCAGTTGACAACACAGGAGGCAGCCACATCGACTGTCCTCCCTTGGACTCAAGAACATACGCAAACCTTTGAAAGCTTAAAGAAAGCATTATGCCAAGCACCTGTTTTAGCAACACCATGTTACAGTAAGCCTTTTACACTCTTTGTTACAGAACGCGAAGGTACTGCCTTGTCAGTACTCACTCAGGAACAAGCAGGATCACACAAACCATGTGCTTATTTTTCTTGTACATTGGATCCCGTAGCTCAGGCTCTTCCTGCGTGCCTGAAATCAGTGGCAGCAACAGCTTTAGCAATCAGACAAAGCGATGCCATAGTATTAGGACATCAATTGACAGTACAAGTACCACACGCAGTAGAGGTTCTCTTGAACCGCACACAAACACAACACTTGACTATAGCAAGACTCACCGGTTATGAATTAACATTGTTTCAGCCACACATAGAAATCAGACGTTGTAATACGTTAAATCCTGCCACACTTTTGCCAGTAAATGGAACAGATCCATTAGCACATGATTGTATTGAAGTCATTACCATCACGACGAAACCCAGACAAGATTTGACAGATATCCCTTTATCAGATCCGGACCTAACATTGTATGTAGATGGTTCATGTATGAGAACAAGTACAGGAGAGTTAGTGGCCGCTTACGCAGTCACAACAGACACTGAAGTCATTGAAACAAATTGTATTAACACTCTGTCAGCTCAAGCAGCAGAGCTCATAGCTCTGACACAAGCCTGTATTCAAGCCAAAAATAAGAAAGTCAACATATACACAGATTCACGTTATGCATTCGGAGTCGTCCATGACTTCGGCGTACTGTGGCGAGAGAGAGGTTATTTAACTTTTCACGGTACCCACATCCAACACGGACCCCTCATTCAAGCTCTATTAGACGCGATTCATCTACCTACTGCAATATCGATTATGAAATGCAAGGCCCATACGAAAGTTACCGATATCATTTCCCAGGGTAACGACCTAGCTGACAGAACAGCTAAACAGACTGCTCAGAACCAGACTCATACAACTGACACGACAAAGACAATAGTTCCGACACCAACACATTGCATGACAGTTAAGGATCCCGCCCTTGATGTAATTGACATACAGACACATGCTACACCAGAAGAAATAAAGAAATGGACTGAATTAGGAGGGATCCAAACGGATCAAGGATGGATGACGAAGGGAAAATCTATATGGTTTCTTCCCGACTCCATGGTTCAAGTCATCATTAACACAATACATAGTCCAGCACACCTAGGAGAAAAAGCTATGCTAGACAGCATTCAACACATTTGGTTCAACAAACACTTGCGAGCAGCAGCCAAACAGAAAGTACGTACTTGTATGATATGCTGTCAGTTTAATCCAGGTAAAAGCATTCCCGTAGAGCAGGGTGGATTTCAACCTCCCGATCACCCTTTTGAAGTCCTCCAGATGGATTATATCCAGATGGAACGATGTCGAGGATTCAAATATGTTCTCGTAGTTGTCTGTGCTCTTTCCCGTTGGACAGAAGCCTACCCGGTTTCAGATTACACTGCCCCGACTACTGCCAAACAGCTAGTTCGAGAATTCTTCCCACGGTACGGTTTGCCTCGTATCGTGTACTCAGATAACGGCCAGCCATTCTCATCCGAACTAATGAAACACGTTTCACTTCTGTTAGGTTATCAATGGAAATTCCACTGTGTCTGACATCCCGAGGCAGCAGGTCTCGTGGAACGTCATAATCAAACTCTGAAAATTAGATTGTCCAAAGTATGTAGAGAAAAAGGTGTCGATTGGATAGTAGCCTTACCTGTTGCGCTCTTTTACATGAGAATGGTAGCACATTCTCGAACAGGGCTATCCCCGTATGAGGTGATCTTCGGTAGACCACCAAATATGTGGGGGACGCCTATACCTCGTAAAATCACTGATATTGACTGTAATATGCTGACAGATTACCTGGCTTCCTTGATGTCTGCACTACAATCTTGTCGTTCACAGGTAGCTGCAGCTTTTCCCGATAACACTGAGGTGAAGCCCCATGACGTGGTTCCAGGTGACCTGGTTCTTGTGAGGAATTTCGACCGGAAGACCCAGCTGGAGCCCAGGTGGCAGTCGCCCAAGCTCGTCTTGCTGACTACAAGGACAGCCGTGAAGATTGAGGGACGTAAAGGGTGGTTGCACTCGAGCCATATCAAAAAATTTTATGGACTACCGTCCGATGTGAATACTCAGCCCTGCATTCCCTCACAGATAGACTCAAAGCTCCCCTTGGTTGAAAGGACGGAGAACGAACTCTATAAACTGAAACTAAGGTCTAGCAAGTCAGACAATTTGATTGTTTAAGTCCTCTCCAAGGTGAATCGGTTGAATTTGTCTCTGACATGTATCCTCTAGACCGAAATAGAGAGAGAAATAGACAGATACAGCTTAAAAAACATGCGTACTGTAAATCGCTTCGTAGTCACTGCATAGTGACATTATTAATTTTGTTTTTTCTAAGTCTTCTGATCATCATTTCTAGTGTATTGCTACATATGTATTACCCTATTTCTAAGCGTGCTTACAATGCTACTGCTGAACATTCTTTTAGCGAACTACCTCCGCATGAGTTGTCTTATAGATTTGCGCTGCGCAACAACACTTTTATTAGTATGTTACATCATTCCCATCAGACCAACAATGCTACCAATTGTTGGATATGTGGCCGACTCCCTCCCTATCAGAACTATAAGGGAGTTTTGCCTCTCTTTCCGTATCCGTTCACACACAATGGCTCCTGTGGAGCATGGTTTAGTTTGATTAATTCCCTAGATTCAAATTCAGTAGTTTATCAAGACAACTGGGTATGGGGAAACCTGAACCTAGTTTTGCTTAAAGTCTGCTACCCTAACAAGGAGGGACTTCCCAAAAGAACAGGAACTGATCTAGAAAATGAAGTATATGGATTAGGTAACTTTACACTTAACCTCATGATTCTGAATGTTGAATCCGAAGCTACACCAATCTTGCCCGCTATGTCAGTATTTCCAGTTAAAGGTGAATTATGTGTAAGAAAGAATGGTTCCATACACATGGGCCATAGTAAATGCACCACTGTGATAAAATTCAGTGATCAAGGCAAGTCTACATTCAGAGCTTCTCGTCATTCCTACTTCATATGTGGCCAGACTGCATATATACGTTTACCTCTAGATTGGGATGGTACCTGTTACATAGCATTCCTTCTGCCACCTGTTTTCCTAGCCCCTCCTGACTATCACAGAAATACCCATTTAGTACACAATAGACAGCAGAGAGATCTCCTGATTGTCGATTACACTGAAACGGCATGGGAGCAATACACAGATTTCAATAAAGGTTTCTTTCCCTATATAGGTACAGTCACTAATAGTAAACTGATACGTAGATTAACTAGAACCCTTGAAGCAGTAGTGAATGAGACTACTTCCGCCCTAGGCAACTTAACAGAGGAGCAATCTGCGATGCGGATTGTTGTGCTTCAAAATCGTCTTGTCCTTGACGTCATCCTGGCCGATAGGGGCGGAGCTTGTAGGGTCATCGGATCAAGTTGCTGTGTTTTCATACCAGAAAACTCGCCGTCAGTATATAAAGCCATAACTCGCCTTCATAAGATTATAAGCCAGATACACCAGAGTCCAGGCACCTGGACTTGGTCCGGTTGGTTCTGGAGCGTGTTGTCAGCCTGGGGATGGAGGATTCTATCCTTCCTAGGTATTGGCTTTCTCATATTGTTCAGTTGCTGCTTATGTCTACAATGTGGGCCAGCGATTTGTGGTCTGTGTGCCACATCGTGTATCCCGCCTTCAAGTTTTCGTTCAAGATCCCGGAAGAAGAAAGAAGAACAAATGATGCTATATGAACAGATTGATGGATTGATGAAGATCGATATCTCCTGAGGGTCCGTAGGGGACAAGGAGGGAATGAGGAAATATGAATTTTATGATCAGATTATGTCCCCTATCTTAGACCCCAACGGCTCCATGTACATGCTACAAGTACCTGTATGTTCCCTCCAGTTCCAGTTATGAAGACGCAAATACATGTGCGTCCACCGTCAACATGTCCTCTTTCAGATCCGCCATGAATGAGTCGGATATTCCGTTCCTAAGTATGAAAGGCCACCGACTTTATATGGTTCACTTTCCACATTTTACAGTTCAGGCGAGTAGGCCCTGAATTCTGCCGTCAAGCCTTTTCCTGCCTTCTGCCTCTGAAAGCTCCAGTCCGAGCCCGCATCTGTATCCATGAACTTTGTCCTACTCCCTGCGCGGCTAACGGTGCCTGATCCGGCTTGTTGCCTGCCAAAAACTGTATTTCACCTTCAAGATTATCTGCTCCGCTCCTCATCCGATGCATTCCTGTCTAGTAGTTTAGGTAAACATTCTTCCAGTTACCAAGCAAAGGGCCAGGCCTCACTGTCCTCATGCAAGTAATTCCTAGCCCCGGTTACTATGGAGGATTCCTGCCCCCTCGCATCTCATGTAGACACTTAGACGCTTGTACACGCACTAACAGTCAGTATAGAATAGATTCCGTCCGAGAGACCTTTCCTTTTGGATAATACAGTTCTTTAAACATAAGATATTAGATATGATTTGGGATTAGGTTGACATGACCCCCCAGACTTCTGTCTCCACATGTAGAGCTAAATGTCAAGTCCCCTTCACCCTCTAGTTGCACGTCAATCACACGTCATGCGGCGGCGCACGCATCTCTGCCAAGTATTTCTGCTGACATTGCAGGATTCTTTTATGGATCCACCCACCTGTGACATCATGTTTAATGACGTTTCTAGTTTACGCCTATGTTTACGCCTTTTTTCATTACGTATGTGTATTATTATCTATATTATCAGCTGTTACGCCTCCTGCATCTGTCTTAATGTAATGCTTTTCATATAAATATCTTTACCTGTCAATAATGTATTGCCTTCCCTTCCTGAACCCTCGTGGTGATGGAATTTGATGCCTATGGTTCGAACCATAATTCCTTGTAAGGAATAAAGCCTTTCAGAACCTCTAATACCACGGATTCTGCCTCTTATTTTTACTGAGTTATTCTTACTAGACTTTACCGCATGAAAAATAGTACAGGTAATTAAATATTTACCACAGCGGAACGGGAGATTTTTAAGGATCTGGCCCAGACTTTGTCCCAAACAACTATAGACCATTCACAGCCCAAATCAAGCTCCCAAGCAAGTTCCAATTTAGATTTCGGACGGGTCGGATTGGGGGAGGAGAAAAATTTATAAATAAGAGAGGCTTTGGGGAGAGTAGACAGGATCTGAAGAAGCGAGGACTGGGAAACAGAAGAGGATGGCAAGGGGAGAGAATAGTAGACCTCAAGTATAATGGCCATTAGGACAGTGAATCTATGGAAAAAAGACTGGGGACAGTGAAACAGAAGTCGGAATCGAGGAAAAGAACATGGGAGAAAACCATCGAAAAGCTGGTTAACCCATATCAGCCCCTTTGATCTCCACGCAGTCCAGCAAATAGGACGATTATGGAGGAGAATAAGTGAATTGTACCAAATAGGGGAGGCCAAAAAGGATTCACGGGAGATCGGGTCAGGACAGACCAGAGCATGTAGAAGAGAAGTAGTATGCTTAAACAGGGGTAGAGGGGTGGTTAAATTCTTAGCAGTGAAATGTACAATTTCAGATAGGGAAAAAGGGGAGAGGAGTGAGCGTTCAATAGAGAGCCAAAGAGGAGCAAGAGGAGGAGGTGTAAGGACAAGCCAATTAGAAGCCTGACGAAGAGAAAAAGATTTATGATAAAGGCGGAAATCCGGAAAGTTGACTCCGCCATTGGACTTCGGTTTACGAAGGGCAACGAGCGCAACTCTCGATTTTTTATTATTCCAGAGAAACTTAGAGAGACAGGAATCAATGCGCTTGAAATAGATATCAGGGATATGAATGGGGAGCATGGAAAAGATGTATATAAGAATGGGAGAAATCATCATTTTGATCGAGTCCAGCCGACCCCACCATGAGAGAAAAAGAGGATTCCAAGAAGAGAACAACTTATCCATGCGGGATAGTACAGCGGACATGTTCAACCGAACAGATGAAGAAATGGAGTTAGAGAACCAAATTCCAAGATACTTAATTTTAGAGGGATTCCATGCAAAGCCGGTGGCCGAAAACTGATGAGGGAGACAAAATTTAGTAAGAGGAAGGATCTCAGTTTTATCAGAGTTGATCTTGTAACTAGAAACTTGGGAAAAGGAGTTAAACTCAAGTAGTAAGGCCGGAATGGATTGGTCAGGATCAGAAATAAACAAAAGAATGTCATCTGCATAAGCAGAGAGTTTCAAATGAGTCTTGTCATAAGGGAAGCCAGAAATAGAAATGTTGTTTCTAATGGACGTCAGAAACGGCTCTAAAGCTAGGACAAAAAGTAAAGGGGACAGCGGACAGCCCTGACGGACGCCACGCTGCAAAGGAAAGTAAGGGGATATCCGGCCATTAACTAACACAGACGCTTTAGGGGAGGAATAAAGTAAAGAAACAAGAGAGATAAAATTAGGACCAAAACCGTGCCAACGAAGGGAGGCAAATAGAAAGGACCAATCTACTCTATCAAAAGCCTTCTCGGCATCAACTGATATAGCAGCTAGAGAGAAGTTGAGAGAAGGTACCTTATTGAGAACATTGAGAAAAAGACGGGAATTATCTGAGGTAAGTCTACCCTTTACGAAACCGCATTGTTCCTTACCGATAAGGTGTGGGAGGAAAGGGTCTAAGCGCCGGGCAAGAAGTTTAGCAAATAATTTATAGTCTACATTGACAAGGGAAATTGGGCGATAATTTTTACAAAATTGTGGGTCGCGACCTTCTTTGGGAATTAAGCAGATCGTAGCCTCGTGAAAGGTACCAGTAGCCGTGCCGGAGGTGAAGAAGGATTGAAAGAGGGAGAGAAGTTTAGGAAGCAAAAGATCTGAAAAATGTAGATAAAATTCCACAGAGAAACCGTCCGGCCCCGGAGATTTACCCTTGGTTAGAGAAGTTAAGGCGCTATCCAGTTCGGTGACAGAGAGGTCAAGTTCAAGATCAGGGAAATTAAGATGAGAGGTGGAAGGGGCAGGAATTTTGTCCAAGTAGGATTGAATGAGAGCAGCCGAAGGGGGGGATTCAGGAGTATAAAGAGATTGGTAGAACTGTTGAAATTGGGCGAGTATATCCTCCTCCTTATGCAGGAGAAGGTTATCGTTGGAATATATTGAATCAATCAGGTTACGCTCCTTGCGGGACTTAAGATAGTTGGCCAAAAGTTTACCTGACTTGTTACGACCTCCGTAGTAGCGGGCGCTGCTGCGGAGCAGTGATGAGGATGCATTGTCAGTAGAAATTTTGTTAAACTCGAGTTTGGCGCGTATAAGGTCTGGTACAACCGTTGGAGTAGAAGAGGTGTAGAATTTATGTTCCAGGGATTTGATATGGGAGAGAAGGTCTTTCTGTTTCTTAAGATAAGATTTCTTTTTCTTTGAGACAAAGTCAATCACAAAACCGCGAGCCGTAGCCTTAAAAGAGTCCCAAATAACATGAGGGGGTAAAGAAGGATCAGAATTGAGTAGGAAAAATTCCGTAGCGAAGGAAAGAAAAGAAGAAGAAAAGAGGGGATCCAGGAGGAGAGAATTATTAAAGCGCCAGCGGGAGGATTTGGGATGAGGAGGAAGAAGATCAAGAACGGTGACAATGGGAGCATGGTCTGAGATAACTATCGGCTCAATAAATGAGGAAAGAAGATTTTGAGAGAGAGACTGAGAAAGGAATATGTAGTCAATCCGGGAGAAAGAGGCATGAGGAGGTGAAAAGAAAGAATAGTCCAAAGAGTCAGGATGGGACAGTCTCCATGAGTCGAGAAGGTGAGATTTGGAGATAGTGTCAAGGAATTGTGTATGTGATTTGTGGGGGGTGAAACGGGCAGAGGATTTGCGATCAAGAAACGGGTCAACAATTTGATTACAATCCCCACCCAGAATGAACAGGGAATCACTGTATTGAAAACACATAGAAGTTATTAGAGGCCAAAAGTTACAATCAGGATGAGTGGGGCCATATACATTAAAAACAGTCAAGGAAACAGAATTGATTAACAGCTTAACTAAGACCCAACGACCCTCAGTATCATTTTCTTGAGAAAGAACTTTACATTTTAGCTTCTTGTGACACAAAATGGCCACACCATTCTTTTTGTTAGAAGTAGGAGAAAATAAAACCGTTCCCACCCAACCTCTTTTTAACTTAAGAGACTCCGCCTCAGAGAGATGAGTCTCTTGTAAAAGAACTAAGTCAGGAGTGTAAGAGGCTAGATGGGAAAGCACTCTCTGCCGTTTAATAGGGCTAACAAAACCTTTCACATTCCATGAAATAACTTTGAATTAAATCACAATAAAGTGTGCTAGGAACAGAGAAAAGAGATGAAACCAAAAACGCCACAAAGGAGAATAACGAGCGAGTGAAAGACAAGAGCAGGACAAAAGAAAGTCGAAAGATATAGTGAAAAAAGAACAAGGAAAAAGGAAAGGAAGGAGAGGGGAGGAAGAGAAGAGAAGAAGAAGAGACAGTACATATCCAAAACGGACGACTGAGGAAAACATACCTGAAGGGGGAAGGGAGATAACAAGATGACGACGATGGGGTGTGGGAGGATTCGACAAGAACAGCCCTCCGAGCCGGAGAGCAACAACCCACCGCAACAGGACGGAGTATGAGGAAGACGAATCATATGGTACGAAGAGAACTACAAGAGGGTTGGTCGAACAGAAAATCTAAGGGAGGGAAAGAGAAACATGTTATGCAGAAGTCATGGGGAGGTAAACAGTACACAAAGAAACAATTGTATGCAAAAACAGAAACCCAAACAACAACCATTATACAATCATATCAGGCAGAAGGAGAATCAACCAAGGAGGGAAAAAATTCCAGCAAGAACCTGTAAGGAGAAAAAACCAAACAGGTAAATAGTCAACCAGTAGGAGGATTAGATGTATCCATGCCAGCATTAGTCTGAGTGTGGATGAATTTCTTAAGTTCAGCCGGGTCCTGGAAAGTCCAAGTATTATTTTGATGAGTTACCTTGAAGGTACAAGGGTGAAAAAGGCCATATCTAGCTTCCATAGAACGCAGAGGAGCACGAAGAGATAGAAATTCTTTTCTTCTGGCAGCAGTGACACCAGAGACATCCTGAGAGAGAAAAACTCTCTGACCCATCCAGGACACTTGGCGTTTCGCTCGAGCTGTGGAGAGGATCAGAAGGAGATCCGTAAATTTGAGGAAGAGGATGATGACCCCCCGCGGTTTGGTAGAGGAGGAGGAGCGAGGACCAAGTCTATGGGCTCGTTGGATACTAAGAGAGGTGGTAGCAGGAAGGTCCAACAATTTCAGGAGGAAAGAAGAGAAGAACTTGACAGGATCATCACCCTCCAAGGATTCCGGCAGGCCATAAACGCGTAGGTTATTCCTCCTGTTCCTGTTTTCCAAGTCCTCAGTGTGTTGTTGAAGGGCGAGAAGAGACCTCTCCAGAGAGGAAATGCGATGGGAATTTGACTGAATTTCTGGAACCTGCTGCTCCACAGAAGAAACACGGGCCTCCATAGTTGACCATTTGGCCTCAAAAAGCTGCATCTTAGTATTAGTCTCCTCCACGAACGGGCGCAAAGCGCGAATCTCCTCAAGTATCAACTCCATAGAGATAGGGGGTGGAGATGACTCAGGTGGAGGAGGAGAGGAGTCCGGCTTCAAGCGCTTAGGTAAGGAGGCAGGAGGAGAAGACTTACTGGAGGAAGGTTGTGATGGAGAAGAGCGGGTGGGAGCTGTTGTCGCCATTTGATCTGTGGAAGGAGGATGAGGAGAATGGCCTGTTGGTGAGGAGGAGGCAGAGGAAGGTGGAGCCTTCGAGGGCACAAAGACAAACTTTGGGTTGCGAAGCTTGCCCATAGAAGCTTAAAACGTGCCAGTGATAGTGAACAGAAGGCAAATAAGCAAACCAACACAACAATCTGGACTCAGAGGCAGGGAATGTCAATATGTCAACATGTCCAGTCTAAATAGCCCAGCGGTTATCAGGAGTAGTAGAGGACACTTGGAGAAATCGTGAAGAAACCCCGGACCTAGAGGTAATGCCAGCAGATATTAGGAGATGTGTCCACACAGAGTTGGTGTTTAAATAACGTTGCCCAATAGTAGGCTTAGCACCACATAAGATATAGCTGATGTATCCTTAAGAGTGTATAAAAGTCACAGAAAGAAAGCCTCTGGTACAAAATCTATCTCCATGCGCCTCCATAGCGTAGAAAACAAATTAAATCATCTCTCTGAAGCATTAAAGCAGGTGTGGCATCCTCAGGGCGCAGCAGAAAACCATAGGGGCATTCACCTACCAGGGAAGTTGTAATGAATCATTCGTGCAGCTATCCCTTAGAAAAGCGCTTGTCAAACAGAAAATATTCCACATTGTCATGAAAAGCAGAGCGCGTCTGAGAGCATGAGGAGAACTTACTGCTCCAGGTGCGCGCGCCGGTTCCAGACGAGCAGCGCTGAGGCAACAAAATGGCGGGCGTTCTGAGGAGCGCATTCAGCGCGGTGAAAACAACGCATTCCAGGCGCGAAAGAGTTCACCTTGGGCTCACCAGGCGCACAACACGTTCCGCTAGCTGGAACATCCCAAAAAGCTTGAAGAAGGAGCGTGAAGACTGCCGTAAGTGATACGGGTCCGTCCCGGTGCGGCGGAGCTCCGGATCTAAGCGGCCATCTTGATCAGCGTCCAAGCCACGCCCCCATTCAGTGCCATCTTAAGGATTAATGGGGCCTTAAAAAAGCCATATTTTGAAGACCAGGCTAGAATCAACTTTGAATGTATTTCCTTTATTCAGCTAATTCAAGCCTTTGTGATGCCAAACAAAACTTTATTATTATAGAATGTGAAAGCAGCTGAAAGCTCAACTTGCCCACCGTCCATCAGTTAAGCAGTGCCAAAAGATAGCTTGAACAAGCATTGATAAAGCCATTTATTAATTGTGCTAGACTTTGTTTTATCTTGCAACAACATTTCACATAAAACTCAGGGCCAGATTTACTATGCACTTACATTGTCCTTGCTTCAGGCAAGTCAATGTAAGGCAATGCAAGTGTTTAAGTGACATTTACTAAGCTACTTAAATCAAGATTTGTGGGGTTTTGCAACACTTTTCAGCCCCAGAGTAAGGCAAGGCAGTGCCTTTCACTGCCTTACACTGACTGTGCCGGGTAGTAATTACATTGGTAGAGCATGGGCCACTCCATGCATCCACCCATTTATAATGTATGCAAACCCAGATTTACTAAAGTCAGTAAACCTGGGTTTGTGACAAAATGATGCGTCTACCCAAGAGTGGCCTAACGAGGAGAGATGTATTTGTTTCTCCTACCTACTACCTCTTTGCATGTGAAATGTATTCTGCAGCACACGTACGAAGAAGGATACAGCTCTAAGGATTGTTTTTGTTCAGGAAGGCATTCTGTGGTACCCTGTACATAGAGACACTGGTAGCCATGTTGTATATTTCAAGTCTTCTTTATTGGTTCCATGTCAGGGTAGTATCAATCATAGTCCAGATAGCTCTGGTCAAGTACCAGCCATGTACCAGCCCCACCAGGAGCAGCCTGTCTAGCTGCTCAGACCATCTCCAACTGTCACCACTCATCCACACAGGCACCCAGGCATTCCACGCACCACAGTCACACCAACATTCCGTTACCATTGGATGGTAGTCTCAAAACGTTTTGCCTTTACCCCTCCTGCTTGCAGAACTCATTTTTGTTGACTTTAGGACTATGTGCATCTTATGACTGCTAATCAGTGCTAAACTGCTTGTGCTTTCTCCCTAAAACATGGTACAAAATGGCCTACACATAAGTGGCAGGATTCATTTACTAGTAAGCCCCTATTAAATGGTACTACATGTACCCAGGAACTGTATTTAAACGGTACTAGTGGGCCTGCAGCATTCACTGTGCCACCCACTAAGGCTGCACTTTATTACATGTCTCAATCCTGCCCCTGCACCAGTAGTGCAGTTATAAACTGCCATTTCGTCCTGGCAAAATAAACATTTTACCAGACTTAAATCTTCCTTTTTCATACTGCTAAATCACTCTTATGCTATGCCCTAACGGCTCCTATGTCCGGGTGCATGCTATTTTAAAACATGGGACATGTTTGTTTAAGGTTTACATGCTCTGGTGGTAAAATACCCCTAAAGTTGTTTTTCACTGTTGTAAGGTCTATCTTCCTCATAGAGTAACACTGGCCTACCTTATTTGAATTAATAAGTGCTAACTTCAGATTGTGAGCGGATAAAGAAATACTGTTTACACTCAAATGAAATGGAATCTAAAATCCTCTTTAATGGTAAAGTTGGGTTTTAAGTTGCAATTATAAAAATGCCACTTTTAGACTGTTACAATTGGAGGAGGGTAAAGAATGATTTGCATACTGCTGGGTCCAAACTGAGGTGATACGGTGTGCGAAATAAAGCTGGACTGAGGTGCAGGCACAAGCAATAACTAGGCTTAGGTGGATTTTTTGATTCCACTGGTAGAATCAGAGGAATTTGATGATTCCGAATTACTCTTGCATCGCAGAATTGCTGATAATGTCTGCCGCTCAGCTGGCGAAATTAACTACTTTATTCTGCAATGGTATTTAAACATTGAGTGACTGCTCTGTCTTCCCACCCTGTGTACCCCTGTGTACCCTTCCATGATCTGCGGTAATTAAAAGTTTTAATCACTGCAGAGAATATAAAGGCGCTGAGGGGTATGCAGTGGTTTCTAAACACGGTGGAAAGATGGAGCAGTCCCTCTATGTTTAGAACCACTGCATATTACTTGGTGCCCTTACATACTCGGCAGTGATTAAAACTTTTAATACAGCTGAGTATATAAGGGCGCATGAAGTTTCCAGGGGTTTCTAAACATTTTAATCACTACCGAGTATGTAAGGGCGCAAGGATGCCGCCTTATTTTCTTCCAAAATACATACTCTCATCTAGTGTTGGACATGAGGGTGCATTTGGCACTAAGAAAATAGTGTCAAATTCCAACTATGCCTCGTCACAGAATTCTGCAGAAAATGGCAGAATTTAAATGTAATTCTGTGTGAATCAGCGGAGTCATACTCCACAAATTCCACCCACACCTAGTGATTACCAGTGGCTATGATTAATTCAAGCATTCCATCCATCACTTTTTTGTCTACTTTTAGAAAGTTGCCATTTTTGTGCCAAATCCAACTGTGCCTTTCTGCCATTAGCCTGGGTCATATGACTCTGCTATTGTGGGTTGTGAATTGTTGCCAGACACTGAAGAGTGAGACAATGTAAGCCTAGATGTGGGCAGAATGGGCCATCCTTCAAAGAGCATTGCCTCAAGCACACACATAGGAACCTGACACCAGGCTGGCCCTTGCTTATGTCACTCTAGGCAGTAGGGAGCCAAACCCAGGAAGGTCAGGGGAACTGGCCATAAATAGTTTGGGAATAGGCCAGGAGTTGCTACCCAGATAATGGTTGGCACTGGGGAGAAATGGTGGCCCTCTCCGATCCCGCTTCAGATCACTTATGGACCTGTGGAAGACTCAGAAGAAGGACTGATCTGCTATACGAAGTACTTTCCTGCTGCCCTGCTGCATGACAAAGCAATACTGGAACTGCTCCTTTAACCTCGGTCCACAAGAGTGACTCCAAGGGATATCTGGCTTTCCTCCTGTGGGAGCTACAGGGAAAAAACAATAAGATCCAGAGACCTGCCCTGCAACTGCCCAAATGACTGGTATCCACTGCAACTGCCCGGACATGCCAGGATGCCCGTAGGGTTACAGTGCGCTCTACAAATGATAAATACATACATACATACATACATACATACATACATGCCATGAGGCCTGCTGCTGGCCAATGCTGGAGTGAATCCTGAACCCGAAGAGGTGCCCCCGGTCCTGACCCCTAGGCTAGCATCAGAGGGTTCTCCTCCTTGCCTAACGGAAGGTTTCACTGGAACCAGCACAGCAGGATGCAACCCGACGCAGCACATCTCAGCTCCAGATCAGCAGTTTCACCGAAAACAGTGCAGCACACACAAACCGATAAAGGACCTCGTATTTCAGAAACTAATTGCTCCGTATCAATGGCTCCACCGGCACCGTCGCAGTGTGACAGAACTCGAAGCAGGACTCCACATCGTAGGGCCTCGCACCACAGCCACAATCACCCCCGATCAGTAGCTTCACTGGAACCAACACAGCAAACCGCAAAATGACTCAGGACCTTGCAGTGCCACACCTAGGACAACAAGGTACCACTCCCAGGGGGACAAACTTGGTCCTGTACCCAACATGCACTACATCGTGGTCAGTCTGATCTTGTGACTTTGTCCCAGTCCAGATAACCACAGTTGTTTCTTTCAGCGGTGACTGCTTCCCGATGGCATTAGTGGGGTGGGGAAGGGGGGTTGAAAAAAAAAATAAACACTTACCTACTGGCCGGCCTGCTGGCCAGACGCTGCCTCTCCTTGGTCCTCTGCGTCCTCTCTTCCTTACTTCTGCTTAACACGAGGCAGGATCAGGAAGCACCCACCCACCACCCAAGTTCCCTTGACCAATCAAATCCCTGCATTACAGAGTTGTGATTGGTCTGTGCGCCATTTTTCTGGCATTCAGCCAGGGAATGGGAGCCTGGGGCATGTTCTCCACCAAGGCTGTAATGCAGACTGGATGTAGAACATGCAAAGTGCACACGAGTGTTTGGTCGGCCCAAGAGGACCTGCCAAACATTCATGCTCACTTGGAGTACGCAAACCACACCTTCCCTTCTCCTGTGTGAGCAGCCCCTCCCACAACACTGCCTGAGCACAGAAAAAGAAAATGATAATAACATTCGTTATTATCATTTTATTTTTCCTTTTTGTAATGCTGCAGGCAGTGGGGCGACACTTCTCCGCCTTAGTGGAGCAGCCGCTACTGGTTGCTTTGTTGCTTCTTGGAGCTATTTTCACTGAAAAGTTTAAAACTTGATATTATAGGTTCTACTGATTGGAGTTTGTTTGTTTTGGTGCCATTTTCTTTATTAAAAATATTTTTCTACATTGGTTTGTGATTTTTCTTGTGTTATGTTTTCACTTCATTACTGGTTGGGTGCTGCATAAATACTTTACAGATTGCCTCTAAGTTACAAATGACTGCTTTTGTGCCAGTCTAGCAGAGGGTAAGGGCAGCTTAAGTAATGACTATTGTGGGTCACCTGAACAGTGATTGTGGTTGTTTACTGAGTGGGGATTCCACCCCTCCAAGTCTATACCCCAATTTCTCGTGTGCGCCATATCTTAATAGATATGGTGCATTTCTGCTCTCTGCAGACCCTCAGTGTCTGACCAGCCTGCCATTGTAGGAAGGCTGAAGTAAGGTTCATAGGGTGTATAAGAATTATTAGATGATAGTACACTAGTACATATTATTGAAAGCAGACATGCGCAAATAGTGCTTGAAATTGTAGCTTTAATTGTTGGATACTCGTAATCACTAATAAACCCCCCTTCGCCACTGGCACTCTAACTAAACAGGAGCAATCCTGTGTTGAAGATTGGTAACATTTGATCATTTTCTCCTTAATTCTTTTTCCGTGCATTATTCCTCTGCTCCTATTGGTCTGTATACACATCTTTGGCTAGGGAGTGATCTCTGTAGAGTAAAAAGAATGAAAGGGGGTGAAAGAATGAGAAGGGGTGGGAGAGAGGAGAAAGATAGAGGTAAAGAGAATTGCATTGTAAGAGAGATTAAGCAGATAGAGAAAGAGTTGGTGATGGATAGGGAAAGACATAGGGTGAGATAGGGAAAGACTTAGGGTAATGAGAGAAATTTGAGGCCAGATAGACAGTAGAGAGATAGAAAGAGGAAGCAGTAAGCAAAGTGTGGTAAAGAGAGAGTTAATGAAAAGACAAGCTAAAGTAGAGGGAGAGAGGGGTCGGGCACACTAATGGGTGGAGAAAAGAGCGAGGTAAGAGAGGTGTGTTAGAGAGAGGTATAAGTAGAGAGAGGCAGATGTAGGCAGGCAGAACAGTTGAGATAGTGAGCGTGGTGTATTGAGATGCAACGGTATGTAATGAGGTGTAGAGAGCGGTACATACAGAGAAGCCATAGAGAGACAGGTCAAGTCAAGAGAAAGGTAGACAGAGGTGAAGGGTAGAGAGAAAAGAGTTGAAGTAGAGAGATGGAAATGGTAGAGAGGAGAGTTTGGTAGAGAGAGAGAAAGTGGAGACAGATGTGTGAGTAAGGAAGGTGGTGAGAGAACTAATGAGATGTATTAATAGAGAGAGGAAGCGAGAGAGAGAAGAGAGATAGAGGTGAGGTATAGTGGGGCATTTGAAATTCGAAAAGTGCATGCAGAGACAGTTGAGCTATCATAGAGGGTATATTGCTAAAGAGAAAGAGGATGCAACAGAGAAATAGTGAGAGTGAGAAAGGAGTAAGGTGGAGATGTGAGGTGGTAAATGGATAATGAGACAAATTGAGAGGTTTGGTTGTGAGAGAGGTGATATTAAGACAAGTGAAGTGAGGAGAGATGTGAGGTAGAGAAAGAAATGAGATGGTAAGGTAGAGATTGATGAGTTTGAGACAGGGCTGAAATAGAGGTGGGGGAAGTGATATAGTAAGAGGCGATGTACAGCGAGATGGAAAGATGAGACAAAGAGAAAAATGAGGTTGAGAAAGGTGAAGTAGGCGGCGGAGAGGTATAGGAAGGAGAGATGAACTAGAGCAGGAGGTGCAGCAAGAGTGGTGCAGGAGAGAGAGTTGACGTAGATAGAGAGGAAAGGTTAGGCAGAAAGAGTGGAAGGGAGAGATGTGAGGGAGTGATAGAGGAATAGAGAGGTGGGGTACAGAGAGGTCTATTGAGAGAGAGGTGAGGCAGACACAGACTATGTAGAGAGAGTTGGGGTAGAGGGCGTAGGTAAGTCAATAGAAATGTAGATGTGAGGTAGAAAAGGTGAACTAATGAGAGACGATGCCGAAAGATATTTTTTAATTCAATGAGAATTGAGCGTGCAAGTGTGAAGGTTGGGCAGCTGGGCTTGCTCTGTGAGCATATGTGAGCCCATGCCCAGCTCTGCAATTAAAAGACAGATCGGTTCCAATGCACAGCTCACTACTGTGGTGTGTGTCCTGATCACCTTATCAAGGGCACCATGGAAGGCAGGTCTCTGGGCCAGTGCACACTCGGCTCACAATGACTCTGTTCACAGCAGCAGCACAAGGATCTTCAACAAAACAACAGCTGAAGTAGCATCGGCAGCTGCAGTCGCAACTAAAACAGCAAACACAACAAGAGTAGTCACAAACCTAATACTGTGGCGACCTTCACAACACTTGTAAATCTAGGACCTCAACAATAAACACGACGATGAACAGCAACTAAACCGAGAGCACTAACAGCGTGCAGAACCAACCACAACAACAGTGCAGGTCGCCAAACCAATAACATCAAAAGCCACAGGTGCAGATATAATCCAAAAACAGCAGCAACCGTCACAACACGGCTGCATTTAGGATACTACAGTCAGGGCCACTGGAATTATGCGGCAGGGAAGCACCAAATTATGAAACAGGGTTGTCTAAGTTATGTGGCAAGAAAAGGCAACCTATGCGGTATAATGTGGCACATTGTTTATACTATCACTTCATTTGTTTGTAACTTTTACACCTGGTAATATTGCCCGGGAGAATATCTCACTTCATTAGTACCACTTTAACAACCAAATACTGAAAAAAACCAAAGATGACAAGTTAACCTTTGCAAAGGGCCTTCCATTGCACGTGAACCCATGTGACATTTTTAGTAACATTTGATCCATATGAGCTAGAAAGAAAATGTGTCTTAAAATTGGCAGATTATACAGCAGATAATGGATAATGTGGCAGATCAATAACTTTGAGGAAAAGCCGCTGCCACAGAATTGCAAAAGTCCAGTGGCCTTGACTACAGCAGTGGCAGCTTCGTCAGTGTCCACAACGATCAATACCTACAAAAGTATGAACAGTAACAATCCTAGCGCCAGGATACCCGTAGGGTGACAGTTGCACTATATAAGAACGCGATACGATACAATGTGTAAAACCAACCCCACAGAGTGCACTCAGCCACACCAATAACACAGAAAACAACAACAATAGCAGCAGAATCCAGACTTCTAAAAAATAATAGTAGAACTAGAAAAGTAATACGTCCATATGACAAGAGGACATGATTCACAAATGTGAAGTTAGACCATTAGTCTAATTTAGACCAAAAGTCTAACTTACCTCTGGGAACACCGAAAAGTAGTAAAGATAGATTTTTGGTCTAAGTCAGACTTTTGGTCTAACTTTACCTTTGTGAATCAGGCCCAGAGATGTTTATACTTCTTGCCACTATGTTACCATAAATATCTTCATAGGGGCATATAACAGGCACCCCAAGGCCACAGCAAAAAGTTGACTCTGAAAGAGGATTTAGGGGTTCAGGGTTCAACAGTTCAAAACATAAAACACATTGAAAACATTTTTAAAGTCTGAATGGAAGTGAAATATTTGTACACTGTTCTACAGATGTCGGACACGTGTTTTACACAAGGGCCGCAGGAGATGGCCTTGGGAACTGGAGTCCATGAGCTGGGACGCCACGTCTCAGTTTGCGCAGGACAGGCTTCTGCAGGCCCATGGAGTGCTCCCCTGTTTTTCTGGGTTGAAAAGCTATGAGCAGTCCCAGGTGGAGCTACATGGTGGGGGCCATGTGTCTGGGTGAGCCTCAGGCCATGGCTGGTGTCTGAAACCTGGCTTGCAGATTTCCTCTGTACCTTTCCAATTTAAACAGAAAAGCTTTTTTGAAGCCACAGTGTGACCAGATGTGCATCCTCTAGGGCTAGCAAACTGTTGCCACGCCCAATAGGAGTGAATGGCGTGACCAGAGAGCGAGGCTGCCCAGGAAGTCCGGATGAGGGCTCATTTCAAACTTTAAACCCAGTCAGGACTCCAGGAGGCTGGATCCTTTCACCGGAGTGTCACCCTTTATCACCCAGTGTGCACAGATTACATAAATGGCTAGTGGACCACACCCCTCCTTGAAGGTCAGCAGGATGACCAGATGGTGCCAGCACATTTCAGCAGAGGTGTTGGGAAGCAACGCATTAGCTTGGTGCAGGGCATCATGGGAGGGGGCCTTTGACTTCTGTCTGCAATACGAATGGCTATTCTGGCTGGTGGTTCCTCTCTACCTTGGCAGTCTGGTCGGTGGCAGGTCTGGGAATTCTGGTTGGTGACAGGTATGGGCCATCTGATCAGTGGATGAACTAAGCCATCTGGTCTGTGCCTGGCCCAGATCATCTGGTTGGTGGTTGAGGGACCGGATGACCTGAGGGCCAGTTGGCATGGCTAGCTACAACTTATTTCTTCCTTGGTTCCATAAGACCTCACTCTGTGGTGCCCATTAGTTCATGAAAATTACTAGTATGCTAAGCCCATAGGCTGCAAGGTGGGAGAGGCAGTTAAACCACCTCGGCTAACCAGTGTTGAAGTCAGGAAGGCCGATATCAGCCCTGTACATTAAAGGCCAAATGGATGGGTGGCAGCAGCCACCCAAAAATCTTCCCTACCCTGGGCAGGGTGGCATCAGACCGGGGAGGTGTCTAGGGCTCTAAGATTCACCAATGAAAGGCAGGGTTCAAACCAGCACAGATGCCTGAAGTAACAAGATCTCCCTGGTGCTGGCCAAAACGGGCTTTTCAACCAAGAGCAGGGTTGCATCAGAAAAGTGAGGAGTCTGGGGCTCCTCTGGAAAGAGCAGTTCTTAGAATCCCCGCAGAGAGGTGGGTGAAGTCATGGCTTCTGCCTGGGAGGCCTGGTCCCCCAGTCAGGGGCAATAACCACCTGGATAGGTAAGATCTCTGGCGGGCTTCTGCCAACCCATCCATTTGGCCTCTTAGACAGAGATACTGGGGAGGAACCTGGGGCTCCTTCAGGGTGAATAGTTCCAGTAATCACCAGTGAAATTTGAGTGAAGCCATGGTTTTCACCTGGGAGCACCAGTTCCCTCGGGTGGGGCTTCAGACACTCGGCAAAGCCACCTTCACTGCCTGAGACAGGGTGGCATTGGACTTGGGAGAAATCTACCGCTCCTTGGGCTGAACAGTTCTATTGATCCCCAGTAGGAGGTGGGTCAAACCATGTCTTTCACCTGGGAGGTTGGTCCTCACAGGCCAGGACTCCAGGCACAGACAGGGCCACCTACCATACTTGCAGCCGCTGTGTGTTCCATTCCACTTCAGCCCCTTTTTGCTAACTGCCTCTCTATTTCTGGCCCTCTCTGGGTCTAGCTGCCCCCTAAAAAACCTCAGTGGCCACCAACTAATCCCTCTGTGTGGCGAACCCCACTTCTGCAGCCCGTTAGTGTGCCCCACACATTGCCTCTATGTGCAACCTGGAGAAATGCAGCTCCTCTGTTTGCTCGTGCTCCCATACAGGCCCTTGTCCCATGCTGCTTTGTGTCTAAAGACCTCTGTGTGACGGTCCTCCACTCGCCCCACAATCCTGGGAGTTGCTCAACTTCCCTGCATGAGGTTTTTGTGCTCCATGTCCTCTGCAGCGCCTCTATGTGTTTCCGTTCTTGTTCAGCACATACGTGGCGCAGCCCCCCACAATATTTGAAAAAACGGTGCTGGTAGAATGGGATTTAATATACACTTCACAGGGGGTGTAGAAATTAGTGACCTATCCCCTCCTAAATAATGCCTCTGCCTTGCCTGAGAGTGGTGGCAGCATGCGCCTTTGTCGCTCCTCTGCGCAAGGGTGGAAGGTTTTTCAAGCACCAATTTCTGCCGTGTCCAAGGGCAGGGTTAGCACGTGCCGCGTGCCTCTTTGTCCAGAGGCGAGGAGCGAAGGGGGTATAAAGCTGCCATCCATCCTATATCAAGTTCTTTTTATGAAACAGTGTGCTGTGATGATTATTAAATGACCCGCTCCCCAATTGTCTACCCAATGGTGCAGTCCACGGTGAATCTTGCTCGCGCTCGACAGGAGTCGCCTGTCACCCGCCCTCTGCCTTCTTTTTAGGTCTCGCCTGAGACAGCGCTTTAGCGCTGCTCTCGCGAGAGCTTTTGTAAATGGGGGATCTGGAAGTGCAAACGAGTGCTTTCAGGCCTCCAAATACAGTGCATGTGTGCCGGGCGCGCGCACCATTTGGCAGCCTGAAAGCACTCGTTTGCACTTCCTGATCCCCCACAATTTGGCAGCCTGCACACCATTTGCTTTCACTTTCGCGGCCGCACGGCCGCTTTGATGTTTGATCGCGATCGCGATCACTTCCAGTTTTGCGGCCGCACGGCCGCTTGTTTTGTCTTCCTTACATTTTTCCCTGCGATCACTTTGCGGTTAACTTCCTTGTATATTTATGAAGTGCACTGCTTTGACTTCAAGCCCACACGCGCTGTTTTAATCAATTGCTTTCTGTTCCATTATCAGCCGCCCTCCACCCTCCGAACACAAACACAGCAGAAGCAGTCCTCCGGTGGTCCGCCCATTCTGCGAGCAGGCCTCCACCATCTCCCTGCTCAGGTAGGGAGAAGCCCGCCGAGGCGTACTGCACATTGGCAGACACAAATGTCGTACATCGGCAATCTGAAACTTGACCTTGCCAATGCTTGTTATCTTCGCTCCGGAACCACTCACGTATACTTAGATGCCCCTACTCGAGCTGTAGACCTAAATGTTTCCTAGTAAAACAGGACATAGCACAGCGCTGTCACTGGCAGTGGACATCAAAGACGGACGAGTGTACATTCCTGTCTGCGGGAAATAAATGCAAACATATTTGCCTATAATCAGAGCCCAGCCCCCTTTGCAGAGCAAGCTACCCCGGGCCGGGGCCTAGCCTTCCCAAATGGAGCATATGTTTGCCCACACCCCAGGCCCCGTGCAGCTGGCTCACCCCCGCAGAGTAGGCCTGGCATGTGAGGGGGCTGGCAGGCACAGCATCAAAGCCCAGAGTGCGCTGTACCAACCCTGCGTGGCATCCCCCAGCCCGAGGGACATCTACGGCCTTTGTGCACGGTGGTCGCACCCACCGAGCAGGGCACACGGCTTCTGGAAGGGATTATGCATGTGCAGTGATGTGTGTGCCAGCCTCTTACTTGCTTTTAAATATGAATTTCACATTGACGCGGCGCCTTAAAGCCATGGATACCACATATGGCACTACTGCTTACACAGTGGGCAGTGCCAGTGGTAAACATTGGCACACCGGCTCCGAGATGAATGCAATATTGACCCTACTGTGACACTGATGAAGCCATAAACAGAAAAGAACACTTGTTTAGATAACCAGCCTGATTTCACAATAGTTTAAGGCGCCCCTCACGTTCAATAATTTGATCACACCTGAATCCATTCATATCTAAGAATTAGACCATTTCACAAAAACAGTAAAATAATAAATAGAAAGATAAAATAGCTTTACTTATAGTGGTATCAACATTAAATCCTTCTTATACTTATTATCATTATTAATATCAATAATAATTATTGCAGTCCTATAATTATTGTATTGGCGTTATTATTTTACTTGTTATTATTACTGTTGTCTTTTTTTGTTAGTACTTTTTTTGGTCTCATGTCTTTGGCATGCTAGTCTATATTTTCAGCTAATAGGCAAATCTTTTTTTCCCGCCATTCTCTCTCTCCACTTTTATTACCTTTCATTCTCTTTGCCTATCTCAGCCTCTTCTTCCATGATAACTTTTCCCCTTCTTTCTTGCAGTCCCACTGCGCTCTCTCTCTCTCTCTCTCTCTCTCTCTGTCTCTCTCTCTCTCTCTCCCTTTGTCTCTGTCTCTCTCTCTCGCTCCCTCTCTCTTTCTTTCCCGCTCCCTCTCTCTTTCTTTCCCTCTCTCTTTCTCTCTCCCCCTCTCTCTCTCCCACTCTCTTTCTCTCTCTCCCTCCATTTCTCTCTCTTTCTTTCCCTCTAGCTCTCCTCTCTCTCTCGCTCTCTCTCTACCCCTCTCTCTCTCCCTCTTCTTTCCCTGTCAGTTTCTCGCCCTCGCTCTCTTACTCTCTCTCTATCTCTCTCTCTCTCTCCCCCCTCTCTCTCTCTCTTTCCTTCCCTCTCTCTCGCTCTTTCTCTCTCCCACTCTCTTTCTTTCTTTCTTTCTCTCTCCCTCTCTCTTTCTCTCTCTCCCCCCTCGCTTCTTCCATGATGACTTTTCTCCATCTTTCTTGCTGTCCCACTGTGCTTTGTCTCTATCCTCCCCTCTCCCTCCCTCTCTCTTTCTTTCACTCTCTCTCTTTCTCTTTCTCTCCCTCTCTCTCCCTTTCTCCCTCTCTTTTTCACTTTCTCTGTCCCTCTCTCTCTCTCTCGCCCTCTCTCTCCCTCTCTTTCTCTCCCTCTCTCTCCCCTCTCTCTTTCATTCCCTCTCTCATTCTGTTTCTCTTTCTCTCTCTCTCTATTTCTCTCTCCCACTCTAGCTTTCTTTCCCCCCTCTCTCTTTCCCTCTCTCTTTCCCTCTGTCTCTCCCTTTCTCACTCCCCCTCTATCTCTCCCCCTCTCTCTTTCTCTCTCTTTCGTTCCCTCTCGCTCTACTCTCTCTCTCTCTCCCCCTCTATCTCTTTCTTTCTTTCTCTATCTCTCTCCCCTCTCTCTCTCTCTCCCTCCCTCTTCTCTCCATCTCTTTCTATCCCTCTCACTTTTTCTGTCCCTCTCTCTCTCCCTCTCTCTCTCCCTCCCCCTCTCTCTTTCTTTCGCTCTTTCTCTCTCTCTCGCACACACACACACACTCTTTTTCCCGAGATCCATATATTTATAACCACATCTTAAACTTATGGTGGTGCGATAGGTGGCACTGCCTCCTTGTGATTGCTCCCTGATGGAAAAAATGCAAAATGTAAAAAATATTCAGTCTCTAATTTGTATTCATGGCTACAAAACCAATGCTTGATTTCCAAAATGTGGTAAACCATACATTGCTAACAACCTTCCTCAAATATGCTTTTCACACAGCATAAAGTGAATATAAACTGCTTTCTTAGCACCACAAAACATATTTTTTTAGGTCTCGCCTAGGCAGCATTAGGGTTAGTAATGCTCATTAAGAAAACATTTATGGTTGTGGTTGAAGCAAAATCAGCTAATAATTTTAAGGATGTTGGATCACCAGCATGTGTCAGATAGCTAAGTTAACAGAAAATACAGAACATGAGTAGATAAACTGGTGGAATAATTTTTGGTTATAAATGGAACGTCGACAGATGAGGCAAGCATGAAAAAGCATGTACCAATGACTGGTAACAACAAGCATTTGCAATGCAATATGTCTCACATTTATGCGAGTTTAAGCTATTAGCATTGTAAATGACAATGCGTTTTATTTATATTTCAAAAACCAAAACATAAATAAAAGGCCTTTTTATTTACAATGCCAATAGCTCATGCTCAGGTAAATGCGAGACCTGTTGCATTGCAAATGCTTGTTCTGCTTTATTTCTTGCATGTTATTGTCTTGTTTCCCTCAACGTTTGCAGACAATTGGATGAAAACCCTTGTGAGAGGCCAGTGTGCTTTAATGATTTACTGAGATCACTCACCACACTTTCTCTCCCCATATCATATTCTCTTTTATTTTCGTATCTCTCTACCATTGTTCCTGTTCTTTCCTTTATCTATTTGCCACTCTGCTTTTTCATGTAACAATACAGCTGTGTCCTACACGCCTTGACGCCTTTGGCCATTTGTTTGCCCTCCATACAACTTTTTCATTTCATTTCATTCATGTGATTTAATATAGTTCCATACAAATAAAAGGTCTTTATTATACAGAACGCTTAAACTTTTACAGCGTTTTCAATTTCGAATCCACCATCTTAAAAACTTTCTCCAGATACACTTTCCCATCCTGGAACCTTTTGGCTGGAGAAGAACAGAAAGTAATATTTTCTGAGGCTGCAGCCCAAATAGCCGAGGCTGTGCATCCGCCCCAGGGCGCTGTCTGTTTAATGGCCTGTGCACCAGCAGCAGCGAGAGGCCAGTCTGAAAGAGTTTGGAGGTGGGGAGTGGATGGTTTGTTAGTTTGTGGTGCTGCAGTAAATGTCATGTAAAGGCCACGGGAAGCTGTTCTGCAAGTGCAGGAACATTGTGTTAAGGACCAAAAACAACATTGAGAAAGGAGAGAGGAGGCAACATTGCCAGACTAAAAGCAGAAACTACCTCAACACACAAACACCCTGTCCGAGATTTACTGACTGTTCAACAACATTGCACATTTGCTGCCCTGCATCGTGCAAGCTGGAAACCAGCTCAGAGTCCTATTTACTACAAAGGGTTCCAGCAGCACAGTGCAGAGGCGAATGGCTCTTCCAGATGAAACAGGCACGATCACTTCCTCCCCCTCAGGCCCGCCCTACTCAGCGCCTGGATACCCTCACGGGTGATTAGCTGCGCTTTATAATTTCACATAACATAACACTGCATGCTGTCTGGCACAGCATTTGTAGTGGATACACACCCTTCCTGTGCAAAATCTTAGGCATAGAAAACACAAACGGTTTCCACGCATTGGTAGTGTGCTCTGCACCACACCACACAAGCAAAGCATTGAACGTATTTACCTTTGTGTGCTCCTGCTTCAAGCAGGAAGCTTTTAAGCACAGCTTGTAGCAGCCATTACAAGGTGTGGAGCACAGTACAGTAAAAAAGCAGTTAAATAATTATGGTTCTGGCCCTAACATGCAAAACCATTCAAATTTGCCACTTATGGTTACTTCACAGCCTGCTATGGTCAAAACAACATTTTGCCTGGTGAACAGAAACAAACAAAAAAGCTATAAAAACCGCAACACGTAGGGCAGCACATATTATGGTGTGTGCTGTGTGCAGTGGTAACTTGGTTAAGATAAATGGTGAATTTCAGGAGTTTTACACATTTGAGCCAGAACTTAAACTCCTAAGTGTATTATGTACTGACATGGTCATACCAAGATGTGCTAAGGTGATGCAAATGCATTGTCCAATGTCCAATAATTGCCATGCCTTTGTACTTTGGCCTTAGTAAAACAGAGATGATAGATACGAGGCATGTGTATGCTCACTCTAAACTGCAAGACGAATTTAGGCTGTAGAGGCTGCTACATTTGATGTGAAAATGGTATTGTTTCATGATGTTTGTACCTGTTCCTAGTCACCCTGTGTGTTTTCCTTTTTGCTAAAAAGCCAACATAACTCCAGAGCAGGGGAGGCAGGACAACCTCAAGAAGGACCGCTACCGCCACATACGACAAATCGCATAGGCTCACAGGGCAATGGGGAAGCGTCATGACAAGATGAAAGCTCTTTGGAAATGGCATTTTGTCCCTCAGGGACCACTAACCTAGGACAAGCCAAGCAAGCAAAAAGATGTTCAGGCAGGCCAGGGTACCTCCAAGGGGCTGGTACCCAGCACCTTCACCAGCTAACCCACAGAACCACCAGCACTCACACCTCAGCCCACAGGAGGGGCTAGCTCATTTGAGCAGGACATTAAGTAGGATCTTTCAGACCTAAAATTAAGAGTGGCGGTGCTTGCGAACAACATGGACCGGGCGGTTGCACTGCTCCAGGACGTCAAGAAGACACTGGTAAGATCTAAGCCACAATTCAGCCATAGGGATCCTTTCTGCCCTTCCCCCTAAACATTGTTTCATTGCTGTTCTTAATGATTTTATAGCTTAGTTTAGGTTAGGTAGTGTTGTTATAGTGTAGGGGTAGTAGTTTGAGGGGTTTTGTAGGGGTGGGAACAGTTTTAGTGGGTAAGGGCACTTTATGTTTTTTGGGGTGGGGGGGATGATGTATTATATATATGTTCTGATTTTTTTTAAATACAACATTTAAAAAAATACAAACAAATGTATGATTGTTTAGGATTCAATGTGTAGTTAGTACATGTTTAGGTGTAGTTTCTGTTCTTTGTGTAAAGACCTGTCTTAAGAGGGATAGGGTGGTTGATGTTTATCATGTCATGCTAAATGTGTAGACTAAGCTAGGATAAGTTAAAGTAATTTTAGATAGTATATAGGGTAAGGTAGTGTAGGTTAGGTTAGATTAGTTAGTTAGTGTAGGTTAGGTTGTTTTGGTCATTTACATTTTCCTGTTTACATTAGATGTCATTGATTGCTACATACAGGTCTTTATCATGATTTAACCTCTTCGCTGCGGCGCAAATTCCGCCGCAGCGCTCCCGCAGTGCTGACATTCCGATCGCGGGCGTGGTTATGACGTCTCCCGGCCGTCGTCCGCACACGCCCATCGTGACTCATGACGGCCGGGAGACGTCATGAGCATGGAAGAGGCTAATGTGTGGGAGTTAGCATGTGTGCTCAGGTAATGTTATGTAAATGCATTTGTCTTTGTTTACAGTGTTCGGGAACATATATGAGTAGGTGTTTTACCTATGAACAGGGATTGTGCGGTTGGCCATGGCTTTACATTATCTATCTGTCGCTGAGCTGTGCACATGACAATCATGATGAAAATAGTACACAGTGCAACACATATATTCACATACCATTTCTCTATGTGTGTACATCATGTGACATGCTTTGGAGGGATGTTGCGATCAAAACATTTGCCCAAACTGAACACTTTTGGACTCACACACTGATGGCTGCCCTGTACACACTCACACTTGCAGCATTTACTTGTCAGCCCAATGTTGTTTGCTTGCTAGTATCCATGGGTAGACCCAGCACTTGTGTGAATTTATTCACCATTAACATTGACTGCATGATACCTGTTGCACTTCATGCTTACAACCTCATGTAACCACTTGCTAGTCAACACACACATAGGGTTAACCAACTATGTTCCACCCTCACTGTCTAGCATTGTTCCTGCCTCCAGACAACATATCCCCCTTTGGCAAGTAGTTGGTGTCTTTACCTCACAGAATGCACAATGGTCAACTTGGTTCAGACTCCAACAGACAACACACAGGTAGTATTAAGTGCACTTATTTACATGTACTAATACTTAGGTGGCCCACAGCGATAGTTCATAGGACAACAGCCCCAAAAGATGTTTTGAGCCTGTGAATGTCCAGTCAAATACCTTGGGGTTAACATGTCATGGGACATGGGGATGAGAGGAGAGGAGTGCTTCAGTGAGGAGGATGACCACAATGTCATTAGGGAGCGTAGGCCACATTGAGAGTCCATAAATTGTTGAGGTGAACAAGCCAAAAGCAAAATGCGGACAGTGGCAGCTGATTCTCACTGGCATGTTCATAAGCACAGGGCACAGGAGAAACTGGGTATGTAGCACTGATGAATGCTCCCAGACACGTTTTCATGAAAAAGAGTTCCAGTCCACATCTTCCTCCTCTGGTGTATGTGGTGTCTCAAGTAAATGGGTGCTTTGGTGCAGCAGCCGAGAGAAGCACACCACATCAAGGGCTGAAGATGTGGGCCCCATGCCTGCAGTAGCAGTCACAAAATGCAGTACAGCAGCAAGGTGGATCTAGCGGTTTTTCAAAACACCAGCAACATCGCGATTATAGGCAGCCATTGCAGCAAAGTGGGAATTCTGTTTCCGCTCCATGGACTCCAAGATGATTCTTTTTGCCCCCAGCTGGTTGGCCACCTCACTGGTGCCACTTTGGCAGGGGATTTGATCATGTCTCTGCCTCATGGCACTAGCGATGTCAGCTAGGGCTGTTGGAGGCCATGGAGTGGAGTAGGTGCCACTCATGGCTGCAGTGTTATCCCCATTGGGACTGATGTGATATCAAAACAACAATGTCTCAACCAGTAATCATTACAAAGGGACAATTACAGTAAGTGCATAAGTCACTGAGGGAGGGAAAACAGGAAACCAAGGTAAGAGAAAAGAGAGGTTATTATTAAACAAGTAGTTATAACAGCACTACATTTCAATTGGATTAAAGTAACCATAAAACAACCACCAATTGTGTACTGATCATGCTCAGTGCAAGTGATAGGTGCAGTGACACAAGTGATATGTACACAGCGTGAAGCGGCAAAATACAATAAAGACAAACAATAAACCAGGATCAAACCATATAAATACAATGAATAGTTCGTTTTTAAAGATTTTCTAAAGTGATCCTGTGGTAGCCATAGATGACACTGTAATTTCGACAGCGTTTTTACCTTGTTGACTAAAGGTCATCATCAGGACAATGGCTACAGCTGTTACGTAGTGCTGAGGGCACGCAATGAGTGTATCAAACGAAGTAATCGCAGGGATGACGCGAAATGATCGCTATCAATGAATGTGGGATGCAAACCTATCACCTATCACTTGCACTAAGCACGATCAGTACACAATTGGTTGTTGTTTTATGGTTACTTTAATCCAATTGTAATGTAGTGCTGTTATAACTACTTGTTCAATAATAACCTCTCTTTTCTCTTACCTTGGTCTCCTGTTTTCCCTCCCTCAGTGACTTATGCACTTACTGTAATTGTCCCTTTGTGATGATTACTGGTTGAGACATTGTTGTTTTGATATCACATTTTACCCAGTCTCAACTGGGTTAGCGGGTCTACTCCTGTTCCACGTCCCATTGGGACTGAGACACCCACAGGCTCTCTCTAGGGTGGCTGCCACGGTCTCCATTCCTACCCGCACCTACTATACCATCTCCTTATGGCTCTTACTTCAGTACATTTGGAAAGTAATCTGTGGGTCCTCGGAGTACAGGGCTCTGGGTGGGATGGCAGGTGGTGCCTGTTGGTTGGTGGGCTGGAAAGTGGCGACCCCACAATGCTGTTGTCCCTCCCTGTGTCCGGAGATAGTGTCCTAATCGAGCCCATGAGTTCTTGGAGGGTGTCTTGGTCAGTGGTTTGCAGGTTATTATTCCCGTCATTGCTGAAGTCCAGGACAGCATGCTGGCCGGGAGGTGAGGTTCATCATGACCACAGTTGGTTATGTGCAGAGTGCTCCACATAATTTTAATCCGACCAATGCACTTGTATGTGTACATGGTTCCTCTGACTGTTCCCAATTTGGTCCTGGCAGCCAACTTACTGCCACACAGTGTTGGAACCCAGATATCATACATTGACTCTCATGTGCCTACGATACATAAATTATGCGTGTGGAAACAACCTTTACAACGCGGTTGTTACACCGCGTTACCTTTACAACACGGTCATTACAATGACCGCATTGTTACAACTCGATGCCATTACAACGCAAGTCTTTAGATCGACTTGCTCTAGATGGCTCTCCAACCTAAGGAATAGTATGATTTACTATTCCAACACCTTCCCTACTGTTACGCAGGGTTTGAGTTGGAATAGTAAATTATACTATTCCTAAGGTTGGAGCGCCATCTAATCAAAGTCGATCTAATGACCTGCATTGTAATGGCATCGCATTGTAACAAAGCAGTCGTTGTAACGACCGCATTGTAAAAGAACGCGATGTGAAAGCATGCATTGTAGCATGCTATATTCTTATTTGTGACCATTCCAATGGACTGACATGGCAGGTTGTAATTGAGGGATTTCGGACAGGCAGCACCCCACATGGTATTATTGCTGGGAAAGGTAACATGTAAATACCCAGTTTTCTAAAGCAACTGGACGAATCCACCCTCTCCTAGGACTTTCCCGGACTCATTCCCTTTGGGGTGACTAAGTAGTTCTCCCTATCTATAATCAGCTCTCTCTATGACATCCTCCGACTTGTACATGTGGCACAGTGAGACAATTTTGGGCTATACTCCCTCCTGGAATATACTACATCTTTACCCACGTCCACATGACATGTAGAATGTAGAACAACAATGGGCTATGGTCCGTTATCCCTATCCAGCTGCTACACAAGTGTGCACAAGTCAGACACAGCAGTGCATGTGTATTTGTGAGGGTTCCTTGCAGCACACATGTCCCTTCTCACCTCCTTGCAATACAATGTCTCCCCATTCAGACAGAGTTATAGTTCGACGTGCACAGCAAGCACTTACTATGCACTGCACTAGCAGAAGTTCATCAGCACCACACATCATCATTTGTTTTAACACACATGGGGACATATTTACAAGGGCAATGTGCCACCAGAGCATCACTTCTTATGACGCTCCGTTCGGGCAATGCCCTGCTCCATATTTACAAGGCGGCTCTAAGCCAGTTTGTATGGCTTAACGCCACCCTGTTAAAGGGGCTTGCAATGGGTGTTGCTGTAGACGTTCCCACACAACACCCATTGCTTTTAGACACTGCCCCAGTTTTACAAGTAATCGTTAGTCTGAGGCTTTGCCAAAAACTAACGCCTTTAAAAGGAGGCGTTAGAGTGGGCCAACAAGGAGAAATACTTTTAATTCTACTCGATTTTCCGCTGAATTCATTTGCACACATAGAAGTAGCAAAACACCATTAATATAGTTTTGTGTGGGAAGATGTCCCTTTAACATAAACAATTATTCCTGCAATGCAGGCACACTTGCAGCACTTGCACCATGGTGCTGGGGGGGCCTGCGTTGGTGCACGGCTGTTCTTTTTGCACCGGTGCAGGGGTGAGCATAAGGGTGCCCCATATTCCTATAAATAAGGCGCATCCCTGCATTTTTAAATTACTCAGTTCGGCGCTGCTGAATTGGGTGTGGCGACTCGCTGACCCATTTCATTGTAAATATGCCCATAGCCCTCTCGTGTACATCTCATGCATTCACCACCACACCCAGTCAGAATTAGTAGATGAGAGGAGTTCAGGTGGTCCCTACCATGGCAGCTGAAACCTGTGTGCTCTGACCATGCATGCCAGGACATCTGCATGCAATGTAGTTTATCTAGGCTACTATGGACTTGGCTCTTGAAATGTCCCTATGTGTAGATACTTCCTCTGTCCCACAACTCTGCCACTCAGCAAGTGCGTTGGTTCTCCTCTGACAAACCCATTTCATGCAATAGATTTGCAGGCTAGGTTAGTGTGCATGGGCCCAGATGAGACAGAGGGGCACAGTTCCAAAACACATGGTGCAGTGCAGTGCCGCAAGCTATCTTCCTACACTGAGCTGTTTCAAGAAAAGTGCAGGGATGCACTGTATTTACAACTAAAATGATGTATCCCTGTGCTTTCCTCTGTGCTGGTGCAGAATAGGCTGGCGTGCGCCAGTGCACGCACCCTTGTAAACGCACCCTTGCACTGTGGTGTAAGGGTGCGTGGGTTGGCCTTTGGCTGCTGTTTGTGCTGGCAGAAAGGAGAGGAATCCGCCATATCTTGTAGATACAGCGCATTCCTGCCCTTTTCTTTTAACATAGAGCAGCACAGCTAGAAGGCTTACCGTGCTGTCCTATGCCAAATATTGTCAATATGCCCATGAGACTTCCATTTCTGTTATTTTTAACCATGGATAAACCAGCATACTGCCCTTTGGCCTGCAGACAGTACCACAGAGCATTGGGACATAGCTGCCTGCACTGCACAACATGACCTGTTTACCCACATTGCCCCTTGCTGCAACTTACCCTGGTGTTGTGGTTCACCATAGCCAGCACTGTCCTGTCTCGCAACACCTACCACCGACTCCTCGGAGATGACACCCGCTCCACTAAGAGATTCAGCTGCTCCTGGGGCGCTGGACTACCACCTCTAGTCTGCATTGCTGCCTTGAGATTGGCTTGCCCGTTTCTGCATTTCATATGTTTGCAAACATGCCAGCCCTTGTTACAGTCACTCACTGGTCTCTTGACTTAGGCAATACTGTTCACCTTCTCCACTATGGCCTGCCATATGGTCTTTTTCCTCCCCAATGACACGTTGGAGCTGATGAAGAGCTGATGTCGGTGCTGCGTCACCTCCATCACCAGGATCTCATTCTCCTCCTCACTGAACATGCACTTCCTCTTCCTCTTCCCATGGCCCTCTGGCTGGTCATCCTGGCTGGTACTGGGTAGGCTAGGGTTGTTGTCCTGGGCTCTGCTCACTGCTGGCTCCTCCATTGCTGCGTTCATGTAAGTGTGCCATTTTTTGTGTGTAACAGTGCTTAAAAAAATGGCTGGGTGCACAAAAGTGATGCTAGGACAGCTAGCTTCTATTTTCTTCAAGTTCATTGGCCAAACTTCACTTTTGCAGCATTAGCCTCAACTGGCCTAGCAGCGCGGTGCACACAGCAGCGTCAGTTTTTACAACACCAGCTTCTCCCGAAGGCCATGGTGCACCACATTGTAAATACGACGCAGACATGGCATAGAAATCTGTCGTACAGCTGCAGTAATTTTTGGGGCGCATCGCTGCAACAAAACAGCGCTGTGCTGGTTCTTGTAAATACACCCCCTTGTGAGCTGCACCAACATTAACGCAGGTATCACAGAAAAACCTTTGCCTTTAGTTATGCAAATTAGGAGAAACTTGATCACATGCAGTGAAGTCGCTCTGGTTCAACAGGGACAAACCCAGAACTGACCCACCGACATTAAGCTATTGGCCTGTCTTCCCTCGGACGCTAGGCAGCATGACAATGTCATCATTCTCTGTAGGTAGAAAGTGATATTCTCTTTTGTCTTACAATAAGAAGGCTGCCAGTTCCACTTCCAACTAAGGTTTTTTGCATTTGTTGGCCAGTACTTTGTACCCGTGCACTAAAAGCAAAGGGGCAGATTTATATCAGACTTGCGCCCCTTTTACACTGCCGTTGCGTCACTTTTGTGGCGGCGTAATCCATGCGCCACGTTGCACCCCATTTACATCGTGACGCATCTATGGAGATGCGTCACGGTGTAAAGCCCTGCGCCACGTGAAATCTGCGTCAGGTTTCACGTGGGCGTTTCGACACAGGGGGGGGGCGTTCCGTCGCAGGAACGCCCCTGAAAAGTGACTCAGTGAAATCTATAAGATTTCACTGAGTCACTTTCCCAATGCTGATGCGTCAAAACCCTGCGCCTGCTTGAAGCAGGCGTAAGGCTTGACGCACCATGTTAGGGATAGGGTAGGTTGGAACAGTGCTGGAGTTGCGTCGCGCTTGCGACGCAACTTCAGCACTGCGCCAACCTTACGCCGGTAGATGCGTCACGCATCTGCTTGTCCTTGCGCCTCAATGCACCGCATTGTAAATGTGGCGCATCTGCGGTGGCGCAAGGGCAAACTTGCGTGACGCATCTTCCCTGGCGCATCCATGCTGATTTGCAGGGATGCGCCAGGGAACATAAATCTGCCCCAAAGTCTTTTTATATTCATAAACTGCATTAAAGCAATACAACAGCACCCCAAGCACTTCAGAAAGAGTTTCTAGGCTGGTTTCAAATAAACACTTTAGTAAGTGAACCCGAAATAAATGCATTTTATGTTTAAGAATAAAAGGCCTCCTACACAGCTGTTAGCCTTAGAGCGTCGATTCTGGAAAAAGCACGCGGCAGAGCATTTTCTCAATGACAGTGACCTCACCTGTGGGGGCATCACTGCTATGATCAATACAGAAAACAGCAAGGAAATAAATTGTTAGCCTCTTTCCTGTTTGGAGAGTTTGGCTGGTGCACGTTACCATAGCAACTATCTGTTATCCGTGATGCGGAGGACTCTGTTCTGCCAATCAGAGAGCCGCGTTTCTATGTGAAAAGTCCAAGAGGCCGAAGGCTTTTGTTTCAAAACGTCTTCTGGTTGTTTCAGAAAAAACTTTCAAGCACGATGAAGGGGACGGCGGTGTGTGCTGATCTGAAGAGGCCGCCAGAAGGGGCCGCAGCGCCGGCAGCCCAGGAAGGAGGAAAAGGCCCCTTTCATCGGATCTGAAGGCAGGAGCAAAGATAAGGCCCGTAGGCCAGGATTTTTTTTTATTTTGTTACTTTTCGGAACGGAGATGTTTTGTGGAATGTTGATAATTAGACTCTGTCACCTCTTTATTTTTTGAAGCATTCATAAAGTTGTTTTAGGTGAAATTAAATGAGAAAACGATCCCATGTTCTGTCAGTCATTTCTCTATGACACCACTGCTTATTGTGTTATATGTGTATCAATATATGTATTTGCGGGGTTGTTGGGGGTATTGCTATTAAGTACTAAATTATATTTCTGGCACCATCTCACAAAAGACTAACCCAGAGGCGTTTTGAGGCTTGGGCAGAGTGGGCTCTGGCCCGGGGCCCCAGCCTTCCAGGGGGGCCCCTGATGGAGCCGGCTCTCTTCTGCAGAGAGTCTTGCTCTGATGGCCTTGAATAGTCGGGTGATGTGTGAGGGTATTACAGACATTTTGCAGAGAAAGTGTATGTTTCATGCAACATCCATTGAAAAGTTTCTTTTAGATTAAAACAGGACCTCACTTGAGGGTGTCCCAGAGATTATTTGTAGTAATATGCGTGTGCCTGTTCCATGTCAATAACCTGGCCACAGGGGGCATGAAAGAGCTTAAATTGGATCATACATTTGGGGTGGTCCTGTTCTGAACAGGGGCCCCAAAATGATATTTGGCCCAGAGCCCCTAAAATACTTAAGATGTCCCTGGACTACCCATACATAGGGGCAGATTTACGTTCCCTGGCGCATCCCTGCAAATCAGCAGGGATGCGCCAGGGAAGATGCGTCACTCAAGTTTGCCCTTGCGCCACCGCAGATGCGCCGCATTTACAATGCGGTGCATTGTGGCGCAAGGACAAGCAGATGTGTGACGCATCTGCTGGCGTAAGGTTGGCGCGGTGCTGAATTTGTGTCGCAAGCGAGACGCAACTCCAGCACTGTTCCAACCTACCCTATCCCTAACATGGTGCGTCAAGCCTTACACCTGCTTGAAGCAGGCGTAAGGATTTGACGCATAAGCGTCGGAAAAGTGACTGCGTCGTCACTTTTCCGAGGCTTTTTCCGACGTAACGCCCACCCTGCATACATTAAACCTGACTCGGGTTTAATGAGGTGCAGGGCTTTACAACGTGACACAGCTCCCTAGATGCGTCACGTTGTAAATCTGTTGCAGCATGGCGCTAGCTTTGTGCCGCTGCTGTGTCATAAAAGTGACGCAACGGCGGCGCAAGAGTGGCGCACGGGGCTTGTAAATCTGCCCTATAGTGCTTCATTTAGAGTACACTGCCATAAATCGGTAGTGTTTCCGCCCCTGAAAACTTGTAGTCTTTCCATTATGTTTAGAGTTGGGGGAAGTGCTAGGTTTACAAGACAAACCGTCCACTGGAGAAACATGCTCTCTAGTAGACAGTCCGCCAAAGGTATACCATATTACAGTGACAGTTGTCCTGCCCTATTGCGGGTGCTGTGATTGTCACTAATTATTAGTGACTCTGTCCATGGTGGAGATGGGCAGGATCATTAAAGAATGTCTCTAATGTGCTGGAAGAAAACTCCCTGCGCGTCAGGGCTGTTTGATTTTTATTTACAGAATACAAACTCCCACTTGATGGGTTTATTTTCTCTAAACAAAAAAGTTCTCCCTCGGCTGGGCTTATATGTGGCCTGTACTGAAAAGAACAGGAATTGGGGATGAGATATTATAGTAGTCTTGAAGTCACACTAAACACCAAATAAAGTTAAAGTCTTTCTTTATTCCAAAAGATAACAGGCCCACAGGATAACAGAATAACGTGAAGTGAATGGGGTGAAAACCTCCCCAGCTCTGTTCCACAACATTCCACCACCGACAGTTTTACACCCCACCAAGTTCTATAATGGAACAATAAGTTATGTTTACCTTTTACATTGGTACAACATCTCTATACTTTACAAAAAGCAGACAAAAACAAATCGAATTATGCTGAATACCATTTACATAATAAATATGCCTATTTCAAATCTAAAAATATGAACTATTGAAAATAGATGCAATGAATACATTACATAGTCAGTAACCAGTAATGCAATTCTAATTCCACTGTGTTCTGAACAAAGCACATCAGAGTCAGCTATGCCAGATTAATGTACATCACAACTTTTAGTTTGTTGCTGAACACTAACACAACAGTCATCATCATTGTCAATACTGATTGATATTCTTGGACGTTCACAATCACCCATGAAATTATAACCATTAGTTTCATTTTCTCCTGCATTGTCATTGAACATTTTTACTTGTCCAGGTTTGAGTAAAACAACACTACCTTTATTCCACACTTTCAACCCACAAACAGGAATTGTATACCTTGTTTACCCTTTCTGTGATTTGATGGCTTTTCTTAGAATTACGCAATGAACAACAACGATTTCCTTGGTTTTACCTCTGTTAACTTGATCATAGTACACCCTTTTTTTTGTTTGTTTTTCCACAATCTTTTCTCTAACATGTTGTTTTTCATCATTGATAACATCCTGAATTATGCTTAATCTAAAAATTATATTCCTGCAATTTAGACATTAGTCTGCCTAATCTTGATGACGCTTTAGAATCCCCTTGTCCAGATCCACCCATCAAAGGTTTGTGATCAGTTACCAATGTACATTTCTTGCCACACAAGTAAGTTTTTAACTTTTCCACTGCCCATACACATGCTCAAACTTCTCTCTACTATAGTGTACTTCAGTATTTTTTCAAGTACGTGAGAGAGATGCTACAGTTTACTCCTTCCCTTTTGATATTTGTGTGAAAAGGACACCTAGACCAAAGGCACTAACATTAACAGATAACTACATTCTCTGCTTCAGAATCATACGCTTTTGACACATTCATTATCATGCTTTCAACTTTATGAAAAGCTTCCTGTTGTTCTTTACCGAGACACTTGTTACTTTTTTACGTAACAGTGACCTAAGTGCTTCACCACGAAATGCATAGTAAGGCAGAAAGCGAGAAAAATATTTGCTAAATCCAAGAAATGATCTTAATGCATCCATGTTATCTGGTACAGGTGCTTCACGAATAGCTTTTACAATATCAACCTTTGGTAAAATTCCTTCTGAAGATACTGTGTAGATAGTCTAGGTCACACAGTGTCTTCAGAATCTTATCACATTTCCTCGTCAAATTCCTCTACAGAATTTGCCCTGTTTGATTTTATGCTTTTGCACTCTGTAGAAAAAAATGTCCGATTTTCAAACATTTAAGACACTTTATTTCCAAAAGCAGAACAATTGGGATTGTTACCAAGATGAGACTTTAGACCACATCTACAACATAAAATGTGTCTTTTTGAATTGGACTTACCACTTTTGACCTTTTCTCCACCACTAGAACCTGTGTATGTAGCACCACCACCTGTGGATGCTGCATTTCCTGAATAATCTGTTTTTAAAACATTTTTTTAATCATTTATCATACACACATTGTCTGAGTATTCTCTGAAGCTAATACTTTTGATGAAATTATTGATTTTTCAATTCCCTTAGCAATGTCCATTATTTCTAATAAAGCAGGATTTCTACATGCTTATAACCTTTCTTGTATTTGTTTCAAATAACAATGTAAAACAAATGAGTCCATAATGTAAATGTCACTAAATTCTCCAAATCAATATACGCAATATTTCTATGTAGTCCACAATAGTTTCACTGTCCCTTTGCTTTCTCATCTAAAATGTGTGTCCCTCCACCATGATACTAAGTTGTGCTGTATACTATTTCTCCATTCTCCGTCCTGCCTCAGTATATTCGTCCCAGGAAACAAATTGCCCATATAGTGCATCCTCTTCGGGTAGATATAAAAAATTCTCTTGCCTTGCAGTACCAAGTAGACCACGGGGCAGATTTATGTTCCCTGGCACATCCCTGCAAATCAGCATGGATGCGCCAGGGAAGATGCGTCACGCAAGTTTGCCATTGCGCCACCGCAGATGCGCCGCATTTACAATGCGGTGCATCGTGGCGCAAGGACAAGCAGATACGTGACGCATCTGCCGGCGTAAAGTTGGCGCAGTGCTGAAGTTGCGTCGCAAGCGCGACGCAACTCCAGCACTGTTCCAACCTACCCTATCCCTAACATGGTGCGTCAAGCCTTACGCCTGCTTCAAGCAGGCGCAGGGTTTTGACGCATCAGCGTTGGGAAAGTGACTCAGTGAAATCTTATAGATTTCACGGAGTCACTTTTCAGGGGCGTTCCTGCGACGGAACGCCCCCCCTGAGTAGACACGCCCACATGAAACCTGACGCAGGTTTCATGTGGTGCAGGGCTTTACACCGTGATGCATCTCCATAGATGCGTCACGATGTAAATGGGGTGCAACATGGCGCAGGGTTTACGCCGCCGCTGTGTCACAAAAGTGACGCAACGGTGGCGTAAAAGGGGCACAAGTCCCTCATAAATCTACCCCCAAGTACCAAGTTGCTATTCAGTAACTCTTGAAATTTGTGTGCTAGTTCTTCCATTTGAAAATGGGCTTTCATGCATTCTGAAAAAATACACCATGCTGATTGATATATTTACCCTGTGCCATGTTAAAACAAAACTTGCTGAGGTTGGCGTTCTTGACTAAAAAATTCTAATCCATCAATCAATTTAAAATAGCACAGTTACAGGCCAAATCAAGTCAAAATATAAACCTACTGCAAGATTAGACGTTTAGAATGCAAGCAAATGTGTTGAAGGATGAATCGAAATGACGTGGTCAAAAGACAACGTTCCAAAGAGTAAACACGAATGAATGCCTACAAGTCCTGCCTATCGCCGAAGACAGGCAACTAAATGAACAAGTTTCCAAAAGATGGCTGGCAAAAGAAACAACGTGCTTTCTTTGGAAACTTGGGTTTGAAAATAAGTGTGTCTTGGCGACAGCTTCAGCATGAGAGGACCAATGAACATTCAATGCTCACAAAAAGAGCTACGAGTGAAAGGTCGCGTTCAGCAGAGCCAGGTGCGTGGAAACAACAGTAGCAGCTTGTGATGCCAACTGTTCATGAAGCAACAGCAAATACTGAAGAAACAGGCACATGAACAACTGTAGGTAAATAACAATTTGAAATTGACAACTGCCTGCTGTGAACACAGTCGGCATGCATGTCAATTAATCTGAATGCCTAAAGCAGTACTGCGCTCCTAATTCAGCGCACGCCTTATATTTGTAATAAAATGCCTCACTCTGCAGAGGACTCCCTTGCGGAAACACATGGTTGTGACTAGGGGTGGGCGGAATTTGCGAAATCCACTTTCGCAAATTATCGCGAATTTTTTTTAAATGATTGCAAACAAGCGGAAATATCGCGAAGATGCGGAATTTTTTTCCCCGCATGTTCGCGAGATTTTCTGCATGGTTGCGGGTCGCCAACTTACCCATGTGGTTGCTCGCGGGCGCGGCCATCTTGTTTTGAGTTGTCTCGCGGTGCATGATCGCGAGAAGAAAGACGTGATCGCGCAACGCATGACGTCACTGCGGGCGCGATCTGTCGCGAGACAGCGCAAATGGCAAACAACAATCCAACATCTCATGGAGAACGCGACCGGATCAAGAAAACTTGTCGGCGAACGCAGGGATTCAGGCAAGGCGATCGCACGCGCGCGAGAATGTATTATTTTACAGCACGAGCAAGAAACAAATATCGCCAAGCTGCGGAAAGCGGAAATTTTGACATTTTCGCGCTCTCCGCGGAACGCGAAAATGTCAAATTATCGCAATTTCCGCGAACGGAACGACATTTTTGCCCAGGCCTAGTTGTGACCTTAATACACACTTCCGAACTCCTCCTCAGCACAGTCAAACACAGTCTAGCAGCAATTCCTGTGACCCCTTATGTTCTCAATGCATCTCTGGAGAAACATTTCTTAAGTGCCTCCGATGTGCCAGCTCAGTTCCTGGTATGCCGATGAAGCGTGTTTCCTTCCTAGTCGACACCAAATTATAGTAGTCTTAAAGTCACACCAATCACGAAATAAAGTCGAACTCTTTCTTTATTCCAAAAGATAACAGGCCCACACGATAACGGATCAATGTAAAGTAAATGCGGGGAAAACCTTCCCAACTCTGTCCCACAACATTCCACTACTTACAGTTTTGTACAGCACAAGCTCTACAATGGAACAATACCTAATGTTCTATATTATTAAGTTTACCTTGTGCATTGGTTCAACAAATATTATCATGGACATCCCTGTTTTACTGGAGCGCAGTGCATTTTCTCTGATCCCTGGAACGTGTCAAAATTGGCTATACTCCTGATTGGTACATTTAACTAACCTAAAAGTCCTTAGCATACGGTAGAATGTGTTCCCACGGCCTGTAAGTTAAATGTCCCAGTGGACTCCAGCACACATTGCGCCAGCAGACAATGACCATGCAAAAAATGACTCGAAGCCGGCCGCTAGTACCTTGGGAGTGCAGGTTTAAACTGTAAATGACACCTGCCAAAATAACCCCTTTTGAAAGATGGAAACCCTCCTTTTAAATATTAATACATCACCACTAAGTAGGCCTCAAAAATGCCCAAAAGGCAGATTGCATAGTATTAAAAGTAGGACATGTAAAATGTTAATCTTAAGCATGTCCTTATAGTGAAAATGCATAAAAAGCTATTTTCACTGTGGTGGGATTATTTGTTCCATACAAAAGCATTGGCATACTTTATGAAAGTTAATAACGTTATCTCTGCCTAGGAACCAGATAGAAAATTATATTTAGACTTTTTAAAATATTTATTACAGATCCCATTAATTGGTGGAGACAGATATGTAAGAAATATATATATTTTTTTTAGTCCTCATTTGCCATTATGAGTTAGGTATCAAAAGTTCCAAGCAGCTAAGCCTGAGTAGAAAGATCTCGGCCTCTCCTGGTAAAGAAGGGGTGTTTTTTAGAGAACCCAAAAGCACGTGCCGAATCTCACATTGTGCTGCCAGCTCGGAAACCGATGCCTTTTAGCAGGTGCTGGCCTCTCCAGCAACCTGCTAATTTTGGTGTTAATCATTGGACCTTCAAATAATAACAAAAAACACAAATATAATACGAGAAAAAAAAGAAGAAAAATTAGACGAGAGAAAAGCGAAGAAAAAGAGAAAAAAGAAAAGGAACAGAGGATACCCATCAATGCCTTATATTTCTTGCCCAGTTATCCCAAATATCCCATATCTTCATTCTTTTAGATTTAGCTGAGGCTCTATCTAGCGACTTTATTCTTTGTATTGACGTCACCCACTCTATTTATAGCGGAGGGATAGGTGTGATCCACTTTATACATAGCTCTCTACGTGCAAGAAGAATTAGCATCAACACCAGGGTTCTGTGAGCTTTTGTTAGTGGTCTATCCCCTTTCCTCTCTAGCATTATCCCAAAAATAACCAACTCCAAGCTCACCTGTTCTTGTCCCAATATACCAGAGAGTGTTGTACCTACTTTCTGCCAGACACTTTGGATGGTGAGCAGCCAAAATATCGAAACTAAAATATCTACCTACACAAATATCGAGTTTTAAATATCGAAGGGACAGAATATCGATGTCAATAATATCTATGGACAGAATAGCGATCCTAAGGTAAGTATTTTAATATCGATGTTAGTAATATCGAAGTTAGTAATATCGACATCAAATATATCGATTTTACTAATATTGATGTTACTAATATCGATATTTATATTATTGTTATGTATTTTATTATGTATTTAATATGTATGTGTTATATGATTTTAGTTAAGTGTTCTACTGGTTTTAACATATATGTATACAATTTTTATATGTTAACAATGGTTTTTTAAGTCAATTTTGTGTTTTAGTACCTTAGCGGGTTGTGGGTTTATAGGGGAATAGGGTGGGAAGTAATTTAATTATATGGAATTAATTATACATTTTTAGGAATTATAAATTAATTTTAATTATTTTTTGCGTTTAAGTTCTGTAGTGGGTTGTGGGTTTATAGGGGAATAGGGTGGGAAGTAATTTAGTTGTAATTAATTAATAATTTATTTTTATTTATTGGTATTGATAATTATATTATTGTTAATTAAGTATTAATTGGTAATTAATTTTTATTAATTGGCAATTAGTTTTAATTAGTTGATTAATTGATAATTATGTTAAGTGTATTATTTTATTAGTGGAGTGTGTCGTGCGTTTATAGGGGAATAGTGTTGGAAGTAATTGAAATCTAATTAAGTAATTATTAAATTAGTTGTTGGGTATTGATAATTAATTAATTGGACAATAATTATTAATTGGTAAATATTTTAAATTATAATATTTTGGTTATGAAAAATAATTAATTGTTGATTAATCATTAATTGTGAATTAAATATAATTAAATATTATGCATTGATATTTCTAATTAATATATTAATAAGTAATTATTAATTGGTAATTAATGTGTAATATTTATTATTTTGGCTTATGAAAAATATTTAATAGTTCAATATTTTTTTATTGGTTATTAATGTTTCATAATTATTATTTTGCGGTATATATTTTTTTAAATGGTTAAATATATTTTAATTGGTATTTACTTTTTAATAATTCATATGTTTTTGGTTATGAAAAATATTTTATCATTTAATATTTATTGTTTGGTAATTAATATTTATTAATTGTTATTTATTGGTATGTGTTATTAATGTATTGTTAATTAATTATTCTTTGGTAGTTATGTTTGTAATAATTATTTATTGGTATTTGTAAATAATTTTGAGTTATTTAATAATTAAATCACTAATTATTTTAAATAATCATTTTATTTATAACTATGTTATTTTTAACTTCTACGCTATCCAACACTTTCCCTACTGTTGCACCCTCTGGAGTTGGAATAATAAATTTTATCCCTACGCTATCCAACACTTTCCGTACTGTTGCATTCTCTGGAGTTGGAATAGTAATTTTTACCCCTACGCTATCCAACACTTTCCCTACTGTTGCACTCTCTGGAGTGGGAATAGTAATTTTTACCCCTACGCTATCCAACACTTTCCCTATTGTTGCACTCTCTGGAGTGGGAATAGTAATTTTTACCCCTACGCTATCCAACACTTTCCCTACTGTTGCACTCTCTGGAGTGGGAATAGTAATTTTTACCCCTACGCTATCCAACACTTTAACTACTGTGCACTCTGTGGAGTTGGAATAGTAATTTTTACCCCTACGCTATCCAACACTTTCCCTACTGTTGCACTCTCTGGAGTTGGAATAGTAATTTTTACCCCTCCGCTATCCAACACTTTCCCTACTGTTGCACTCTCTGGAGTGGGAATAGTAATTTTTACCCCTACGCTATCCAACACTTTCCCTATTGTTACACTCCCTGGAGTGGAAATAGTAATTTTTAGCTCTACGCTATCCAACATTTTCTTTACTGTTTTTTTTTGGAGCTGGAGTAGTAGTTTTATTGTCGTGCTATTTAATATTTTTTGTATTATTTTAGCTAATGTAATATATCATTAATTTTAACAATATTCAAATTAAATGTAATTTTTTAAATGTGTTATATATAATTATTTAATTTTTATTCATGTTATTGTTTTATGTGTATGATGTATTTGTAATTTATAATAATTTTTAACAAGTTATGTTATTAAAACAATTATTAAAATGTATTATTAAGTAAGTATACATATTATATATTATATGTATATGTTTAATTAATGTTTTATTGCATTATATATATTAATTATTAATTTTAAACATTATAACATATATTTAATTATGTTTATTTTATTTATAAGTATTATTTGGTTTATTGTACATATTTTTTTTAACTAAAAAATACTTTATATTTTTAATAACGATATTTTAGACATTCTATATTTTATTTTCGATATTTTTGTACTTACCATGTTGTAGATAGGATCTCGATATTCTTGTCATCGATATTTTTGTGTCGATATTTTTGTAGGTCGATTTTCTGTCCGTCGATATTCTGTCAGACATTCACTTTGGATCAAAGGGCACAGCCAGAACATGTGGGCTTCATTTGCATTGGCCTCCCCGCACTTAGGGCACCTTTTTTCCACCTGCATCCCCAGCTCCGATAGCCTCTTGGGAGTCCAGTAAGCTTTATGAACTGTGAAGAGATGATTCTTCTTGAGTGGAGCAGACTTTGCATAGAGCCATAGGTAAGACATAGATACTTGCCATATCTGTTCGAGGTCTGAATCCAGAAGTTTCCTCCTCCAAATTGACACCAGTAGAGCTTGTTACTCCTCAGGTACCTGAATCAGCATCCAGTACCACTCCGATACTTCCTTTGGCAAAGGGGGGAGGGAAAATATCTTGGACTCCCAAAATGAGTTTCCCTTCCCGTCTTTACCCAATGTTTTAGCCCAGCATGCTAACTGATAATACTTAAATCTTGAAACTTTCCCTTCTGACAATTCCTGTATACGGAGCCAAGAAACCAACTCTGGTGCCGATTACGATCCGGTAAAAAAATTCCCCGTGCGACTCGTATCCGGTCTTTTTACTGTACGAATCGTACAAGTGCCGTATGAACTGGCAATCACGATTCGCATGGTAAAAAGTCCATACGAACCGCATTGGGAATATTTCCCCACACGTCCTCGGGTCGGAAAATGTGTCCGACACGTCCTCGTACGATTTACCGTACAAATGTGAAAGGTGAAGTCCGACCGAGGAATCACGATCCATCCCGTGCGTCCGAGGCTACAACCGTATGGAAAAAACACCGTCCGCACCGAACTCCCATAGCAACCATGGAGACATGTGCCCGCATATGCGCCCAACACTCCCCCCAGCCCCCGTACGTCCGACACGTACCCCCCGTGTATGTACACCCCCACCCGTGTATGTACACCCCTGTACGTTCGAGTCGTACCCTCACCCCTGTACGTGTCGTACCACCGTCCATGTACACCCCCCACCCCTGTACGTGTCGTACCACCGTCTATGTACACCCCCCCCACCCCTGTACGTGTCGTACCACCGTGTACCCACACCCCAGTAAGTTCGAGTCGTACCCCCACCCCTGTACGTGTCTTACCACCGTGTACCCACACCCCAGTACGTTCGAGTCGTACCCCCACCCCTGTACGTGTCATACCACCGTGTACGTACACCCCTGTACGTTCGAGTCGTACCCCCACCCCTGTACGTGTCGTACCACCGTCAATGTACACCCCAGTACGTTCGAGTCGTACCCCCACCCCTGTACGTGTCGTACCACCGTGTACCCACACCCCAGTACGTTCGAGTCGTACCCCCACCCCTGTACGTGTCGTACCACCGTGTACCCACACCCCTGTACGTTCCAGTCGTACCCCCACCCCTGTACGTGTCGTACCACTGTGTACCCACACCCCAGTACGTTCGAGTCGTACCCCCACCCCTGTACGTGTCATACCACCGTGTACGTACACCCCTGTACGTTCGAGTCGTACCCCCACCCCTGTACGTGTCGTACCACCGTCAATGTACACCCCAGTACGTTCGAGTCGTACCCCCACCCCTGTACGTGTCGTACCACCGTGTACCCACACCCCAGTACGTTCGAGTCGTACCCCCACCCCTGTACGTGTCGTACCACCGTCAATGTACACCCCAGTACGTTCGAGTCGTACCCCCACCCCTGTAAGTGTCGTACCACCGTGTACCCACACCCCAGTACGTTCCAGTCGTACCCCCACCCCTGTACGTGTCGTACCACCGTGTACCCACACCCCAGTACGTTCCAGTCATACCCCCACCCCTGTACGTGTCGTACCACCGTGTACCCACACCCCAGTACGTTCCAGTCGTACCCCCACCCCTGTACGTGTCGTACCACCGTGTACCCACACCCCAGTACGTTCCAGTCGTACCTCCACCCCTGTACGTGTCGTACCACCGTGTACCCACACCCCAGTACGTTCCAGTCGTACCCCCCATTCAATGTACACCCCCCCCCTGGATGTACACCCGTGTACGTGTCGAACCCCCACCCGTGTACGTGTCGTTCCACCGTCAATGTACACCCCAGTACGTTCCGGTCCTACCCCCAACACAACCTCCTAAGTACGGAGCGCACCCTAGGCCCCAACATCACAACCGCATGTACGAGTCGTACCAACCCACACACAAGGACAGCACCGTACAACCAAATGGCCCATGTACACACCGTACACACGCTCAAAACGCACGTACACAACCAGGACAAAACAAAACCACACAATAATACACTATACGAATGGCACAAAGCCACTAAACATGGCCAACAAACACTACAAAAACACCTTCACTGACCTGCAACTGCCAAAGACAAACAGAGGCCCAAAACACCACCACTACTTATAACACACCCACCCAAACTTCAAACACAGCCACACCCACCCATGGACCAATAAAAAGGGCCCACACACACAAACCATGAGCCTTTGCAACAGACTCACTGCTGCCAGACACCACAGCACCATACTACAAGCTTCATCACACCTTACACTTGCACACCTTCACACAACCACCTTCACAAACACACCCTCATCACATTCACACACACACACCCACAACCATCCACACACACCCCCCAACATCCACCCCCCCCCCACCATCCACACCCACACCCCTCACCATGCCCACCACCAAGAATCCAAAGTTCAGTAACCGAGAGTTGGAGGTCCTTGTTGATGAAATCCTCAGAGTCGAGCCACAGATCTTTGGAACATTGGTCAGAAACACCAGCATGGCAGCAAAAACAGCCATGTGGCAGACCATCGTCGATGCTGTGAATGCTGTTGCGGACACCAGAAGGACCAGGCAGGAATGCCAGAACAGGTGGTACAATCTGCGGAGGAGGGTCCGAGCCAAGAGGCAGGAGGAACACGACCAGGCCAACGCCACAGGAGGAGGGCCCTCCCGCAGACCCGTACACTACCAGCCCTGGGAGGAGAGGGTGATGGCCATACTGCCGGTGGAGGCAGTCGAAGGATTAGAGGGACTCCGAGACCCGGGTGAGTACACAAACAACGCACCTCACATGGGGGGAACGGCATCCACAACCAAAATCACTAACAGGCACGCAACCACCACAAGCCATCGCATGACTCAACCACACTCCATGAGCACGCACATGCCACTGCTGCCACCATGCCCCATGCACCCAGCTGGACAATGTCAAGTCACAGGCCACAGAAGACACCAACACATGACACGGTAACCCGGATGGCGGGAGGCTGGGCCACAAAAATCACTAAGTGCAACTCAGAAACAGACAACAATGCCCTCTGCCCATATGGCCTAGGTCACAGCCAGACAAACAGTGTGTCCCAACACAGGAATGACTTGCCAGCAAATGGCGGACGCCTTGCATCAACACATGGGGGTGAAGGCACTGTTTTGCACATGACAGCAGCTGATGAACAGCCAACATTGTGAAAGAGTTGCAGCACACACCACCACAGCAGCAGCGCACAGACACACATCACACCCAATGGGTGCCTGCAGATCAGAAACAAACTCACATCAACAAGCCAAGGGCCACTCAAAGATCTGCTAACAGTGTGTGCCCAGGAAGCTGGGCTGAGGTGACAGAGGGTGACACACAGAGGGAGGGAGAGGGGGACAGAGAGGGAGGGGGACAGAGGGAGGAGGCTGACACACGGAGGGAGGGAGAGGGGGACACAGAGGGAGGGAGAGGGGGACACAGAGGGAGGGAGAGGGGGACAGAGAGGGAGGGAGAGGGGGACAGAGAGGAAGGGAGACGGACAGAGGGAGGAGGTTGACACACGGAGGGAGGGAGAGGGGGACACAGAGGGAGGGAGAGGGGGACACAGAGGGAGGGAGAGGGGGACAGAGAGGGAGGGAGGGAGACAGACAGAGGGAGGAGGCTGACACACGGAGGGAGGGAGAGGAGGGCACAGAGGGAGGGAGAGGGGGACACAGAGGGAGGGAGAGGGGGACAGAGAGGGAGGGAGACGGACAGAGGGAGGAGGCTGACACACAGAGGGAGGGAGAGGGGGACACAGAGGGAGGGAGAGGGGGACACAGAGGGAGGGAGAGGGGGACAGAGAGGGAGGGAGACGGACAGAGGGAGGAGGCTGACACACGGAGGGAGGGAGAGGGGGACACAGAGGGAGCGAGACACAGGGAGAGCAAATCAGCCGTGTGGCGTGTGCGAATGTCTGCTCGTCAGCAGGTAGACTGCGTGCATGTAGACAAGGGTGGCCAGTCCCAGAACCCCCCCTCTTCACCATGGCAAAACACAGGGCCATGTCACAACCTGTTCACGAGCACAACAACAGCTACCTGGATCATATAAGTGTGTGGATCCACTCCATGTGCACATGTACAGTGCTACACGGAAGGCGCCAATGCATGGCTCGCCACACCTGCCCACTCCACTGCTGACTGCAGTCACACTTGACGCAGCAAGTAAGACCGTGCCACACATAGTGAAAAGGGCAAAAGTGGTGCACAAGGGACACACCCATGCACAAGTGCACTGTGAGTGGAATGCAAGACAGATCCCAATTCCAAGAGGAAAAGTGCCAACTTTGACACTGATGAAACATGGATGTTGCATGGACCAAAATTAACATTGTCTCTCTCACACACAGGTCAACGTCGTGGTTCACCCCCCAACACTGGGGGGGAAGCCTCACAGGACCCGGATCTGCAGGAGCCCGATCCCACCGGCAGCGACCACTCTCACCACTCTGTGGACGACCCCGACCACCTGGCCCCTCTGGTGTCCAACCACCTGCAGCACCTGCGTCAGGTACAACTGTGCCAACCACCACCCCCACTCCTGCCACATCCCAGGAGACACCCAGGATCCCTGCCCCAACACCACAATGCAGCCAGGCTCGCCAGGAGGGACACGGTGTCCCGGGCACCCAGGAGGAGGCAGGCGACAACGCCAATGCCACCCCTCAGGGGTCCCGGAGACCCGATGTGCCCACAAGGGCAGGCCAGGTGCAAGTGGGAGGGGTGGTGGGAGTAGAGGACGGCGGAGGCGCGAGCCTGACCAGTTGGCTGGGGATCCGGTATTTTCCCATGTCCGTAACATCCTGGACTCATACCGGCAGGACACCACGGGCATGGCCCAGGTTGTGTCCGTACTCGAGGGGATCAAGGCCCAGCAGGCCCAGCAACATGCGGAGCTACATGCCTGTCTACTGCAACACCAACGGAGGATGGAGGACAGACAGGCTGAGCAAGTGACGGCATTCCAGGGGATTCACGCTACACTCCGTCGGATGGCTGACAACATGGCCGACCCTCCCTGTGCCAGAAGGCGGAGAACATCACCACCCACAGGGAGGGATCAGGAGGAGGAGGAGGAAACATCCGACGGAGCATCCCAGATGTCGTCACGGCCTGCTGCTGAGGGTCCCCGCAGGAGGCCGGGTCGTCCACGGAAAGGACCGTGAGGGTCGGCGCAACATCACCATCTCCCAGGACACCTGGCCTGGCACCTGGCCCACTGGAGCAACAGCATCACAGCATCAAGAGACATTCTCTGCCACATGGCCCTGCTGGTCACTGGCTGACCAATGTTGACAAAGACTGTGGCATGGACTATGAGGATTTCCAATGGCAAGGACACCAACTCCCCTACTGAACTTTGGATTCCAAAATCCCGGAAAGCCCCTCACTTTGTCCCCCCCCCCAATAATAAATCACACTATGAAGAGTAGATGCCTGCTGGTAGCATTATTACCTAACATATGTCTTGTAAAGTCTAAACATGCCTGAGTCATCTTTTGTCTTCAACCATCCACACCCTGGGGCCTGAGTCTGGCACAGGACACATGGGTCACAGTGTGTTAGGCAAGACAGACATGGAGCACCATACACACCCGTGATGGGCCCAACAAGCTGAGGGGGTTGCCAAACAACCGTGCTGACAGACACATTGAGTACAGCAACAGTCATGCGCAGAGGTCAGGGATCCAGTCCAGTGTCCTGGGGGGCACCCAGGTATGTGTAGACAGGTGGCAGAACCATGTCCTGCAAGCTTGAGTCCGGTGGATGCAGAGAATGGGGGCCTGGCCAAAGTTGGATGCATGGGGATGGCACATGTCACAATACCCACACAGTCATGGACATCATGCCCAATACACAGTCTCAGCCCACACACAGCTTGCATCTTGCTACTCGACACATTGACACATAGCCACAATCAGGAAATACCATGCCAGACATGCTGGATGCACCGTGGCAACACACCAGCATTGACTGAGAAGAGGCACCTTGGAGGCATAGGGACACCTTTATTAGTCATGTATTCGGGATTGCAGAGGCAACTCGAAGTACACATGGAGACGTCATGTGGAGTAACATGTGGGTCCAACACTGGCACCCCCCTTCTGCAGCACATATGCGTGTTCGCCATGGAACTGGCACACAAGCGTCGGCTAACAGCTAAATACCCACAGCTGCACACGGAGAGCCTGCCATACACCATAGATCTGCTGATGTCGAAGTCCCACACCATGTCAAGCCAATGCTAACCGTATGTGGCCGAGGGCAGTGTCACACACATTGATGCCATCATCACAATCCCCTATCCCATCACTGATGACGGTCAACCAGGCAGACCATCTATTCAGGTGTACCCAGTTGCATGTCGTGTCCCATGGGGATGCGACATGGCTGCAGAGGAACCAAACATCGACAGGGGCAGTGTGCATACATCGTGAACAACTGCCACACCCAATACACCCCAGATGCATCCCTTACCCCATGGAGACTTCCAAACGTGTCCGTGCCTGTAACGCTGAGTCAGCCCACGATGTCATGTCCATGAGGAATAGCAGTGCCACAACAATGCAAGCAGCAGACGGCATGCGCAAGTACCTGGGGAAGAGAGACACACAAGAAGTCAGCCACAAGAAGCACAGCCACTTGCATGTGCATTTACTCGACACATGTATGGATGACAACATGCTAGGTCACAATTATGACTGGGGAAGTACAACCATCACTGCCACCATCACTCCAGTGACACACCCACACACACCTCTGACTCACGTGCCATACATGCAGGTGGAGACACACATCACAACACATGCCACACGGGGACCAATGCGTGCACACTCAGACACTGGTACTCACCACTAAGCAAAGAAGTCGCGTATGAGCCGAGTCCGGATGTCCTCTTGCGGCTCCACATCCTCCACATCACTAGCCCCATTGCCAAGCCCTTCGTCCTCCACGGGTGGATGGTCCTCGTCATGTTGATTCAGGATGAGTGGCACAGCTCTTTCAACTGCCATGTTGTGCAGCATGCAGCAGACCATGAAGATCTTGCAGACCTTCGCCGGGGCATATGGGAGTGCGCCGCCGGTCTTGTGGAGGCACCTGAATCGGCTCTTCAGCAGGCCAAACGTCCTCTCGATCACTCGCCTTGTCCGGCCATGGGCGGTGTTGTAGCGGAGCTGGGCTGGCGTGATGGGGTTGCGGAGAGGTGTGAGCAGCCAACGCATGTTGGGATAGCCAGTGTCCCCTACATGGGAAGCACATGGACATCGTTAGAAGTGGTGAAGCGGTCGTGCTGGTAGGTTATGCAAAATACAGGACAGACAGACTGTACCCACCAACAACACATGCCCGTTCGTTGTGCAGCTGCATCATCATTTCAGGCATCCTGCTACGCCTCATGATGTAGGCATCGTGTGCTGATCCTGGAAAACGAGCACAGACATGTGAAATCACCATGTTCGACAGACACACCACAAGGGCATTAATGGAGTGGTAGTGCTTTCGATTGCGGTACGCCACCTCCCGTGCGTGTGGTGGTACCAAAGCCACATGTGTCCCATCTATGGACCCAATGACATGGGGCATCCCTCCCAGGGCATAGAATCCACGCTTGACCTCAGTCATCTGTTCAGGGGTTGGGAACTTGATGAAGTCATCCAGGTGAATCAACATGGCCTCTAAGAAATCATGCAGCACACGGCAGAACATGCTCTGGGACATGCCACCAACATGAGCTATGGTATTTTGAAAGGTACCCGTGGGAAGAAAATGTAGGGCAGCCATTACCTTCAGCTGGGGTGTCAGTGCCGTAGGATACCTGTGCTGCGGTTGCAGGTGTGGTGCCAGTCTCGCCGTCAACTCCAGAATCAACGGTTGGGTGAAGCGGTAGAGCCGGATGCTGTCATTCTCCTGCATGGCATCCAAGTCCGGAATTGGTCGGGCAAGAGGCGGCGCTCGGCAGTAATTTGGAAGTGACAAGGAAGAGTGAGTGCAGTACGACAACAAATCATGTGTACTGAGCACATGTTAATCTGTCAATACACACATGCTACATAGGGAGTCAGGTATGTGCTACATGGCCAGGACACGTATGGATGCAAGGTGACACTCCTACCAAGACCCAGCTACACACAGAGATTGAGAACCTCCCCATGCCACGCCATGGGAATAGCTGTGTCCCAGTGCAAGTGAACAGCCAGACGCAAGACAGGAGTGACATACGCCCACACATCAGCAGCCGTAGGATGCCAATTGCAGAGACTGGTAGCGGAACACTGGAGCCACAGGTCACATGACATTACACTAGGACAGCCCACACACCTTGCCATGAAGGTGCACATGTCATGACTCACCACACATTCCTTGTGAGGATGCTGACATGTCCTTGTCACGCTACTCCGTGTCCCATGCATACATGTGCACCTCACATCCGATACCACATGTGGCATGGTGTGCGGAACAGTGTGCACTGACAATCTACACACAGACACATGTTGGTTGCTGCAACGGCTGCAGCTTTTGAGGGTGCTCCAACATCAACCTGATGGGAAGCCCCCACACATACATGACATAGTCACATTGTGCACCGTGGGTAGTGACAAGTCAGGTGTCATGACCCCTGTACCGGGCATCAGGGGACACTTCCGTGTGTTGGTGTCCGTGCCATGCCAGTGCCGCTCACCCCAAGTGTGCAGTACGACATGCACACATGTCAAAGGAGTCAAGGGCATGCCTGGCACACATAGCACCATCACACAGTACATCTGTACACATCTCATCATACATCTGGTGCCTTCTCGACTCAGGAGTAATGTTCCACATCACAGGCCGTCACACCTGTGCCCCACACATGTAGTGATGCACAGACGATGCCTTGATGTCAATTAATGGACAAGTATGTCCATTCATGGACAAGTATGTCCATCCATGGACAAGTATGTCCGCCCTATCCCTACCTGTGTGCCGCCTGTCACCACTGTGATGTGTGAAAACCGCTGTACTGCTGCGAAGAGGGCCTGTGTATGTTCCCATATCACTATGGGAGTGCTGCCGTATGTGTACCCATCGTGATGGCGAGCGTACAGGCATGTGTACGGCCCGTACCACGAGTACGCATACGTGAGGACACCCATAGTGATAGGGAGCGTACAGGCGTGTGTACGGCCCGTACCACTACGGGTGTCCTCGCGTATGCGTACTCGTAGTGGTACGGGCCGTACACACGCCTGTACGCTCCCTATCACTACGAGTACGCATACGTGAGGACACCCATAGTGATAGGGAGCGTACAGGCGTGTCTACGGCCCGTACCACTACGAGTACGCATACGCGAGGACACCCATAGTGGTACGGGCCGTACACACGCCTGTACGCTCCCTATCACTACGAGTACGCATACGCGAGGACACCCATAGTGGTACGGGCCGTACACAGGCCTGTACGCTCCCTATCACTACGAGTACGCATACGTGAGGACACCCATAGTGATTGGGAGCGTACAGGCGTGTGTACGGCCCGTACCACTATGGGTGTCCTCGCGTATGCGTACTTGTAGTGATAGGGAGCGTACAGGCGTGTGTACGGCCCGTACCACTATGGGTGTCCTCGCGTATGCGTACTCGTCGCGATAGGGAGCGTACAGGCGTGTGTACGGCCCGTACCACTATGGGTGTCCTCGCGTATGCGTACTCGTAGTGATAGGGAGCGTACAGGCGTGTGTACAGCCCGTACCACTATGGGTGTCCTCGCGTATGCGTACTCGTAGTGGTATGGGCCGTACACACGCCTGTACGCTCCCTATCACTACGAGTACGCATACGTGAGGACACCCATAGTGATAGGGAGCGTACAGGTGTGTGTACGGCCCGTACCACTACGAGTACGCATACGCGAGGACACCCATAGTGATAGTGAACGTAGGCACGCGTGTACGGGTCGTTGCAATGCATTTGGGGTGCCCTAGGGCCCCGAAACGCACCGTACCTGTGTGTGAAGCTCCAAATTACATAGGGGACACATGAGGGACAAGTATTAAGGCCTACATGCATGCTGGTTGTCATGGAGACCAAGTTCAAAAATCGAATTTCTTCTGGAAGGTGCACAGCAGAAGTCAGTTGGAATTAATCTACTTTGTTGCAATGTGTTTGTGGAGCTGACATCATGCAGGAGAATGAAACCGATAGAGTACACACAGACTGCTAGGTTTGAAGGGATTGGTGGAAACATAGGATGCAAATGTGAGTGACCAATCACTCTGTACTCCTTTGCATGAGACAGGGCAGAAAGGCACATATAAGGCAGCCAGGTCCCATGAGGGAGTACTTGCCAGCACATCTTTGAATTCGTCGACCCAGCTGCTGCTACTGATTCCCTGGAACCATGTCAAGGGCTGTGGAGAGGTCACAGCCATTCACCCTGGAGGAGAACATGGCATTGCTGGATGTGATCCTCCCACAGTACCCCATGCTGTATGGGCGACCAGGGTATCAGGTGAGTGCATAGGCCACTGGCACAGACTGTCCCTATGTTGTGACTGTGACTTCTGCCATTGTGTCCTGGTGTGACACACATGCCATGTACTGTAGGGGGGGTCCCAGGGGGGGGATGCCTGATGTCTCCCAGCCAGAGCATGCTGTGGTGCATGTCTGCTCTCCTCACTTGCATTGTGTTTACTGTGACATTCACTGCATGTGGCATTACACATTGTGCCTGTCTAATCCTCCAGGGAATGGGGCTACTACAGTCCTCCTGTGATTCTGTGGTTACCCCAGTGTGACAGTTGACTGTGCCTACAGATGTGTGTTTGTCCACTGTACCTATGCTGAGGGTGTCCACATGATGTGTTTGTCCCCTGGACATCTGTGTGTGTAAGTCCAATGTCATTTGTGTGGGTGCATATGTGTAGTGGACCACCCCAGATGCATGAGGCCTGGATATGCCCTGCACATCTCATGTGAGCAGGGAGCAGTGCTGTGTGTCTGACGTGCAGAGACAGCCCCACACCTGTGAGCCCCCCGATCTAGTGGCACATGTGCAGTGAGGTTTGTATCTGCATTTGGCAATGGCAGGTGAATGTCCTGTGCCTGTGTGTGTCTGTGTACTCTGCTGAGGTGGCGTCAGTGGCCTGTGGCATGTGACTGCTTTGAGATGCTGGCCAGACACAGGAGGTGTGTGTGCAGAGTCCTCCCAGCAGTGCCATGAGACAGGAGGGGTGTGTGTCTATCACTACCAGCAGTGCCCTGAGACAGGAGGGGTGGGTGCCTATCACTACCAGCAGTGCCCTGAGACAGGAGGGGTGGGTGCCTATCACTACCAGCAGTGCCCTGAGACAGGAGGGGTGGATGCAGAGTCCTCACAGCAGTGCCCTGAGACAGGAGGGGTGGGTGCCTATCACTACCAGCAGTGCCCTGAGACAGGAGGTGTGGGTGCAGAGTCCTCCCAGCAGTACCCTGAGACAGGAGGGGTGGGTGTGGAGTCCTCCCAGCAGTGCCCTGAGACAGGAGGGGTGGGTGCCTATCACTACCAGCAGTGCCCTGAGACAGGAGGGGTGGATGCAGAGTCCTCCCAGCAGTGCCCTGAGACAGGAGGGGTGGGTGTGATGCACAGTGTGAGCCTTGATCATTGATTGTGAAATTGCCATCATTCCACCTGTGTACCCACAATGGCATGTACTGCTTTTTCCCTCACCAGAGGATAATGTCCCTATGACAAAGGTGCAATGCGTTGGCTGCATGACATGCCTTGTTGTAACCAGCTAATTTGTTCTCATATGTCTCTCTGTGACATGTGGCTGGTGTATTGATGTGGTGTAACTTGTTCTTCCTCACAGGTAGGCGCCACTGCCAAGGAGCAGATCTGGCTGACCGCCGTCAGTGCCGTGAGGGGTGTGGATGGTCGGAGGCGGAGCCTGTCCCAGGTGAGGAAACGCTGGCAGGATATCCGGTGCTGGACGCGGAGGATTGCACGGGTCCTGCTGGGGGACTCACCTGAGAGCCGCAAGAACCGCGGGCGCCGCCGTCTGAGCCACCTCCACAGGCGTGTGCTGCCGGTGGTCTTTCCAGACTTGGAGAGGCGCTTACAGGAGATGCAGCAGGCGGAAGGGGGTAGGTACATGTGTGTTTGTTGTGTGTCACCGGCATTTGTAAGGGCACAGTAGCATGAATTCACTGCCAGGGTTTAAAGGTGCTGTGCAGATCCAGTTTGCCCCAGTATAGCGCTGCGCTCCTGCCACCCTTCCCCTCCTTGCAATGTGTTCCCTGGTCTGTGTGTAGTCACTCCTTCACAAGGTAATGTAGGCTGGCGCTTTGTCCACGAGAACTATGCCTGTGGCATTATGTGTGGGGGTGGTGTGTAACAGGTTTTGGGACCTTGGCTGTGCCCTGTCCAGTTCATTGCATGTGGGTTCCATGTCAGTTGGCACTGATGCTGAGTCCAGACATGGGAGTTAGTCTCTCAAGTGTCATGCCTGACAGCGCGCATGTCCTATGTAGTGGCCTGTGACATGATGTGCTTGAGTGTGCGATACGCATAGTGCAGGGATGGTGGCGTGTGTTGCAGTCATTACCATTCAGGAGCATGGAGTTGCGTGGCCACTACTGTCCCCTGGGGCACCTTTTCCTCAGTGTTGTATGTGTCATCACAAAACGTGGACACTCTCAGTGTCTACAGCGTAGGTTCTGCTCTGTGCCATTGTCCCCTGGCACCATGTATATTGACGTGCAATTTTGTACAGGTGTCCACTGTGCAGCCTGACCTGAATGTCCTTCTTCATACTCACAGTTGCCAGTGCCTGTGTGTCTTGTTATACTCATCTGAGGATGGGCACTGGTACCTCATTATTTGTACAGGCGCACCTTGGGTGTTTGGCGTCCAATCTTGCATTTTGCCTGCCCCTGTGTTTATCACCCAGACTATGAGATGTTGGTGCCACCTGTGTCTCAACAATTTGCCTCGTGTAGGGGGTGGTTGGTGCGGGCAAAGCCTATATGTCAAATCCTGATTTCTACTTGCTGGGTCTGGGCAGTGTGTGATGTTTGTCTGGACACACACGCAAGGTGCAGTGACCCAGTCATGTTGGGCATGTTTTCAGCATTACCTATGCAGCATGTGTCTCAAGTTCATGGATATGGTCCCTGATCATCCCTATTTTCGCCAACGCTGTGTGGTGCAGATGCAGTGCTGGATTGTCCCCAGGGCCTGGGTGCTATGTCAGACTCCGTTTCCTGTCTTTTGCTATTGTCTCATGCTCTCCATGGTATTTCAGTGGCATGGTGGCTCAACCAACTGTGTTTCATGCCCTACATCGGTACCTTGTTTAGTAGATGTTAGGGATCTTCCTTTTCAGGCTATGCAATGTAACCTATGTAGATTGGACTCATGTGACAGATGTGTACAGGTGTCTGATTAATTTCTGTCTCTCCACCCTGCCCACAGCATCGTCGGGGGACACAGAGGGAGACATGGACACAGACCAGGCGGAGGGACCGAGCACCAGTGCCAGCCGTGACATCGGGGCTGGCACATCGAGTGGGACAGAGGCGGAGGAGAGTGCGGCCGAGGACCTGTCGACTGGCACGTCAGAATACGAAGCTGACAGGTCCGAGGAGGATGTCTCCGAGTGGGCGGAGGCTGCACCAGCAGCTGACAGTGGAACAACACCTCGCACCGCCCCCTCAGTTCCCATCAGCCGCCTCCCACTTGCTCGTGTCCCTTCCCAGCGTGCCCGGTCACCGCATGTCTCCTTCATGCCAGGCACCGCACCCCCTGCCCCTGTCTCCACTGCTGCCGCCAATGCCTAGTCTGTGGACATCCAGCGGCAGCTGCAGGTTGGTCAGGCTGCGATCCTTAATGTCCTCCATGCCCACGGGCAAACCCTCACCAACATCGAGGCATACTTGGAGGGCATTCATTCATCGCAGGCTGACCAACGCAACTTGCTGAGGTCCATAGACTCCACACTGACTGCAGCAGTGGGTCTCCTGCAGCGCGACCTCCCCCCACCTACCCCTGCCCCATCCACACTTCCCACTCCCATGCCTGTCCCACGTACACCCAGACGTCGGCATGCACCCACATCAACAGACACAGGCACCACACCAGCAGGGAAGGTCCACCGCACTCTTCCTGACACGCACACACAGGGTGAGGTAGGCACACCCACTGGGTCGGGGGGCAAACGTGTGACACGCAGCCATAGTGGGAGTCCGCATTCCACCCAGTCCACTCCCTCCAAATCCCCTCCCCTCAGCTCTCCTGGCCACATCTCCCCCAAGGACTCCTTCATGGCCGCTCTGTCCCTGAGCCCCACAGTGACACCACCACGCAAGCGGTCAAGGAAGTCCTCGGTCAGGGTGGTTGATTCTCCCCCCCTGTCTCCACCCTCCCCCGGTGGCACTGCGACCCATCCCTCTGACCCCCCCCCTCCTTGGGGCCTGTGGATCCTTCGGGTGCAGGGGACTCCCTGGAGGACCTTGCAAAGGTGTGTAGTGCCATCCTGGCCTCCGCCTTTGGCCCTGCCCCACCCCCTGTGGTGGAGTCCTCCATCCCTGCACCCACAATGCCTCCCCTTTGCCCTGATGTCCCTGCGGTGCCTGGTGCTTCCCCCCCCCCCATGATGCCCTCACCCCTGTGGAAGACGAAGGCATGTAACTGTGCAGGCAAGGTAGGGGACACGCATTGCACTGTGTCCCCCATCCAGCTGAGACTCATTGAATGCCCTATGGGCTTTGTGACTATTGAACTGCCTGCGATCCACGGACATTGTGCTCATGCTGAATAAAGCTTCATTTGTTTTTCATTATAACACTACTGCTATGCTGGTATTGGTGTTGGTGGGGCTGCTACATGGTTTTGGGTGGTGTTTATGTGTTGGGTGTGTGGGAAATGTAGTAGTGTGCTGCTCATTGGGGGGACCCGGGGATCTGTGTGCCATCACAAGGTGTTAGCTCACTTTCTTTGTTCATGTAAGCAGTTACTGCATGGTGCAATTGTCCCAGGGTGTATTCCTTCCTCTGTGTACCCTGATATCTTCCCTGCAGGGTGTTCCCAATATTTAGCGCAGAGCTGTGTCTACATGAGCTGTGTGTGTGACGGAGCCCTTCTACTTTGGCCATGCATGCAGGGCCATGTCTCCACCTGCAACATTCGTGGCATCCTTGGTGATCACTGTACTTGTGTATGGAGTATGTTGACATGAGTTCATGGGGACATGTTCCCTTGTAGGCAGTATGCATGTGTGTACTTCCAGCCTCACACACATGTGTTACACCCCTCCTGTCTCAGGGCACTGCTGGGAGGACTCTGCACCCACCCCTCCTTTCTCAGGGCACTGCTGGTAGTGATAGGCACCCACCCCTCCTGTCTCAGGGCACTGCTGGGAGGACTCTGCACCCACCCCTCCTGTCTCAGGGCACTCCTGGTAGTGATAGGCACACACCCCTCCTGTCTCAGGGCACTGCTGGGAGGACTCTGCACCCACCCCTCCTGTCTCAGGGCACTGCTGGTAGTGATAGGCACACACCCCTCCTGTCTCAGGGCACTGCTGGTAGTGATAGGCACACACCCCTCCTGTCTCAGGGCACTGCTGGGAGGACTCTGCACACACCCCTCCTGTCTCAGGGCACTGCTGGGAGGACTCTGCACCCACCCCTCCTGTCTCAGGGCACTGCTGGTAGTGATAGGCACACACCCCTCCTGTCTCAGGGCACTGCTGGGAGGACTCTGCACCCACCCCTCCTGTCTCAGGGCACTGCTGGTAGTGATAGGCACACACCCCTCCTGTCTCAGGGCACTGCTGGTAGTGATAGGCACACACCCCTCCTGTCTCAGGGCACTGCTGGGAGGACTCTGCACACACCCCTCCTGTCTCAGGGCACTGCTGGGAGGACTCTGCACCCACCCCTCCTGTCTCAGGGCACTGCTGGTAGTGATAGGCACACACCCCTCCTGTCTCAGGGCACTGCTGTGAGGACTCCACACCCACCCCTCCTGTCTCAGGGCACTGCTGTGAGGACTCCACACCCACCCCTCCTGTCTCAGGGCACTGCTGAGAGTGATAGGCACACACCCCTCCTGTCTCAGGGCACTGCTGGGAGGACTCCACACCCACCCCTCCTGTCTCAGGGCACTGCTGGGAGTGATAGGCACCCACCCCTCCTGTCTAAGGGCACTGATGGGAGGACTCTGCACCCACCCCTCCTGTCTCAGGGCACTGCTGGGAGGACTCTGCACACACCCCTCCTGTCTCAGGGCACTGCTGGTAGTGATAGGCACCCACCCCTCCTGTCTCAGGGCACTGCTGGGAGGACTTCACACCCACCCCTCCTGTCTCAGGGCACTGCTGGGAGTGATAGGCACCCACCCCTCCTGTCTCAGGGCACTGCTGGGAGGACTCTGCACCCACCTGTCCAATTTCACAATATGTACGCTCATGACATACACGGATGTGGGTACGCTCCATGCATTCGAGGTGGGGGTACGTGTCATACTTACACTGTTGGGGTGGGGCTACGCTCCATGCATTCGAGGTGAGGGTACGTGTCTTACTTACACTGTTGGGGTGGGGCTACGCTCCATGCATTTGAGGTGGGGGTACGTGTCGTACTTACACTGTTGGGGTGGGGGTACGCTCCATACGTACGCGGGTGGGTACGGGTCGTACTTACACTGTTGGGGTGGGGGTACGCTCCATGCATACGCGGGTGAGGGTACGAGTCGTACTTACACTGTTGGGGTGGGGCTACGCTCCATGCATTCGAGGTGGGGGTACGTGTCGTACTTACACTGTTGGGGTGGGGGTACGCTCCATGCATACGCGGGTGAGGGTACGAGTCGTACTTACACTGTTGGGGTGGGGCTACGCTCCATGCATTCGAGGTGGGGGTATGTGTCGTACTTACACTGTTGGGGTGGGGGTACGCTCCATACGTACGTGGGTGGGTACGGGTCGTACTTACACTGTTGGGGTGGGGGTACGCTCCATACGTACGCGGGTGTGGGTACGGGTCGTACTTACACTGTTGGGGTGGGGGTACGCTCCATATGTATGCGGGTGGGTACGGGTCGTACTTACACTGTTGGGGTGGGGCTACGCTCCATGCATACGGGGTGAGGGTACGAGTCGTACTTACACTGTTGGGGTGGGGCTACGCTCCATGCATACGGGGTGAGGGTACGAGTCGTACTTACACTGTTGGGGTGGGGGTACACTCCATGCATACGCGGGTGAGGGTACGAGTCGTACATACACTGGTGGGGTGGGGGTAGGCTCCATGCATACGCGGGTGAGGGTACGAGTCGTACTTACACTGGTGGGGTGGGGGTACGGTCCGTACGTCCGCGGGTGAGGGTACGAGTCGTACTTACACTGTTGGGGTGGGGGTACGCTCCATACGTACGCGGGTGGGTACGGGTCGTACTTACACTGTTGGGGTGGGGGTACGCTCCATGCATACGGGGGTGGGGGTATGTGTCGTACTTACACTGGTGGGGGTGGGGGTACGCTCCATACGTACGCGGGTGGGGGTAGGGTCCGTACATATCCGTCCCCACGCTATGTGATGCTTGTGCGGGCCGTACCCAGGCCTTTGCCACGTGGGTACGATCCGTCCCGCCATTGTTGGGGTGACGTGGGTGTGGGCGTGGTACGTCTCGTACCCACGCTCTTCAGGCGTGGGTACGGGACGTACCGGTCTGGTTGTGTTGCCGGTTCGCGTGGTGACGGACTTCCGTTGTGGAGGTCGCTGGCTTAGCTGGACACGCCCCCACCCCCTCGTAGTGACCAGGGCATGGGTGTCAGGTATGTCCTGGGCATGTGTGGTGTATGACTTTGGTGGGGGTTTTGTGGCCTGTCCTGGTCCTGCCACCCCCACCCCACCCCACTTTCCCCCCTCCCTTAGTTATTCTGACCTTCTGCGGCGTCTGCGTCGGAACCTGTAGAGGAGGTCGACTGCTATGAGGGCCGGGATGTCACGTAGGTTCGGGTCCGTGTCTGTCCGTCGCGTACGGGTCCTCCTTGTTTGCGTCGTCCTGTGTGTCCGTCGCGTACTGGTCCTCCTTGATCGCGTCGTCCTGTCGCGTACTGGTCCTCCTTGTTCGCGTCGTCCTGTCTGTCCGTCGCGTACTGGTGGTCCTTGTTCGCGTCGTCCTGCTTTCCCGGCAGTTTTTGGCAGCCGGAAAATATTCACCGTGCGGGGTGACGTCGGTGCGAATCGTAATTCCTGGGTCGTGAATGGCTGGCTGCGAGCGTCCCGACGTCAGGTCGGCGCTTTCCCGGATCGCATTTGTAGGTTTATTTTGTTCGGTCGGGCTTTTTTACGAATCGTACGGAAATGGTGTTCCCGTGCGATTCGTAATTCCTTGTTTGTAAATTTTGACGACCGGGTACGCGTCGGACGGAGAATATGCTCCGTCCGACGGTTCGTGCCCGGTTTTTACAGGATCGTAATCGGCACCTCTGTGTTGTCTAGAATTTGGCCCCATGTATGGATGCCGCACTGCTTGAGAGGGATTGCCAGAGAGTCTTTGAGACAGGCGGGCGCACCCGGTGAATTCCATATGGGAGCCTTGTAACTAAAATATGGTATTTGTAAAGACCTTCTTATCTGATGCCAGACCTTGCATGCACTCAAGAGAATCTTTAGCCTCACTTTAAAAAAAAAAATTGGGTGCCCAAATTTAAATAAGAAGTACCTGTTGAGTTCTGAGGGGCTGTTGGTAAGGGCCTGAAAGAATGGTAACATCTCAAAGGTATCTCTCAACATTTGTCTACAATTTTTTTAATGAAAAGCCCGGTAATATTGCAAAAGGTCAGGGCTGGCTATTCCGCCTGATGCCTTCTTCGCTCCAAGTTTTTTCCAAGCGAATCTAGGTTTTTTATTTCCCCAAATAAAACTTTTCAAATCACCCTGAACCTTCTTTATCCAGTCATTGTTCAATTCTAATGGTATTGAGTTAAATAAAAAAGTAAATTTGGGAAGAATGGACATCTTTATCAAGTTCTTTCTACCCAAGAACGACAAAGGAATTGCGCTCCAGGCCTGTAATTGCTTCCGTACGCTTGATGCTATACTATCAAAATTCACCTTTGCAATGTTATCTAGATTTTGAACGATTTGAATACCTAGATATCTCATGTTTTGTTTAACTAAGTTAGAAATCGGTAGTTTGTGTTCTACTGCATTATTTTGATTTCTGCTGATTTACGGTATATCCTGATACTTTCCCGAAAGCCCCCAGAATTTCCCAGATTATTGGCCAAGACAAGAATAGATGGCCTGTGAATATCATCAGATCGTCTGCATACAGACCGATCTTTGTTTCCCGCCCATTACATGCAAAAGGAGAGATGTTTTTATTTGATCTTAATTTTATGGCTAAATGCTCTATATATAAGTTGAACAAAAGTGGTGAAAGTGGGCATCCCTGTCTTGTCCCCCTACATATATGTATCGTTCTTGATAGATTACCATTTATTAACAATCTAGCTGACAGATTTTTATTTAAAGTTTTGATAGCTACCAAAAAAGTTTCTCCCAGGTTAAATCTTTGAATCACCTCATACAGGAAAGGCCAGCTAACCCTGTCAAACGCCTTAGCCGCATCTAGGGTCATAACCGTCAGGGAACTATTGTATTCTTTAGCCAGGTCGACCACCCCAATTAACTCGTGGGTCAGTTCATACAACTGCCTCCCTTTTATAAATCCTTTCTGGTCTGAGTGAATCAAAGTTCCAACTATTTTGTCTAATCGTTTTGTCTGTAATTGCGCATAGATCTTATAATCGCTATTGAGTAATGAAATGGGGCGATATGACTCACATACCCTTGGGTTTTTATTAGGTTTAAATAGGATGGTGATAGTGGCGGAATCCCACGATGGAGGGGGAACTTGGTCAGAGACAAATATGGAATTACAGATTTGCAAAAGGATAGGTGCAAGTTTTTCTTTTAATATAGTGTATATCTTGTTTGGGCGAGCATCCGGGCCTGCAGCTTTAACATTTTTTCAGCTAAGCTGAGCTGCAGCCTCCGTCCACACTTCTCTTACCGAACTCGGCTCCGTTGTATACCGTGACGGAAAGAACCTCCTGCCGGGGAAAAAAAAAGCTTGCCTTGACCGTTGCAGCACTCGCTCCTCAACCGCTCCTCGATCCCCCCGACTTCACTGGGACTTCGAGAGACCCTCCAAAGTAAGATAAGCAAAAATACGCGTTGAGTTATGTAGTTTTCTCCTAGCACATCGGCGAACCTGCGACCGGCACTAACTGACGGCCGCCATGTTCCCTACGTAATCCAATCCCTTCTGTGCAACTGTAATAAATATTTCATGAAAAGTACCTGTAAAAATTTACCTTTAGCCTACCTAAAGCCCATTTTTCTGGACCTCCATCTGTCAACCAGGAGCTAAATAGCTTCTTGATTAGGTGTAAAGTGGCTCCCAGATCTGAGACAAAGGGCTTGGGTGTGGGGAGGTACTGTGTTACTTTGACAGGATGACCATCTGGGCAATGTTCAGGAACTTAATAATCTTTGAAGATGCCTGGCTTGAACACACCTCAGCCTGCTCCTTTATTGTCCTTCTATCTAGCCAGGCACCACTACCATTGGGAGAGGAGCAGCCCTCAGAATCAGTGTTGCATTACCACAGGTAGGGTTTGCTAATTTGCTTGACCACACTTCTAGGGTTGGCACTGGGGCTCTGCACAATGGGGAAAGTGTCCGCCATGCTGGATCTAGGTAGAGAAGGGCTCTGTGTGATTGTCTGAAGTAGAGCATGTAGGAACATCTTCAAAAGTGGGTAGGGCTAGCCTTACAAACCTTTTCCTCTTGGTCATCCACAGGCTAGTGCAAAGCATAAATGTAACACGCCCGGGCACCCTCTTCAGGACACTCCTGGACCTGTGCTAGAAAGAACTGCACCTACTGTTTTGACATGTGAGGATTATCCTAAGGACTGGACATGCTCCCCATTGTCCTAGGATTGAGAAGTGAACTCCAAGGATCAGTAGGCTTACTACTGTTAAAATACGTGGACACAAATGCAAGCAGTCAACTTTCCTGAAGGAGCCCCACTCTACACACATTCAGGAAGTGCCTCTAAACCTGGCTCTTCGACTGATCTGGAGCCCCTTTCCCCCCCCAGTGCCTTTAGATCCTCATGGGTGAGTAGCGAGCTTTATAAACCCCTGATTGGTTGATTGACTAGTTTCTACTGAACCTACACTAGACCCTGCTGGTGGCTTCTGTGGAGTGTGTCTTTACCCTAGGTGCTGTTCCAGAGGTCCTGGAACCCTTAGCTGATGTCAGAGTGTACTCTGCCTGCCTAACCCTTTCACTTGATACTTAAAAACCTTTTCAAGCATTTTTACCTATAGAACTGTCAGACGAGCAGGACCAACCTGCCCAGCCATTCTACTGAGAGAGCATTGCCGTTGGGACTGACTTTGCCACAACTACTGCTACATTCCTCTCAGCAGCAGTAAATCTGTAGGTAAGACGTTGACTGGCATCCAATGACATCAAACCCTCCCCTGGTACAGCCTGGCTCAGTTTTAACAGATTTCTTGGTTAAAACTCTGGACTTTTCCTACTCATAGCTTTCCCCGCCTTTGGTCTACGGCTTCACCGAGACCTCGCACTTCGTCAACCCTTCGTCAACTGCATCCTATTTGGAACAAACGTGCTGCCTTGCCCTGTTGAGGACTCTACCGTCTCAGAAATTTACACTTTGACTGCTACCAGCCTGGTCCTTGTATCTGACCTCTGTTCCCTTGTGTTTGGCTTTAAAACCTAAATTCATCCAGGTGTAGTGCACCCAGAAGCTTGTGGTTGTTGCTTTGTGCTTTTGGGTGCTATTCTTTTTTTAAAACTTTAAAAAAATGAATATCTCCAGTTCTCCTTATTGGATTTTTGTTGTTTTTCGTCTTAGTTTGTGTAGTAAAATATTGTCTATTTTTATGAATGAAGTGGGATTTTCTCTGCTTTCAACTATTGTGACGTTTTGGTACTTCTTAAACATTATGCACATGTTCTTACTTTTAGCCTGTCAACTCTGTGCCATAACTTCTTGGGTTTAGCTCAGGTTTAAATTACTGAAACCTTTTCTGGATCTAATAAAAATAGTGACATGTTTACTTGTGGTGGACTAGCATCAATCTTATCTAATAATCCACTTTCTCATAGCAGCCATCAGGACTGTCCAATATGCTATGCTATGCATGCATTGGTGACAGTGTAAATGCATTGTGAGAACTACGCTCGCAGAAGGGTATTAGATATGATGGAAACCATGTAAGCATCTTGTAAGAAATTGGGTTGTTGGATGACTGGGGTGTAAGTTACACACTATAGCAACTTTTAATGTCAATAAGTTAGGATGTATAAGAGAATTCAAGCCTACCTTAAATGAAGATGTTCTTCTGTTAACCTCTCAATTATCCAGAGATATTGGATTAGACACCTCAGTCACTTATTCTTCATCATCGGAGCCTATCCACACCCTGGTAGGATGATACCACCAGATCGGGCTCAACCAATGAGAGAAAGGGATTTCTTAAATTGAATCAAGCTGGACAAGCAGGGATCCAGTAGAATTGTTTTTATTTAAAAATACCTACAGGTATTCCTAAAGAATTTCCTTTAATTACAGGGTACCTGGTGTATGGATAAAAATTTGGTTCTTGGGGTTTTATTGAAGTTAATTTTTCAATTATACTACCTATGGCAACATATTTTGGCTCTCTCTTAGAACCCGGTTGGGTCTGGGGCCTTCATCAGGGCTATTTATATGTGTCCCTGCTTCTACATGCATGCACACCATGCACAGTCGTGATGCCTAAAACTCTTACCTGTCTCGGCCTTCTATCCAGAGGACTTTCCTGAAAGATAGAAAGGTTAATGAAAGAGGTTTCTATGTAGGCCTTAACTGCTCTGAATTAGACCAGTTGCTTGGTCCTAATTTACAAGGATGTGTTTTCCCAAAATACAGTCCACTCCTGGTGGAGAAGTGTGGCTCAATGGTTAGAGCAGCAGACCCTGATGCAAAGGTGTGGCCCGGGACCAGGGTTCAATTCCTGCCTCAGTGGGTCTTGGCGGGTCTTGGGCTCATAATTCCTTGGACCTGATTTCTTGCCTTGGTGCCTATTCTAATCATGGGTCCCACGCTGCAACTCTGGGCAATAGCTTGCTTAATCTCCATAATGGCCCCAACAGCACTGGGATGCCTGGCTTCACCCTGGGGATGCCCAGGAGTGGACATTTCACAGGGAAAAGCCAGGAAGGGTTCCCTAGCAGTGTGAGTACAGCGCCGGGAAACCCCGAAATGGGGTAGCTGTAAGTACAAACACATTTACATTTTTTGATCCTGGGTAATAGACACCTTCCCTGTGTTGAACTGATTATGGTGCTACCAAGTGACTTTAATTACAAATTGTGTGTTCTTGTTAAACCTCTTTCATTAACCTTTGTCTTGACTAAAGCTTGACTTAAATTAAGAAATCCCATTCTCCCTTTGGTTGAGTCCGCCCTGGTGGTATCATCCTACCAGGGTGTGGATAGGCTCCGATGATGAAGCATATCACGATAAGTGAGAGAGGCGTCTAATCCAATATCTCTGGATACTTAAGAGGTTAAGAGAAGAACATCTTCATTTAAGGAAGTATCCAATTCTCTTCTACATCCTAACTTATTGACATTATCAGATGCTATTCTGTGTAACTATTGATGCTGGGAGAGTGCAACTGGTTCACTATCTCTCGCTCTCTTCATTGTGATGACTGAGGTGTAAGCCCTAGTCAAGCAGCAACCGCAATCCTTGTCAGGGTGAGGCGCAAGCCAACCCCAAATTTACCTGTGCTCAACCTTTTGGTAGCTTTGCCCAGAGCAGTCAGGCTTATCTTAGAGGCAATGGGTAAAGTATTTGTGCTATACTTCAAACAGTAATAAAGCGAAATACACTACACAAAAAGGATCCCATCCACACCAAGTTAGAAACGCAGAGCAATATGTAATATATAAAACAAGACCAAAATGACAACAATCCAATCAGTGTACCCAAAAATATGCAATTTTAAAGATTTTAGTGAAAATAGTGCCAAAAAGCACAAAGCGCCACCTGAGGATATCTGGTCGCGCAGGACTGGGACAAAGTCACAAGTTCAAGCCAACCGCGATGGAGCACGGGCTAGCTACAGGGACATAGGTAGACACGCTGTACAAAGTTCCTTAAATCCTGATTTGCGGAGCATTGCGAGTACCTGCATCAGAAGCGATGCAACAGTTCTGAGATGTGGCGAGGGTGGGATGCGTATGCAGCATCGTTGTTGAGGCTGCCATCAACGAGGGACATGAGGACCTGCACTGAGGTTACACCACGCAACTGCGGCTCTGAAGGACTGTGATGCGGGCCCACTTCAAAGGGTTCAGTACTGGGGTGGCACCACTTAGCAGGGTACACTCACAGATAGCATAGTTCAGATGCAGGTACAAGGATGTTGGAAGCCTGTTATGTACTTGAGCCCTCAGATCAGATGGCTAGCCAACTAGCCCTTGGAGTCACTCTGGGTTCTGGGTAAAAGAGATGCAGGTCAATTCCTCCTCACCAGGCAAGACGGTGGCAGGAAGCAGGTCAGCACTATCAGGACATGTTAAAGTTAAAAGTACATGTCCTCCATTTTAAATAAATTGCACACTGCTCTCTTGGCTTATTAGGGCCTACCCTATGGGCAACAACTGTAATAAAAAGGAAGGTTTGGGCCTGGGAAAAAGGGTTACACTGCCAGGTCGAAATGGCTGTCTAAACCTGCACACCCAGAGGCTGCAATGGCAGGCCTGAGACATGTTTAAAGTGCTACTTGAATGGGTGGTGCAATCCGTTCTGTGGACTCACTAATCACATTTAATTTACAGTCCTTGGGCACAGGTAGTGGCACTTTACTAGGGACAAACAATAAAATTAAATGTGCCTGTTGGGTATAAGCCAATCTGACATGTGTTAAGGAAGGAGCACAGGCACTTTAGCACTTATTATTAGTGCTAAAGTGCGCAGACTCCTAAGCCTAGCAAAAACCAAGTCAGCAAAAACAGGTCAGAAGGCAAAACGTTAGGGTTAAACCTATGCCTAGGATGCCAGGTCTAACACATCCCATATACACTGAAAATATTATGGTGCATGTGTGGGACTCAGAAACTAACCTCAACCACATACTGCTCAGGAGTTTCATTTTGGGGACCTATTGGGGCTCTCAACACATTGGAACAAGTCCCTGATTTTCCCTCCAACCAATAGTATATTGTGAATTAGAAATCCATATGGGGGATCCTGACCTCCACCGAGTCCTGGGGACTACCACCTCCCTGGGTGTTCTTTTTACAAAGGAGGGAGATGCATGAACTCCCTTGTTAGTGCACACAGCTGGCCTGGGGCTAAATTGAACAACATGGCGGGGGTTCCAAGGGGCCAAAATCGTCCTGGCAAAGGGGGGCCATAGCAGTATTATTTTTTTAATAGGCCCAGGGGAGATGGGGGTCACTGTGGTTTCATGTGGCCCCCCTTGCTTATTTATAAATGTATTCCTGTGGAGTTGGTCATGTATGAAGCATGGTAAAGCCCCAGGATGGGGGTCTGCACGCCCCCTTGATAAAATAAAGCCCTTGGGAGGAGGTGGTGCCAGGGGCTCAATAAGCCCAATGGAGGGGGTCCACGAGGCCCCATCAAATATATTAAGTAAAGCCCCGGGAAGGTGGGGGTCACCGGTGGGAAAAAGACCACACCACCAGACCTAGGGGGGAGAGCCTGTGAGCCCCCTCCTTTTTTAGCACACACCCCTGACAGACCTACTCATACATTCACACACCCACTGACAGCCCTACTTAGAGACTCATGCACCCACTCCCGATCCATTCAAGCACTCATGAACCCACTCACAGACCTACTGAGAGACTCACTCACACTCACTGTCACAGACCCACTCAGAGACATACACACCCACTCAGAGACTCACACATCTACTCACAGACCCACTCAGAGGCTTACGCACCCACTCGCAGATTCACACAGACACTTAACCACCCTCTCACAGACCCACTTAGAAACTCAAGCAAGGTCCCATACACCCACTCAGACACTCATGCACCTATTCACAGACCAAGTCAGACATTCATGTACCCATTCAGACACCCACTCACAGACCCAAACAGAAGCTTACGCACCCACTCGCAGATTCACTCAGACACTAAAGCACCCTCTCACAGACCCATTTAGAAACTCAAGCAAGGTCTCATAGACCCACTCAGACACTCATGCACCTACTCACATACCCACTCAGACATTCATGTACCCATTCAGACACCCACTCAGAAACTCATGCACCAACTCACAGACCCACTCATATACTCACACACCAATTTACAGACCCACTCAGACACTCACACAACCACTCACAGACACACTCATGTACCCACTCACTCACATACTCAGAGACTCATCCATCTACTCACAGACCCTCTCAGACACTCATGCACCCACTCATAGACCCATTCAGAGACTAACACACAGACTCACAGACCCACTCAGACACCCATGCACCCACTCACAGACCCACTCAGACATTCATGTACCCATTCAGACACCTACTCAGAGACTCATGCATCAACTCACAGACCCACTCATATACTCACACACCCATTGACAGACCCACTCAGGCACTCACACAACCACTCACAGACACACACACGCACCTACTCACTCACATACTCAGAGACTCATGTAGTCAGTCACAGACCCATTCAGAGACTAACACACTGACTCACAAACCCATTCAGACACTCACATACACACTCACAGAGACCCACTCAGACACTCATTTACCCAGTCATAGATCCACTCAGAGACTCATGCAGAAACTCACAGGACCACTCAGAACTCATGAACCCACTCTCAGATCCACACAGGTCCTTACACACCCACTCACATAGCCATGTAGACACCCAAACAGTAATTCACACACCCACTCATGGACCCATACAGCCACTCACACACCCAATCAGAGGCCTGAACACTCACACATCTACTCTTAAAGGTTACAGGTTGCAGTTAGGAAATCAAAATTTAAAAAAACTGTTGAAATTCTCTCAAAAAATTAAATGTGGGATGTTATAGTTAGGATATAGAATTTAAAAAAGATAGAAATTCACTGAAAAAAACAAGGGCTACAGGGACAGTATAGTTAGAAAGTAGAATTAAAAAGACCTTACGAATTCACTGAAAAAAACAACTTTTACAGGGACATTATAGTTAGGCTCAGATTTCACACCTACAAAACCAGTGCAATTCAGTAGTTATAGTTACTTGTGCTAACAATAACATATGTCCCTGTGATACACTGCTTATGACTTCCCTTATTACATCATGATGACTTAGTCAGTGACATCACTGATGATGTCATTGATGACATCTAAAATGACATCACTAATGACATAATCCGCAGAAACACTCACACTCCCACACCTCTCTCACACCCAGTGACACACCCATAGAACTACTGACACACCCTCTAACTCACACAAAACCACACACCTAGAAACCTACTCACACAGCCACTCACTCCTCCTTACAGCCACTTACACACCTAGCCACTCACTACTATAGCTCCATACTCAACAAGTTATTCACCCATACAGTCTCTCAACAGAGCCACTCACACACCACCACAACCACTTACTTGCTCATTCACACATCCATACAAGCACTCACATGTCTACTCACCATACCATACAGCCACTCATTCAGTGTCTCTCCAATTCAGCCACTCCCATACTCACTCAGTTAACCAAACACCCACTCAAATAGCCACTCACATACCCATACAACCACTCATATACTCAGTCACTCACCCATACAGCCACTCACTCACTCATACAGCTCACCAGTACAGCTATTCATAGTCTCTAACTCACTCACACAGCTATTGACAGGCCAATTATTCACCCATACAGCTACTCACACACCCACTTATTCACCTATACAACCACTCAATCACCTACTCACACACCCAAATAGTCACTCATACACCCAATCAAACACAAATACACATAGTCACACATCCACTTACATAATATATGTTACAAAAAGATTCACTCATTAGTAGTACTCAAAGTATACTAATTTAACTTTTGTAGTACCATAGATTTTAAACACCCATAAACCTTTAGAAAACACTCACAATCACTGAGGATGTAATCAATGATGTCATTTCAGATGTCATGAGTGATGTCACTGACCATGTCATGAGTGATGTAATATGCGAGGTTATAAGCAGTGCATTGTGGGGGCATGAGTTATAGTAAGCTCAGGTTTTGTAGAAGTGAAATCTGAGCCTAACTATAACGTTCCTGTCACCTTTGGTTTTTTCAGTTCAGTGAATTTATAAGTTTTTTTAGTGTACTTCCTAACTATACTGTTCCCTGTAAGCTTTGTTCTTTTCAGTGAATATACAAATATATATAACACAAATTGTCACAAAAGTCACTGTTTTCATGTTGGGTGCGTGATTACAGAAAGTTTTACAAAACTGTTCTTAGTTATTAAGTCTTCCATACAATTTCATGAAGGGTCCGAAAGCAGAAACTTCACTATGTGGCACAATGCATTTAGAACCAAATATGTCTACCCTGAGGCCAATACAGAGCCCTTGTGATGCATTGGTGACCATAAACATTTACAGGCTCGATTGTAAAAGGTGCATTACAAGCAGTATTTGTGAAAAGTCCTATTGAGCAAGATGGAAATTTCCATCTGAGATATCCAGCAATTGTAAAAGAAATCAATTCCTGGGGTAATCACTGCAAACAAATCTGAAGTCCAGCAATTGGGCGGAGTATATTTTGAACTAAGGGCCTCAACTAGGGGTTGGTAGACATTGTATTTTGCCTCAAAAATGCAGTTGTAAACATGTCTGTCAAATAACTGTCCATTCTATTTATAGTAGAGCAGACAGTCATGTTTCCACCAGGCTCCACGCTGGCTCTGCATCAAGCATAGTAGCCACTCAGCAAACTTTCAGTGACTTCACAGGACCTCTGAAGGTATAGAGTTCTTCGCCAGGCATGCAGAGATCTCTAGATATGGTTGGCTGTTTGTCTACCAGAGAAACAGCGTACATCTCACAGCTGCCCTGGTGGAATGGAATACAGCGTGCAAGTTGTATACTGCTACGTTTATACAGTGCACTGTTACATAAAAAATGGGTGTCCTCGTGCTGGTTCAAAAAGATCCCCTAAGTCTATGCAAAGTACAAGTGGATATTGCAACAACACTATAAAATCCAAGTGCTTTGGGATCTTTGGTACTAGAGTTGGGTGCAAATTTTCACTTGAAATTAAAAATGGACAGAATCCAGCTGTTTCTGTATTTCACCTGCACAGCAGAGTTCAGCACTTCTTCTAAATGAGTTCCATAGTGAGTGACTTACTGCACCTTAAAGGTTACTGTTGAATCCCAGCCAATGTGATTGACCTTCACTGAAGCTAACTAGAATGGCCCAAATAGCAATTCTGATAGTTTGAAAGGTGACCAGTCAGAATGGTGAAACAACCCGGCATTCTGAGAAGCCACCTTTCAACCACTCAAAATTAGCCACTTTACATATGCTATTGTGATAGACTCCAAGGCAGCAAATGAGAGGAAAGGCATTCCCTAAACCTTCCTTGATCAAATACGATGACCAGGAGAATGCTGATTTTCATCTATGGAGGACTCAGGTAAGCTGACAACTAGATAACAACATAGATCATGGCTGAATTGGAACTCTGTGTCTAGAAAAGGGAACTAGGATGCTTGAAGAGGTAAGTCCATCTAAGAATACATAGTCTCTTTTTGTGGGCACCTATCCATGTTTTTTCCCCATCCTTTCTTGGCATGTGCACACCCACAATTTGATGCACAAATATAATTACTTTTGTTCAGATTGAACTATAACAAACACCAAACTACAAATGACAAATTGGGATGTACAGCCAAATGTTTAAAGGCCCTGAATAAAAACAAGAATAACAATACGGTGCTTCAGTACTACGAATCTGAGCCTTCTCCTACGTCAAACTTTACTCTTTATATTCAATAGTCAAACAAGGCCAATAATCCACTAACCATCACACAAGATGTATGTCACATTCAAACACATAGCTAAACCGTCAGGGTCAAGATAATAAAATTCAGCTAAAACAGTACGCGCATTGTTGCACAATTAACAATTAAACAGAAAACTTGTTCTCTAAATGTATGTTCACTCTTGTAGTGTTTGAACACTGACTTTCATGGCACAAAGGTACAATGTTGGTGCTAAAATTCATAGTAAGATTAACATGTATTCTTACAAATAAATTTCTAAAGAAAGTCATCTTTGGTGTAATAGCTAATTTATTATTCATCTTTGTCAGAACCCCTTTCGAAGGGCACGTAAGGGTTGCTGGACCCAACCATGGTTGTCGAGGCCTTTGACTCCAGGCGTCCTGGGACCCACCCTACTATGGTTCACGCTCAATTGGGGGAAGTACCTCTTCTGCACTTGATACTCAGTGGTAGTTGTGGTCGAACAGTCATGGCTCCCTTGGGGAGATGTAGATACAGGTTAGTGAACATGACTCATAACTCAAAGTACAGACAGAAAAAGTCGTATTTTATTTCTAACTCTGCAAAGGAATAAGACATTCAGAACCTACAACACATTCCCCGTTGAGATCAGGCCTCTAATAGTTGTCAGGTAAATTCGTATCCTACCCTCCTTTGTGTAAAATGTTCAAGGTTTTTCCTCATTCACATGTGGCCGCATCTAAAGAATGTAAACTAGTAGGACATACTCAAGAGTTTCCTTTTGACTTCCAGTCAATAGTGTCTATGGTGCCGCAGCTCCATCAGTAGTGAATCCCACAGTGCCCCAAAGGCCCTAGTTCAAGTCTTAACCACTCTTGCAGCATTCAGCATTACAGGGGGTGCCCTCAGCATGAGAACTCACGAGATACGATCATGCTCGGAGAAGTGAGGCTGCTCATGGTACACACAGCAGCGCCGGGGGCTCACTCTTCATAGTGGCGAGGCCGATCTCCCCAGCGATCGGAGAAGCTTCCAGTGATGCAGTAAGTCAAGTTCTTCCCGGGAATTCAGTCTTTCGGCTACTGACTGGAGTCTAGAAAGGGCACATGTGAGAGGCTGACCTGGTATATGATGTGCACCTATGTAAGTGGATACCCTGCACCAGTCCAGACAACCCTTATGGTGATTTAGGAGGTCCTAGACAACCATAGAAAGCTCGCTAAGTGGTAGCTGTGGAGAGCAGCCTTCAGGCTTAGTTCAGAAGTAGTGTAAAACAGCTTGTTTTATCAGGATGCAATCTTATCTGTATAGATTAAATGAAAAAGAACCACACAAAGTATCTATAAAAATATGTATTTATTATACAGTACTCACTAATACGTTTAAATATCTCCTACCCAGAGATTTGCTCAATGCACACAATACTTTGCATAGAAATCACGTAAATAGCACAGAATACACAGTGGACCCCAGGGGTGTACCAAACCATATATTAAGAAAGTGGTATAAGAACCACGACTCGTTTCATGACAATGTCCAGTGGACTTAGAAGTGCCTGGGACCCAAGGTGTGTGACCAGGAACCCCATAGAGATCGTGTGCAGTGTGGGAACACGGACTGCTTTCTCCATACAAATCAAAGTGTAAGTCACGGTTGCAATTTTAAAGAAAAGGGACCCTTTGCAGTGAACTCCGAAGAAACCCTATGGAAGACAGAAGGTTGGAGAGCCACCCCACCCATGGATACCCTAGTACCCATGTTACCTACATCAGGGAAGCCGGGTGCATAGGTGCGAAGTGTTGTCGGAAACTGACGTCGTTCCCAATGGAGACTTCAGGAAAGTGTCGCTGCTGGAGAAGGAGAAAGTGTACGGTGGAATCCAAAGGTGGATTCTAGTTGAGAGGTACCTGCAAGCAGAGGGGTCAGAGTCTATGTCACTCAGGGGTGACCCGGAGACCTGGAAGACGAATGCCCACCGATGTCGGGTGTTGCAGGAGAGTTGACGTGACCTTGACTCTACAGTTGTGAGGACCAGGCGATGCTGAGGAAGACTAGGAGCCATGCATGAGCTGTCCCTTCTCGAATGTTGAGAGCTGAGGGGTCAGTGTCTGTTGGTAGCACCAACGAGCCTTGGCAACTGCTAACAACGTGGATGTCGAAGCAGGTGCAATGTCAGGACCAGCAAGGTTCAGGGGACTCACCACAAGCAGGGGAGTCAGGGCATGCCCAGAGAAATCTGAGGAACCCAACAGAAACAAAAATGACCCTCAACAGGACCCACAGGCCGGAGGCACTGGAGTCGCAAGAGGACCTCGAGCAGCTCACCAAAAGATGCAGGCCATGATGCACATGATGCGGTGTGGATGAAGATTCTGGTCACTCGAGATGCTCGAGGTTGAGGCTACTTGGAACCTGAAGTTCTTGATGGAAGGAAGCCAACAAGCCTTGGCAACGACAAGTCGACGCAATGCACAGTGGTTTGGTTCCAACGGCTCCCACTAAGGATACTGGCCTCAAAATTGGTGAGGGGACAAGGCAGGCCTCGAGAGCTGTGGAGAACTACAACCTGTGTTGTTGAATCTTTTGGAGTCCGTAGGAGCTCGCCATCAACCGACTGGTCAGCTTAGTTGCGGTGCCTGCAGATGCAGCATAGTGACTCCTTCAATTCAAGGGAGATTCCTTTAAGTGTCTTGGATGCCCACAAGCCTTGGAAGGTTCCTATATGGTGCACAGGCGATGCATCAGACTGAAAGGGGGACGGATGTTAGCCCAAACGAAGTCCAGCGAAGTCCAGAGTGCCCAGATGGTAGAAGTTGAAGTGGTGTCTGAATTGAATCTGGTCCCACGACAAATCTAGGGACCCACCCTCAGGTAAGCCCTTAAGTACCCTAAGAAAAGGGTTGGGACGATTCAGAGGACCCTCCCAGGAGAGGGTCTGGACAGGGGGGAGGTTACTCCCACGCCCTTAGTCCAGTTTTGTGCCAGAGCGGGAGCCAGTGGTTCCCAGAGCTGGTTTGAACTGGACTATGCAAGGAGGCACCAAATGTGCCCCTCATGCAGACTGAGTGGCGCTGGCAAGCACACCCATCTGGCCCCAATATACTACATCTTGTCTGGGAGGTGGTCACACCTCCCTGTGGCAAGATACTTATTGTTCTGCCTTCCCCTACTCGAGCTTGGCTCAGCAGTAGGAGGGCAGAATCATGTCTCTGGTCTGCAGCAACCATGTTGTGCTGTCTGTGTCTAGAAGATTGGCACCGAGAGCACTGAGAGCCCAACAGAGGCCCGTTTCAGTGCTTAGAATAATACCTCCCACACTGTTTCCAGTGTGTGGGGATGATTCCAACATGTTTGATACCAAACATGATAGAATACGTTTCAGACAGTTTCGAGATGGTCATCGTGTAATTAATTTGTGCCCCTCTATATGGTATATGGCTGCTTCATTGACAACCCAGGAGAATGGACTCCGTAGGCTGTAGGGGTGTCCTGCTCATGCATGGGCACCCTCTCACTTAGAACCAAGCAGCCTGCCTTCAGGATTGCAAAGGCCTGCTGTAAGAGTGACTTATATGTTTTAAGTGCAGTGACCCTAGATATAGGAAACCTATATCCTTAGTAAGTGGTGCTAACACCAGCTTACACAGGCTGCAATGGCAGGCCTGTAGTTACAGTTAGGATGGTCCCCCCTGGGTGGCATAATACATGCTTCTGCCCAAGGGGGACCTCTGTGGTACCTATGCCCTGGGTACCTCAGTACCATATAGTAGGGAATTATAATGGACCTCCGTATCCAATCTGGGTTGTACCTAATTAGTGAACATGGCAATTTCAAGGGAGAAAACAGAGAGACTGTGGTCCTGATTATCAGGATCCTAGTCAAACTGGTCAAAAACAGCTTAGCACCAGGTAAATAGTGGGGGTAACCATGCAGAAGGAAGCTACCTTCCTGCACTTAGGATTGTTAGATTGATATATACTCTATGCTATGTGCTTAGGATCGCTTGATTCATGTTTACACATTATGCTATATGCTTATGAAGGTTCCATTCATGTTTACGCACTATGTTATATGCTTATGATCATTTGATTTGTGTTTACGCATTACATTATATGCTGAAAATCAATACAGTCACGTTTACAAATTACGCAATATACTTAGGATTATTGGATTCATGTTTACGCGTTATATGATTAGGATTGTGAGATTCAAGTATACTCTGAGCTATGTGCTTAGGATCTTTAACACATATTATATGCTTAGGATCGTTAGATTCATGTTTACGCACTATGTTATATGTTTAGGATCATGGGATTCATGTTTACAGATTTAATTATATGCTTAGGATCTAAGATTCGCGTTGACACATTATGGTATATGCTTAGGATTGTTATATGTTTAGAATCATTATGGTTGTTTTTTGGAGTACTTCTATACAATACTGAATATCTGGATCATACTAGAGAGTGATCATAAATGACAAAGGAATCCTTTTGCACTGCAATATTGTACATCAGATATATGAAAACACTTATAAAAGAAAAGTATTTTACTAAGATTCGTAGATGAAAACATAATTAGTTTCATAAATAAGTTTGGTGTGTTTTTACATTTTGATAAACTTGAAAAAGACATTGCAGTATCTTAAATTGGTTATCTTGTACTCTTTATGAGTACATATCAGCAGTTTTCGCATGCATAAACTATTTTACAAGTTACAAAACAGCTTTCTAGTGTGTGCCATACATGCTATAGAAGTACTTAACTGCAACACAGTTGGTGTTGTATCCTGTGAATAAACAGATGTTATAGGACTAGAGCCAAATAGAAATTAAGCTGGAGATAAATGGTGCCAGTAGTGTGGGTGGAGCAGAAGTTAAATTGCTTCCTGGGTGAGTCAATCCTATTTAACATGTCTAAAAATGCCAGCAGTGATTGGTGGTTGTATTGCTTTCTAGTGATTCCTCTTCAAGAGGAAAATTAATTGGTAGACCCAGTAGTGCAGTGCCTGCATCCTCTTTGTTTAAACCGTACCACATGGAATCCAAGCGCTTTCACTTTACGGACCTTGGAGCCTGAGGCCCCCATTTGTGTCCGGGCCTCAATGCATGACTCAACATTGTGTGATTCTGGACAAATCACTTAATCTTACTGTGCCTAAAATATATGTGAAATGTACTTGTGTAATCCCCAACTGATACACACAATCTTGTGGTTCGTGTCCCAACCCCCCACCACATTAAGGGCCTCATGTAGGTAAATAAATTTTACCGGTTCTTAAATACCGAGCCGTACCGAATCGGTAAATTAGAATCGGTAAGTTACATGTAGGTAAAAATTCGGTAACAGTTACCGATTCGGTAACAGTCGGTAAATACGAATCGGAATTCACCGATTCGGTAAATACCGAGGTGATAATTACCGAATCGGAAAATACCGAGGTGGTATCTACCGAATCGGAAAATACCGAGGTGGTATCTACCGAATCGGAAAATACCGAATCGGTACGTACGGATTCGGTAAATAACATCACATGACTTGACGAAACAGCTAATCCTGTGCAACGACAGCCCACCCAACCAGGAACTGCCCACACCCAGGCAGGTGTACACAATTAGCCGAAGTGGCCACACCCAGGCAGGTGTACATAATTAGCCGACCCTGGAGAGGCTCGGAGTGCAGAGGAGAGGCAGGGAGCAGTTGCATGTGCGAGCGGGAAACGAACAGCATGTCCAGCCAGAGCACACAGAAAGACGGAGGGGAAAGGAGGAGGAAGCTCAAATTCAGCCCCAAGGAACTCCAGGTGCTGGTGGAGGAGGTGGTGAAGCAGCACCAGAAGCTGTTTGGGAGGCAATCCCTGCAAGTGCCTGAGGCCGAAAAGCGCAACATATGGCTGGCCATCCAGGCGCAGGTCAATGCTGTGGGAGTGACCCACAGGGAAATTGAGGTCCTCAAAAAGCGCTGGTATGACCTGAGGATTGTGACCAAGAGGAAGATGGGCGACATCCAGAAGGAGGCCAGCCAGACCGGAGGTGGAACCAACAGGGCACCTGCCCTCACCGAACTGGAGGAGCTGGTGGCGGCCACACTCGAGCAAGAGAGCGTCGTGGGTCTTGGGGACGCCGACAGCTCTGCCAGAGCCGCAACACACCAAGGTAAGACGAAAGCACAGCAATGTAGCCGCCCCTACCCCTATCCCACATCCCCCATTGTGACACGAGAATCACACTGCAGTCCACACGTGTCAGTGCAGACAGGCAATGCATTCCGGGAGATGTAGTCAGGGCAACACTAACCATGACGTAAATGTCACAGGGCAACAAGGCATGTCACGCACTCGAGGCACAAGGAGACAGAGGACAGATTGGAATGTGAAATGATTTATTGTGACGCTTGCAATGCAGCCCTTCGGGGACACTGAGCCAATGTTGTTTTTCTGTCCACAGATGTGACATCATGCAGTACAGGGCATGCTGCAGGGGAGACGGCACACCGGCCACAAAAATCACCTCTAGCCAGCACGAGTGCAGACCAGGGAGCAGGCCCACTTGCAGCCGCACCACCTACGCAGCCAGCCTCGCCGCACACAGAGCCAGCATCACCTCACCGAGAGCCAGCATCACCACCACCAGAGCCAGCATCGCCACTCATGTTCGATTCACCGGCCACATCTCCGCTTGCAGGTGTGAGAATGAGGAGGCGTCCAGCAGCCAGGCTACGAGCCTTAGACACCTCGTCAGACGACAGCATGGGCCCAGAAGACCGCACCGGGCCCCAGGAAGGGAGCCATCCCACTGTGCCCCACACATCACAGGCAGCACAGACGGGAGCAAGAGGGCGCCGCAGGTCGCGTGTCCAGAGTCCACCAGCACCCACTGACGGCCATGGTGTCTTCTTGGGGCTCGAGGGCCAAATGTTGAAGCAACAGCGCCTGCAATCAAAGGCAGTAATGTCAGTCCAGAGGCACATGCGGGTGATGAGGACAAGCTTAGTCAACATGGACACAAACATTGGCGGCATGGCTGCGGGCATTCGGGACATGTCCCAGTCAATCCAGCAGTTGTGCAGCAAATTAGATGCTGACATCGAAGCACGGCGCCGGGAACGCCAGAGAAGGGACACTACCAGCAGGGCACTCAACCGTCTGGCAACTGCGACTTCCCTACTTTGCCGGCGCTCTGTGACGATGCAGGAGGGCCTAACACAGTGCTGCAGCGACCTGTCACGGGGGATGGTGCAGGTGACAAGTGCACTAGGGGTGCTATTGACAAGTCAGGCGTCGACAACTGCTGCAGGGGATGCTGCGGAGAGCATCGACACCAGCAGCAGCATCACACCCCCCGTCCCCGAAGCACGCAGGAGCAGCAGGCGGCTTGGGGTTGGCTCTAGTGAGGATGCACAGGCCGTGCAATCCACCACTGCAGCGCGTATGCGCAAACATTGATGTGGCCCTGCTTATCCACTTGCCATTGGGTGACGTAACCCTGGACATACTCATTGTATAGATGGCATATTGCCAGATTGGCCTGTTCATGTGTTCATGGCGTGGTGCCACATTAAACTACGTCATGACTTCTCACGACTCGCTGTGTCCCCTCACTTACTCAGAAATAGTTGCATGTGATCTCTGCCCGTCTCTCTCTCCCATCGATTGCAGTTGGCACTCTAGCTGTGCTGCCCTCTGGCTGGCCTGACTCATCCTCGTTGTCCTCAAAATATGTTAGTTCCACATCTGTACCTTTTTTCGTGGCAAGGTTGTGCAGCATTGCACAAGTGGCAATTATCTTGCAGCAGGTGATGGGTTTGTACTGGCGTGCGCCTCCGCTCTTGTGGAGGCAGCGGAACCTGCTCTTCAGCAGTCCAAACGTGCGCTCCACCACATTGCGTGTAGATTTGTGGGCCACGTTGTATCGTCTCTCACTCTGGGTTGCTGGGTGTAGGTAGGGAGTGAGGATGAATGAACGGCATGCATATGCACTGTCGCCTGGATGAGTAAAAGGGAACCATCAGTTACATGCCTCTATACACTCTGATTTGCAGGTTTCAAGGGGCGTCACTGTTACTTACCCAGCAGGTATCCCTCTCCGAATTCTCCGGCTCTCAGTCGTGTGTAGATCCCACTATTCTGGAAGATGTAAGAGTCGTGGGTGCTCCCAGGAAACTTTGCAACAATATCCGTGATGATGTTCCCTGCATCACAGATCACCTGCACATTGATGGAGTGGGTGGACTTCCTGTTCCTGTAGATGTGCTCTGTGTCAGCTGGAGGACAGATTGGGATGTGTGTACCATCAATACAGCCGATGACATGGGGGAACTGTGCCATGTGATGAAAGTCTGTTTTTGTTTTCTGCAGTGCAGCCTGTGTGTTTGGGAAGCTGATGTAGTGGTGCATTCTCTGCATCATGGCATCCAGGAACTTCCTGAAGAAACGTGACAGGCAACTCTGGGATACCCCACCCACCGCAGCTATCACCACCTGATAACTGCCGGATGCCAACAGATGTAGGCTGCAGAGCACCTGCACATGTGGGGGTATGGCGTGCGCCCTTCTTATTGGCTGGTCCAGGAGTGGGTGAAGGTCCCTGATTAAGTCCATGATGGTTTCGGGGTGTAGCCTGTACCTCTCATGTATCTCTGCATCAGTCAGCTGGAATAGTGTGATGCGCTGTCTGTAGATTTGTTCCTCCCGTCGCCACACCCTCAGTCCTGCTGCCTGTAGACGTAGGCGCCTTGCAATGACGTACATGGCGGCCATGTTGTCCACGCTGTTGCATTTTGGGATTGCTTATGTGCATTGTTGATGGTTACCACCTGCTTTCCATCCGTGTTAATTACCGACTCTTATTTACCGATTTTCCTGGATTTCTTAATTACCGACTGCTCCTACATGTCATTTTCAATTTTTACCACTTCATATTTACCACTTCATATTTACCGATTCGTTAATAATGTATTCGGTAAATATGAATCGGTATTTTAGAATTCGGTAACTATGAATCGGTATTTACCGCCTCATATTTACCGAAAAGTGGTTTTTGGACTCCTACATCTCACTTGTCTGAATACCGGTCGGTAACGGCATATTTACCGAAAATCGGCCGTTACCGACCGGTATTTGGCTACCTACATGAGGCCCATAATGTTTAGTGTTCTGTTGCTTCCTAGCTAGGTTTGGGCTATATAAATACCAATACATACATTAGACGATGGCAGTCACCGCTATTTAGTTATAATTAGGACAGACTTTTCATGGAAAGAGTGTTTTTTGTTTTGCTGATAACATTAGAGCCGTTAGGTGAATCTTCGTGAAACATCCTACAAAAAATCCACATCTGCTCCTTCCTGGAAAACCTTTGGGTAATCCATCAAGCAATGGCTCAAAAAACAGGGAGCGGGGTTCAAAATGCCTTCTGGTAACTTAGCACAAAAGCAGTCAGTCTTAAATTAGAGAGAATGTGTAAAGTATTTATGCAGCCCTCAAACAGTAATAAAGTGAAAACACAACACAAGAAATATCCCAAACCAATTTGGAACAATAGTTCGGAGCTTTGTGTTGGTAGGAAACATGAGGCAGTTGTTGTTGACAAGATCACCGGACGGGTGAAGTCCACAGTCTGTAGATGGAGAGGCCCCATCGGCAGTAGGATGCAGGTTCCGTGTCAGTCTAGGTGAAGACCACTCGTATTCACAAGGAGACCAGGGACGTTTTTTGTTTTATGTGAGGAGCCCAGATCCTCTGGATTTTCACCTGGAAGACTGTTATTGCAGATTTTAGGTTGAAAGAGTATACTCTAAAAGCAGCAAAGAGTCCGGAACCTGGGGCGGCATTTCTTGGGTGTCAGGACTCACTCCAGCACAGCCAAGAAGCAGGGCCTAGGCAGAGCCAGTTGGTGTGGTCAGCTGGGCAATTGCAGCGGAGGCCTCTTGAAGCTTGTTATGTCCCTTTATCTCATACAGGTGGTCATCCAAATGACCTTACAGTCACTTCTGAGGTTTAAAGCAAGCAGGCCCAGTCTTCCTTTGGGCTTCACAAAGCAAGGCATTTCTTCTTATGAGTCTTCAGAGGTCCAGGGGTGTTATGATGAGATGTTCAGATGGTGCCACATTTATATCAAACACAAGGAGATGATGGATGGAGCGCTGAAACTTTTCAGACACTCACCCCCAGTGGCAGATTTGGGTCGAATTCATCGGCGTTCTTTCTCTCACTTCGCCACCCCAGTTCAGACCCAGCTATATGCAAATCAGTCTTGAACCTGTGGCTCATGGTAACAGTCCAGCCCAAACTGCCAAGCAAGATATTACTTGGACTGGAAACAACCATACTGAGACCGGTTTCAGGGTAAAACCCCTCATCAGCCAGGCTAGCTTAAATCCATTGGCAAAGTGAGAAAGGTGTGGAAGTTGGCAGAGATCACTGTTAGCATGAGCTAAAGCCATTTTGTTTTTGGCAGCCATTTTAGTTAGCCATGTGCTCGCCATGTGCTTTCTCCCTCTTCGCTATTGCCTGCCCTTGTATTCTGCTTGTGTCATCTGTTACAGTCAACTCCTTCAGCACTGAGTCAGAGACTTGCACATGCTCAGAAAGACCTGTAGCTGAATGCACCTATCCTAGTGTGTGACTGTCAGGCTGTTTCACCTGATGTCAGCAACTTCATCACCCCTCCCACTTTGATGACTAAGTATTTTCTGTTACTCCATATATGTGAATAGCTATTCTTGTGTATACTTGTATTGCCTCCTTTTGAGCTCTCATGCTTACTCAGCTACAAAGTGGGTATAAAAGTCCCATGGTTTCTGTACTCCTTGTACTACATCATACATTACCTGAGGGTTCTGTATAGATGTAGTTCCATTCATGAGGTTTTAATCAACTATTGTTTTGATATTACAGCTTCTGTGCTAATCTCCATTTGTTGGTCCAAGGACTAGTGCGCAAAGAAGGGCGAACCCCTTAGTAAGGCCCACCTCTACAAATTGGCGCTCGTCATGTGGGGCTCATCGGCGACTGGGATGCCCAAAGGAGTGGTCTCGATGGAGGTTTGGAATCTCGCTAAGGATGTACACTGCGTGAGGAGACCCTTGTCTTTGCAGACCGAAGTGCTTTTCCAATTTTCCCGATTTGACCCTCCAGGTGGTGCCGGTCCTCGACTGAGATCCCTTCTGGCGCTCGTCCTGCAGAGACCATTTGGTCTATTCAGAGCTTGGCAGTTGGAGGCTAGAGACTTTTGTTTGATGTGACACTTCTTGTTTGTTCGGCCAAAATCTTGGATTTGTTTGGGTATAAATAAATTGCAATTTATATAGGCAGGTAATGAGGAGATTTTTCTCTAATTTTTTAATTCTTGAACGGTACAAATTCTGTTAAGTACTACTTTGCTATAATAATATATATGCTATAATATTTTTGGGATGCCTGTTTCAAGCACACTTGGTAGGATGTGTTGCTTTCTTGGAGGTATCAATATGGATCTAGAACAGAATCAGCCGGCTCCCCCTGAGGGGACACCAAATAGGTATATGTACATTAAAAACTGTATTTCTTCCATAATGTATGGCACACTGTGGAATAATTACACCAAAAATAATCCTGATCTGCATGGCCAATAAATGTGTTATTTGATCTTAGAAAGATTCAGTATGTGGAACAATGTGTGTTTAAGCGCAACTGTAGTCAAGATATGTTTGACTGTGTACGAATGTGGGAGAAAGAAGCACGTGAAAGAGTGAGGAAAGAGCAAGCTTTAGCAGAAAAAGAACAGCAAAAAAATATCTATGCGAAAGCGCTGGTGATGAAAAATAAAGAAATGAAGGAAATAAAAGAGAGAGAGGATAGGGAGCGTTGTTTACTGATAAATGGCCAATACCCTGTCCGGCGCCCCCTTTATCCTCTGCTTAGTAAACCTCAGGACGATTCAACTCTATTAGATCGCTCTCTGCCTCCATATACTTTTCCCTCTGCCCCGAGGTTGATTCTGATGATGACAAATCTTTCTCAGATTAGGGAAAGACAGAATCAGATGCTAAACAACAGACTCGCTCCTTTCTGACCACTGACTGTGTGGCCACTCTTAGATCTACTGCCCGAAAAGCAGCACGTAGTGACACTTCCGCTCCAGATCTTATAGCAAATGTTCAGCAATGGCCGGAGTCAGAGCAGTTATATTTTATAGAGTCGTTTACTGGAGAAGTAATTGAAAGGTTCAGGAAACATTCCAGAGAATTAGAGCCTGTTGATATAAAAAATTATCATAAACGATTGAGTGACGGTCTTTTTCTCCCTTCTCAGGTGGCCGATTTAATTAGACGTGTGGTTAAACTACGAACTGATGTATTGCGTTTGCGAGAAGAGAAAAAGGCAGCTGCTACAGCTGAACAAACACTTCAGACCCCCGGGCCACAGGATGGAGATCCAGGGACAGATAAGGATATTGTAGTTCATGGGCAACCAATGCATGAAGCTGCGCCTTTGTATGTCCCTCCTATGGGTGCGGGAACAGATGACGATAAAGATTCAACTGATGCGAAGGGATATTTTGTTGACAATTGGGTCTATATCCCTTGCAGTAGAACGGATATATTGGCTCTTAAAGCTGCTTTGCCTGACCCACTGAAAAATCCGGATGCTTTTTATGAAGAAGTTGAAGGGGCTATTAGTTCTTGCACTATGACTTTGCCTGACATTGATATGTTTTTTGGCCTTATTTTACCTCCTGATATGTGGAGATCTATTTGTAAAGTAGATGATCATGCAGCTATTGGAGATATTTAGAAGGAAATAGAGAGGAAAGATGCAGAAAGGGAACCTGCACAGAAACCGCAACAAGAAACATTAGACCTCCCAGATGCTATAATAACTAAGTTGAAAACTCTCATACTTCCTAAAAAGATAGATTGGACTATGCTAGCGTCTTGTAAGCAGAAACCAGATGAGTCAGTTTCTGATTTCTTTACACGTTTTGAGGAGACATTCCATGACTTTAGTGGCCAGTCATTGACAGATGAAACGGGTAGGCATCTGTTCGTCAACAAATTTGTCACAAACATGTTGCCAGGAATAGCTAGTCGCGTAAAGACCAGCGAGAGTTCATGGACTACGTCTTCCCCAGTCTCTCTTTTGACTATGGCTCAGTATTATGAATGTCAGGAATTGGTAGCTAAGGGCAACGAGGATACAAAGGCTAAGGATTTAAAAACAAAGGTTATGTTAGCTCAGGTTTATGGTCCATCTTACAGAGGTAGTGGTAGAGGCGTACGTGCGATGTACCCCCCTAGTGCGCCCCCTTTTACTCGAGCTACTTTGTCTTCTGATCAGTGTGCCTATTGCAAGGAGATTGGACATTAGTGTTTTGAGTGTCCACTTTTGCAAGGTCAGCAGTATCAGCGTGGTAGAGGACAAATGAGAAGCCGCCCAGGGAACTCAGGAAATAGGGGAGGTATGGATAATCGCACTAGGTTTAAGGCAGTAGAGCATACTCAGAATTCTTCTAACACTTTTTACAGACCCAACCAATATCAAATGTCCGATTATTCGACCGCTGATTTGAAGGATTCTGCTTATGCATAGAAATGCCTAGGATGGGGTAAGGAATCACTTGAAGTCCCAGTAGATCAGAAGGGTCCCTATGTCAACGCACACGTTTTAGGTTCTACTGATCGGTTTTTGGTTGACACAGGAGCTACCCGTAGTGCCCTGTTTAAACAATTGGTTCCTAGATCCCCTGTCTAGCTTAACAATCACATCGATAGGATTAGATGGGACACCTTCCCTTAGCCCACTGTCACAACCACTTGCATTTCATGTTGCTAAATTTACTGCAGCGTGTCCTTTTTTGCTTTCCCCTAACACACCGGACAACATTGTGGGCCTCGATATGCTCAAACATTTTCGTTCTACGATACGTTGTTCTCCAGAAGGCGTGCGTGTTATTTTGAATGATAACTATCCGATGGTTGAGAGGTTTTGTCTTATTAAAGAAGATATTGCTTTGGCATCCCTATCTAGTACTCTGTGGGCTACGTCAGATACTGATGTGGTTCAAATGGTTATCCCACCAGTCCATATTCAAGTGAAGGAGGGCGCTTCATTGCCTCGACTGCCTCAATATAAAATTTCTCGAGAATGTGAAGAGGTACTAATACGTATTGTTCAAGATCTGATTGGAGTAGGGGTTGTGGAAGAAGTCCCTTACAATATTTGCAATAGCCCTATCCTTCCCATCTTGAAAAAAGACACTGATACTAAAATATACAGGTTTATCATTGACTTACGAGAAGTTAATAAGATCGTAGTGCCTCAATACCCGGTAGTCTCTGACATCACGACACTCCTTACAATGGTTCCTCCGACTGCAGTACATTCTCTGTGATTGATTTGAAGAACGCTTTCTTTTCCATACCTATTCATCCTGACAGCCGATATTTGTTCGGCTTTACTTTGAATAATTGATCCTTCAGATTTTGTAGAGCTCCACAAGGGTATACTGAGAGTCCTAGCATTTATAGCCAGGCATTGAAAAGACAGCTTGATTCTTTCCCTGTGCCAAAAGGGGTAGCTCTCATTTAATATGTTGATGACATCTTGTTGGCTGTAGACACCACTGACCAATGTGAAGAAGGAACATTGTCATTGTTCTCCTTTCTTACCTCTCACCATCATAAGGTTTCTTGGAAGAAATTGCAATATTGTAGACAGCAGGTTACCTATTTAGGTCACCTCCTGTCTAAGGAGGGATATGCACTCACACCAAATCCCATCCAAGCTATTTTAGCCATGCCTGTGCCCCGTACTCAGAAGGATGTTCGTGCATTGATCGGCCTTACTTCTTTTTGTAGCTTTTCACATATTGTTAAACCCTTGTTGGCCCTTTTGACTAAAGACACTCCAATGCCCCTTCCATGGACTACTGCATGTCAGAATGCTTTCCAACAGTTGCGTCAAGCTCTATGTTCTGCACCAGTATTAGGCACTCCAGACTACACCAAGGCCTTCACACTCTATGTACATGAGAGGGATGGTTGCGCACTCTCAGTTTTAGTACAGACACATGGTGATAAGCAGCATCCTTGTGCATATTTTTCAGCTGCCCTAGATTCAGTCGCACGTGCGTTGCCTGGGTGTTTTCGCTCTGTGGCAGAGGCAGCTGTGTCCATACGTCAGAGTGGGGGGATAGTCTTGTCACATAGATTGTTTGTGTTAGTACCCCATGCAGTTGATGCCCTTTTGAACCTGACCAAAACACAGCATTTAACTAGTGCTCGCTTGACAGGTTATGAATTGACACTCTTGACCCCTCATATCACCTTGAAAAGATGACTCTATATTCCTTACTGAGGAACAAAGGGTCGTGTTGACCTGCAAGATATGCCTCTTTTAAATGTTGATGGGGAATTATGGGTTGATGGGTCCTGCTTGAAATTACCGGATGGCACGACATCAGCTGCATATGCAATCACAACGCTTCAGACGGTAGTTGAGACAGCCCGCATTCCACAGAAGTCAGCTCAGGCAGCTGAGCTGATAGCATTGACGAAGGCGTGTGAACTTAGTACTGACTTGTCTGTTAACATCTATACCGATAGCCGCTATGCCTTTGGAGTGGCTCACGATTTTGGGCTACTCTGAAAGGAAAGAGGCTTCCTTACATCACATGGGACACAAATAGTGCATGGAGAATTAGTACATAATCTCCTTACTGCCTTGACATATCCGAAGAAAATAGCGATTGTTAAGTGTAGTGCACACAAGAAAGTGACTGATAAAATAGGACAGGGCAATGCCTTTGCGGATCACACAGCCCGTGAGACTGCAATGCAGCGAAGCACTACATTAAGGTATGTGGTTAAGTCTCAGGCTGAACGTTGGCATGATGCCAGGCAAGAAGTGCTGGATATGCAGCGATCTGCCTATGTTGATGAACTAGAGCAATGGTCTAAGGAGGGAACATTGGATGATGAGGGCTGTTAGAGAAATAAAGACATGACTAAATGGAGATTGCCCACAGCCTATTTACATCCTATGATTCACATGGCACATTGGCCGGCACATGTTGGAGCTTCTTCATTAGCGAAGCAGCTTACGCAAGTTTGGGATCATCCAGAAATTGCTGGCACAGCTAAAAAGATAGTGCAGTCTTACTTGATTTGTCTCCAGTATTATCCTTTTGAGGTTCTGCAAATGGATTACATCCAGCTTGAACGCTGTAATAACTTAAAGTATGTCCTAGTAGTGGTATGTGCCTTCAGTAAGTGGATAGAAGCGTACCATACGAAGATAATACAGCTTTTACTACAGCAAAGGTGCTTTTAAAGGAGGTTTTCCCCAGATTTGGTGTTTGCCGACTTTTGTGGAGTAGTAACGGACCCCATTTCATTGGGCAAGTTGTTGAGTATGTCTTGAAAGGATTAGGAATTAAGCAGATGTTTCATGCTGCTTCCCACCCACAATCAGCAGGGCTAGTGGAATGATACAATTCTACTCTCAAACTTAAGTTAGCAAAAATCCAGGCCTTCACATCTCTGAAATGGCCTGATGCACTACCCTTGGCATTATTGTCCATTAGATCGATGCCACATACACGATCTGGCCTTACACCATATGAGGTGGTTTTTGGAAGGCCTATGAATATCTGGAGGATTCCTAAGCCACGCCCAATACATGATGTACCTTGTGTCACAGTTGACTGACAGTTTGCTTTCTATTCATCAACGGGTTTGAGAAGCTCTTCCTGACAGGTCGCGAGGTGATGGCCATGATCTGCGGCCCGTGACCAGGTGATGATCAAAGTCTTCCAGAGGTCGAATAGCCTGGAACCGAGGAGGCGAGGTCCTGAGCAGGTGCTCTTGGCGACCAGAACTGCAGTCCGAGTGACCAATTGGAAGAATTGGATTCACTCCACGCACTTTAAGAAGGTGCCGTCTGCCCTGGTGGAACCTGCTGCACTTACCGACCATCGAGACATCCTGGACACAGAGAGAGGCCAAGCCCTATCACCTGAAGAACCTGAGGAAGTCTTCCCGGACCGCACGATCCCTGGTGCATCTCGATATCAGCTGCGGCCCCAGAGAGAAACTGCATTGCTGAAAAAGACTGGTTGAGCAACCGTCCTGGGTTAGTGAAAGATTGAGCTGCAAAGGGTGGGGGGGTCTATTAGTGACACCCATCTCAAACTCAGTTAAGAAACCAACGGCTGCCCAGGACTTTAGAGCTCCATCTGCTTTGTTATTTCAACGTCAAGATAAACATGCCTATGGAAAAGACATTGACTGCAGCAAGAATCTGCAACAAGAAGACTATGTGCATTGCTAGGTTTACTTTCACTGTGATCATTATGGCAGTAATAACTTGGGTTGTAGAGGAAGTGAATCCTGCTCGAAGAACACTGACTGCCCCTACTCCGGCACCTATTGGGCACCACTACTTCACCCTCCCTTATCATGAGCAGAAGCATAGACAGTCTTATTTTAACAACACGTTCATCCAGATGTTGCACCATAGACATAATGCTATGAACATTACCAACTGTTGGGTGTGTGAAATGATGCCGGCTCATCAGAAAAAGGGAGGAACACCTTTCATTCCTCTGCCATTCTCTCACAATGGCTCCTGTAGAGCCTGGTTTGCTCTGTTGTGGGCCACTCATTCTGCTACTATCACTGATTTTGATGTAGGAAGACTGAACTACCAGCTAAATAAAGTGTGCTATCCTGATGAGGAAGGAGATCCGCAGGCTAAAGGAACTGTATGGGAAATGGAGGAGTATCGCTGAGGAAATTCCTCTACACACTATGTTTTCCCAAATACTCGAACTGCTAAGGGTAATGGACCTTTTGTTATAGCTGTTACTAGGGCTCGAGCAGACTTGTGTGTGAACAGTGTTGGCAAACTTGCCGTGGGAAAAAGCGATTGTACTCTGATTTTAAATATTACTGGAGTAAATAACAGCAGTTTTACGTCATCGCATAATACCTATTTTATATGTGCAAATAAGGGATATTATAAGTTACCCATTGGCTGGTCCGGTACTTGTTTTGTGTCCTTTTTGTTGCCACCTGTGTTTTTGGCACCTGCATCATATCACAAGGACTATAAACTGTTTAATGACATTTCCAAAAACAGATTTAAGAGGACAACAAATCATGATGAGGTGGATCAGACTGACACTGCACTGCAGCAATATGTTGATTTTAATTTGGGACTGTTCTTCTTTGTTGGTGCTGCCTTGAACAGCAGGAAAATCAGACGCTTGACACGTGTTGTAGAGGCTGTAACTAACCAAACAGCTATGACACTTGGAAACATCACAGAAGAACTGCAAATTGCAAGGATTGTGGCGCTCCAAAACTAAATGGTCCTCGACATTGTACTGGCTGATCGAGGTGGTGAATGTCGCATCATCGGGAGCAGTTGTTGTGTTTATATCCCTGATCACGCCCCTTCAGTTTTTGATGCAATCTCTAAACTGCATAAAATCGCTGCTGAGATTCCCCCCGATACCGGAACATGGTCTTTAACCGTTTGGCTGTGGACATTATTTGTTACCTGGGGCTGGAAATTGTTGGCAATATTATGTATATTATTTGCAATTCTGCTGACATGCTGCCTGTGCCTACAATGTGGTCCAATGCTTTGTTCCCTTTGTGCCCCTGCTTGTATACCTACCAAATATAGCGTTGGGAAAGTGAATGCCCAATATGTACTAGAAGTTAATGACATAATGCAAATTGACATACAATATGTTTTTATTGTTCCTTCTAAATCATAGATGTCTTCAACTAATGCTAAAAGGGTTGTCTGTGGAAGTTGGCAGAGATCACTTTTAGCATGAGCTGAAGCCATTTTGTTTTTGGCAGCCATTTTAGTTAGCCATGTGCTCGCCATGTACTTTCTCCCTCTTCACTATTGCCTGTCCTTGTCTTCTGCTTTTGTCATCTGTTACAGTTAACTCCTTCAGCACTGAGTCAGAGCCTTGCACATGCGCAGAAAGACCTGTAGCTGAATGCACCTGTTCTAGTGTGTAACTGTCAGGCTGTTTCAACTGATGTCAGCAACTTCATCACCCACTTTATTGACTAAGTATTTTTTGCTACTGCATATATGTGAATAGCTATTCTTGTGTATACTTGTACCGCCTCCTTTTGAGCTCTCATGCTTACTCAGCTACAAAGTGGGTATAAAAGGCCCATGGTTTCTGTACTCCTTGTACTACCTCATACATTGCCTGAGGGTTCTGTACAGATGTAGTTCCACTCATGAGGTTTTAATAAACTATTGTTTCAATATTACAGCTTTTGTGCCAATCTCCATTTGTTGGTCCAAGGACTAGTGCGCAAAGAAAGGCGAACCCCTGCACCGGTAGGCCTTGGAAAGGCCCACCTCTACAAAGGGACCCATGTCTCGGCATACCCTGTCAACTTAGGGCGAACAAAGCAAACACAAAGAGATGATGGACGGAGCGCTGAAACGTTTCAGACAGTCACCCCAAGTCACAGATCTGGGTTGAATCCATCATCATTCTTTAGCTCACTTTGCCACCCCAGTTCAGACACAGCTATATGCTAATCAGTGTTGACCCTGTGCCTCATGGGAACAGTCCCCCCCGAACTGCCAAGCCATGTCTTCCCTGAACTGGAAACAAGCATCATGAGACCGGTTTCTGGGTAACACCCTTCATCAGCCAGGCTAGCTTGAATCCAGTGGCAAAGTGAGCAAGGTACCTACGTCTGGGCATACCCTGCCAACTTAAGGTGAACAAAGCAAACATAAGGAGATGATGGACAGGATGCTGAAACCTTTCAGACACTGTCCCCGAGTCACAGACCTGGGTTGGATCCATCATCTTTCTTTAGCTCACTTCGCCACCACTTAGGAAATTAGAATTACAATTTGCAGATGAAATAAATGGTGTAGCAACAATTATGGAAGGGTTACAAGAGGAAGAGTGGAAAGATAGTGTAAGTAGTGACTCTACACTTAAGTTAGTGAAAGAACTAATAATTAAACGATGTCTATCAATCCATATATTATTGTTTAACTCTCTCAAATCAATACATAATCTGATGGCCTTATTGTTGGGTTTGGATGTAATAACAATGGGAGACACCCATTCCGCACTTTCTATGGGTTCAATAACCTTCTGATTGACCAGTGTTTATAATTCCTGTTTAAGGGGTTCCTTCAACATTATGGGTACATTCCTACACTTGTGTGACTGGTTTAGCATTGTCTTTTAATACTATTTTATGTTGAAAATGTTTTAAACATCCCAACTTATCTGTGAACACTTCTGGAAATTCATTAACTAACTCTTTGCCACATACTGATCTGTCTACCAATAAAACCGGTACTTCTGCATTGGGATCAAGCTTGATCCCTAAATCTTTTTGATGTGCCCATCCCAAAAGATTAGAACCATGTTTGGCAACATAAACTTTACCCACTGTGCTTCTATCCTTAAATACAATCTTCATTATAGCCATCCCTTCCAAGGGAATGGGGTCTTTATTGTATCCTACTGGTACAAAGTCTGGTTCCACAAGTGCTACAACATTCTCTTCAAACATTGAGTGAAATGTTTCACTATTGACAAAAGTAAAAGGAGAACATGATGTTGTAATCACTTGTTTTAGTTTTCTTTTGGTTTATTCCGTTCCCCCCAGCCTCGATCCTTTGTTCTGTAGTCCTGAGAATGCTACGAACATTCTATGATAAGCGCCCTTTCCCAACTGTTATTTTCGGGCAATGGATTTCGACTGAAAAGACGTATAAAAGCTTCTTACTTGATTTATCGTGTATCTTCTTTATTACACTGGCGACGAGGAGTTGTGTGGAGGGCAACGGTTGAAATCCCCTCCGTATGTAGCCCGGAAGATACACCTCTGGCGAACAAGAAGGAATTTTGGAGCGTACTCCGGAAGGCAGCGCCCGCGTCATCTCGTTGATGTAGGTGGAGCCGAGGAGGTATGAGGAAGATGAAGTAACCCATCCGGGTCAGCCGACAGCGTCGAGGTGGGGAGGAGCATCTCGCTGAAACCAGCGGAAATTCCTACGCTCGATGTGAGGACTGCCCGGAGGAGGGGTTAAAGCGCATGAGAACACTCGTGTGATGAATTACAGAGTAAAATAAAATTAACGAAGGATTTGAAAGAGGTGTTGATAGTGCTGTTGTGAGTTTAACTGAATTATTATCACAGAGTAAAGTATTTGCTTCCGCTTAAAGCAACGCAGCAAGCGGGAAGAGAAGACGATTACACATTTTGTTCTACACGGAGTAAGGGTATTGTTCTAAAAGTGGTAAACTTATTAATTGATGAATATTGGGAAGTAGAAAAGAAGTCTGACTGACGGATGAGAACTAATTTTGTGGAAGAAATGTGAACAAATTGAAAAGAATTTAAATACTGCTGTATTAAAGTATTCTGGAAGTAAAATTGTTTAATAAGGGAATATTACCATAGCCACGTACGAAGAAAAGATAAACAACTGTGTTGAGCTAAATTCATTATACTTAAAGAAAGGAGAAGAGTAAAGATTAGATAAGTTACATTGTAGGGGACAATTTGTTGTAAGGAAAGACATACTGGCACATGCATCAAGCAAAAATCCAGTCGGTAAAATACCGAATCGGTAAAATCAGCCGTTAGCGAGTGTCAAAAACCGAATCCTAATGCATCAACAGTAATCCGGAAAAAATAAAGAATCGATAAATAAATTAGCGGAAAAATAACTAATCGCAAATAACCAACCCGCAAAAATAAATAATCGCAAAATACCGAACTCGCAATCACCAAAATCCCTATTAGCTCCCGGCAAGTGCCAATGGCTAATAACGAATCGCTACTCAATGCAACAAACATCGCAAATACCGAAAATCCCAAAAATCGCTATTTAGCATGAGCAGATTAAGGGGAATCAGAACCTGGAGGTAAAGTTACCAAAAAATTTAAATAAACATGAAAAAAATATACATGCGCCACAGATGGTACCAATCAGTAAACCCTTAAATTTGGCCCAGGAGACCCTGTTGGCTTGCACAAAATGGCAGCCCTCTACGTGCTTGCAAGGAGGATGCGAATCAATGCAGCAGGACAGCGCAGGAGAAGGGTCCAGGAGAGAGTATTCAGAGTGCGCATCACCTTGCTAGGACAGAATGAGGATGAGGTGCACGACAAGTATCGACTGAATCGTGCCATGATCATGCGCCTAATTGCAGACCTCGAACCACTACTGCAGTACCAGACACATCGGACCAATGCAATTCCTGCGCACGTCCAGGTCCTATGCAGCCTGCACCTACTGGCCTCTGGAAGTTTTCAGGGGGTCATCGCCGTTGCCGGAGGCATGTCGCAAAGCGCACTCTCACGCCCCTTCCACAAATTCATTGATCCATGCTGACAATGATACACACCCACATCAGCTTCCCCACAACCCCACAGCAGTTGGACCGCAACAAACAGGCATTCTACCAGGTGGCCCATGTTCCCCATGTCATTGGATGCATCGACTGTACGCATATCCCCATCTGTCCACCCTCTGCCAATGAGTACATATTTTGTAACCGCAAGTCCTACCACTCAATCAACGTGCAGGTTGTGTGCGATGCCAAGCACATCATCACGGACCTAGTGGCACAATTTCCGGGGAGCACACTCCTACATATTCAGACACAGAGGCATCCACAGGCGCCTACTCAACGGAGAATTCGGAGAGGGACTCCTGCTTGGTACGTACACATACCTCTTCCACACATGAGCACCACACATGTATATACATCACCCTTGCTAAGCCTTTGCTTCTATCTTGTAGTTGACAGTGCATACGCCATGCGTGAATATATACTCACCCCCTACATCAATCCAGCAAGACCACAGGAGCAACGATACAACGCGGCCCACATAAGCACAAAGAATGTCATAGAGAGGAACTTTGGGATTCTGAAGAGTCGCTTTAGAATCCTATATAAGACTGGCGGTGCCTTGCAATACAAACCTGATACTGTAGGAGAGTAGGGTCTGCAATCCTATGATCACCCAGATTTTTTGCTTTTGCTTCATTGGTTTACGACTTTCTCCGGCTGTGGGCCTGCCAATCAGACCCACAGCCTAGCTGTTCTCTCTCGAAATTAACACATGTACATTAGGTGCATCCACTAATTGGAACTGGGCCGCCTTGTCAGTCCCTGTCTCAGCATACCACAGGTATCCAGGGCATCGGTGTACCCAGGGCCTACCAGGGGCTGAAGCATGTATTATGCCACCCCTGGAAGGGCCGCCCAAATCTGACACAACTGGCTGCACGACAGCTGGGGCCACGTGGTGTAATCACCCGTTGCTGTAGGTGTAGTATTCCCACACCTAAACCCTAAAATGGACACATGGATTCCTATCAGTCACTCCTATGGCAGGCCTTATCAATCCTGAAGGCAGAGTGCAGGGAATCATGTGGGACGGTGCTCTGGCGCGAGCTGAGCCCGTCGACGGCTTGCGGAACCAAGTCCTAATAGCCGTTCCATGGTGACGCGGGCCAACTACTTTTAATGCATTATAATCCTTGCGGTTATTTGCTAACTTTGGCATCGCATCACCTACACATGTCGAGTAAGGTGTCATACGAATGGGAATACGAACCCCTCGCCAGTCCTGGCGACGGGGTTAGCATTCCCCCCTTTTAGAGGGACACGACATGGAAGTAACCTTGAACCCCGGTTAAAGTTGACTCAAGCCTCAGCATCACAAAATGGATGCTGCCACCAGACACAAGTCTGACCTCCTGCTGCTGGGGGACCTTCCAGCAAGGGGAGCTTGGACAAAGGGTTTCCTGTCGAGGGCGGTGTTAGCACCATCCCAGACAGGGTTTGTGTATCCCAGGTAGGCAGGGCTGAAAGGAAGGTGATTGCAAGTGGCACCCCGGTGCTCACTGTGCATAGCCCGGCTCAAACCAGTTTCGGGGGCACACCAGCCCCTGAGCTGGCGCGAAGCCGGACAAAGGATAGGGGTGTAACCACCCCCCTCCTGGCTCCACCCATAGGTAGAACCTAGTCACGGGCCAGCCCCTTTTCTTAGAATAAAGGTAGGAGCGAGTCCCCTTCCCAAATTGGATAATCAGATAATCGGATAACTCCGAATCACGAACCACTTTCCACGAAAGGAACTCTTGACTATTTCTGAAGACTCTCCCTTGTGGCTAAGGAGTAGCCACCCTGCACCAGCAGGCACCACCTAAGCGCTTGCGGTTTGCTGTACGTCTCCTACGGATCAAGACTGCCCAGCTCGACGAGACCCGAGTTCCCTGCCATCTCTGACCTTTTACCTACCTCATCAGCTCAGCTGACAGTCGTAGGTGTGACGAGACCTGCGGGACCGGCTATCTTCAGAACCTGCACGACGCTTATCTAGCACGCCCACCGAGGGACCCTCGAGTGAGTGCACCTAGGGTTTGAGAAGCCCTAAACCCCGAGCAGCTCCAGCATCGAAGTCTGTCTCCCCAGCATCCACGAGATCTGCGTGGGGGCCCTTCCGCTTCTTGCTGTTCCCCGCGTTGTCCGACCACTTGCCGACCGGCTTGTGGCCCTCTTCACGACGCTCCAAGATTATTTGCATCACCGGTCTGGTTGCTCCAGACTGGCTCTTGCTCCCCTTCAACAGAGGAGTACCACGGACCCTCCTGGTCCACTCCCGACGCCATCTTGACTCCCCCGCTTGGGTTGCCACTGCCAAGATCCGCTGCCCCTTCCTGGGCCCAGCATCATCGACAGCAGACACCTTCGTGGGACAGCTCGCCCTCCATCCTGGTCGCCGCTGCGCCTCCTTGTCCGAGGAACAGCCGAGTCCGGCGTCACCCACTCACCTGGTCGAGGTGACTTCAGCCGGTACCCCCCTGGTACCCACACGATCGCTGGCTAGCGGTTGAGAACTGAGTCCCCTCTGCTTTCAGGTTTCCTTCATCACCGATCCAGGCTTGGATCGCTCTGAATATCGTCACTGGTCGCCTGCCAGCAACTTCTTCTTTCAGGCTCCTGAGACTACACGAGGACTCCCGACATCTTGCCGAACTTCACGCAGCCGCAGCCTCCGGGCTAGGTAACTCGAGCATCTCGGTGCTCCATCGCAGGTTCGCTCTACAAGTGTCCAGTTCCTTTTTCGTTTAGTCCCACTGATCGGAACACTCCGGAATCAGTACTTCCAGACTCTAACCATTCGCATTTCACTGTTAGTGTAGATGGTTTCTCGTGCCCCTCGGGCATTTGTGTAAATTGTGCAACTGAAGTATTTTCCTAAGAGTTTTGTAGTGTGCTTAGCTCCCTGACTCATAAAGAGCCAGGGTAGTCTTGTTATAAATAAATATCCTATTTTCATAACAACTTGTGTGGTGTTCTTTCACTTGGTGTTCAAGGGGTATATGTGATGGTAAACAGCTGGCTTAACACGCCCTCTAGAGTTTAGCCTAAGACTGCTCGTATCCACGCTACTAGGATAGCTGGTCTATAAGGTTGACTTTCAACCAATCATCAATAAGGGTCGTTTGGAATGATACACAGTGATCACTAGAATAGTGAGCACTACATATCAGGCCAACTTCTCACATTGGTGAGCAGCGGTTGGGATTTGAGCTTGCTGTTGGTTTACCACACACGTATCCTAAGAATATCGCAGTGAAAGATCACATAAGTACCCAGGTACATATAACTTAACTTAGAATACTCCGAGTTCTACTGAACCGGCTGTTGTAGTGTAACAGGGCTTAGCACACCCTGACTACAACTCTTAGCAAGGGATCAGTAGGTAAACCCATAGTGTAGGTAGGTGCAACACTTACACCTCACTAGAAAAGCATGTCGGTCCACGGAGAGTCTGCAGGGACTCCCTTAGTGGTCAGTGACCCTCCACAGGTCGTGTCACGATATGCAACTCTTAGCTTCAAGGAGATGAGACAACTGTGTGCCTCCAGGAAGCTAAACCAGGGTTCTAACCCTACCATCGCAATACTGATAGGTCTCTTAGAGGCGTACGATGCTAGGAGGTCCTCTAACCCAGGTCCCCCCAGTGCAGATGGGAACATGCCTCCCTTAGAGGGAACCCTCGGTGACCCAGACCTCGACCTCCACACAGAGGAGGAGGACGAGGACGAGTTATCGGGAGACGAGGCAGACAAAGGTCCAGTGGTAGTCGGCAGGCTTACAAGGACCAACTTAAGCAGGCATGAGAATGGAACTGGGGGAGCCCCGGGCCCACGCTCAAGCAGACTTAACCTTGGGAACGGACGAGCTAGGTCTCTCTCCAGAGGCTCTGGCAGATCGGTTCATACACATGTCTCTCAGGCATCTTCTCAGAGAGGAATGACTTCCCCTCAGAGGAGGGAGCATGAAGCGAAGATGCGGGAGGTCAATCTGAGGATCGAGCGGGAAGAACTTGCCCTCGCCAAAGAAAGACTTGCCCTAGCCCGAGAGCAGAAATTAAGTGGGTTAGATCCCACTGGTGGCAGCATTCTCAATAGAGAGAAAGACAGGGGTATAGACACTAGACACCTGAGTAAAATAGTGCCCCCCTTTAAACAAGGGGACGACATCCACAAGTGGATAACTGCCTTGGAGAGGGCCTGCACTGTCCAGTGCGTCCCCCCAAGTCAGTGGGCAGCTATACTGTGGCTTTCCTTTGAAGGTAAAGGAAGGGACAAGCTCCTCACTACAAGAGCTGAGGATGCTAACAACTACCAAGTCCTGAAGAACACACTGATTGATGGGTTCGGCTTAACCACGGAACAGTACCGGGTGCTGTTCCGGGACACCCAGAAAATTCAGTCTCAGGATTGGGCTGACTTTGTTGATTGTGCCACTAAGGCTTTGGAAGGCTGGTTGCTGGGTAGCAAGGTTACTGATTACACAGGGTTGTACAATCTTATCATGCGAGAACAGATTTTAAACAACTGTCAGAACCAATTGTTGCATCAGCACCTTGTCGACTCGGATCTGACCTCTCCCCAAGAATTGGGAAAGAAGGCAGACAGATGGGTCAGAACAAGGGTCAAGCAGAACCAGAATCAGAACCAGGGTGGTCAGAAGAAAGCAGACCAAAAGGGTAACAAGAACGAACAAAATGACCAGAAGTCTTCGACAGGTCCCCAACAAACCAAAGAGGGTGGGGGTCAGGCTTCACAGAAGAAGAAGACTCAAGAAGGCCAGTCAAAAAGGTGGTGCCAATACTGTAAAAGTAAGACTCACTGGTTTAGTGAGTGCACCAAGAAAGGAGGGCAAACTCCTGCCACTGCAGCCCCTAAGGCACCTGCGCCCCCTAGTACAGTCAGCAGTGGTAGTGCGCCTCCCAAGGCATTAGTTGGGTTAACCTTGGGAACCGAGGGGAGTGACGACTTAGTCGGCACGCTCACTCAGGCCGTCCTTGTCTGTACAGGGGATATGGATATGTCCCCTGATGCCAGTCCCAATACTTTGGGCAAATACAGACAGACACCTTTGATAAATGGAAAAGTGGCTCAGGCCTACAGGGACACGTGTGCCAGTGTCACCATGGTGACGCCTAACTTCGTGGACCCTGGACAGATCATGCTAGGTACCAGTTACCTAGTGACCAATGCCAGCAACGTCACTACCAATCACAGTATGGCAGTTGTTGATTTCTCCTGGGGAGGGGTAAGTGGCCCGAAAAAGGTTGTGGTTAGTTCAGACCTCCCCGTAGAATGTCTGTTGGGCAATGATTTGGAAACGTCACAATGGTCAGAAGTGGAGCAGAGGACTCACATGGAGATGTTAGGCTTGCCAGCACATGTCCTTGCTGTGACCAGGTCACAGGCCAAAAGATGCCCCACTGAACAGGTGCTGGATCCTGGAAGAACGGACCAGACACCTTCCAAGAAAAGGAGCAGTAAGGGTAAGGCTTCGCCTTCCCCCTTGCCCCAGGTCGTGGATCAAGTCTCCGAGGAGGCTGACCTTAAAGAACTGAGGGAAACTGAGCCGCAAGAGCTTGAACCTGGTCAGGTTGAGTTTCTGGGCTCAGGGGGACCCTCCAGGGAAGACCTGGGGAAGGCACAGTTAGACTGCCCCTCACTTGAACCCCTCAGACAGCAGGCTGCTGCTGAGGCTGCAGGGAACGCCACAGGTACCCACAAAGTGTACTGGGACGATGGACTCCTGTACTCCGAGGCAAGAGACCCCAAACCTGGTGCGACCAGGAGGCTGGTCATCCCCTTGTCTCTGAGAGGTTTCCTTCTCACCTTGGCCCACGAGATTCCCCTTGCAGGTCACTTAGGCCAGAATAAGACTTGGGACAGAATTGTTCCACACTTTCACTGGCCCCACATGTCCGAAGATACGAAGGAGTTTTGCCGCTCCTGTGTCACTTGCCAAGCCAGTGGTAAGTCAGGTGGCACGACAAAGGCCCCCCTCATACCACTACCAGTGGTGGGGGTACCCTTTGAACGAGTGGGGATCGACATTGTCGGACCAATGGAACCCCAGACAGCATCAGGGCACAAGTTTATACTGGTGGTGGTGGACCACGCCACCAGGTATCCTGAAGCTATTCCCCTTAGGACCACTACAGCACCTGTGGTGGCACGGGCCCTACTTGGAGTGTTCTCCAGAGTGGGCTTCCCTAAGGAGGTCGTCTCAGACAGAGGTGCAAACTTCATGTCGGGATATCTGACTGCTATGTGGAAGGAATGTGGTGTCAACTACAAGTTCACCACACCCTATCACCCACAATGCAATGGGCTTGTAGAGAGATTCAACAGGACCCTAAAAGGGATGATTCACGGACTACCTGAAAAGCTTCGGCGGAGATGGGATGTCCTGATACCCTGCCTCTTGTTCGCCTACAGAGAGGTCCCGCAGAAGGGGGTTGGCTACAGCCCTTTTGAGCTTCTGTTCGGACATCCTGTAAGGGGACCCCTTTGTTTGGTAAAGGAAGGATGGGAGAGACCTCTCAGAAAGCCGGCATCAAACATTGTGGACTATGTGCTCGGTCTCCGCTCGCGGATGGCAGAGTACATGGAAAAGGCGTCTAAAAACCTGGAGGCGAGCCAAGAATTACAGAAAGCTTGGCACGACCAAAAGGCTGTCCTGACTGTGTACCAGCCTGGACAGAAGGTGTGGGTGCTGGAGCCAGTGGCCCCAGCAGCACTCAAAGACAAATGGTCTGGGCCCCACACGATCATTGAGCAAAAGGGAGAGGTCACCTACTTGGTAGACCTGGGAACTCCCCGGAGCCCCCACAGGGTGCTCCATGTAAACAGGCTCAAGGCATATGTCGACAGGGAGGGCATGGGCTTGCTCATGGCCACAGATGAGGGACAGGAGGAGGAGAGTGACCCTCTCCCAGACCTGCTCTCTCAGAACCCTGACGATGGATCAGTAGATGGTGTTGTCTTTTGTGGCAGCCTCTCTGGACATCAACAAGAGGATTGTAAACAGGTTCTTCAATCCTTTCGACATATGTTCTCTCTGACACCCAGTCAGACCAAGTGGTGTACCCATGAGGTCGACACTGGGGACAGTCTGCCCGTAAAGAGTAAAATCTATCAGCAACCTGATCATGTCAGAGACTGCATCAAGACAGAGGTGCAGAAAATGTTGGAGCTGGGAGTCATTGAACCCTCGGACAGCCCCTGGGCTAGTCCCGTAGTGCTCGTGCCGAAACCTCACACCCAGGGCGGTAAGAAAGAGATGAGGTTTTGCGTGGACTACAGAGGTCTCAATGCGGTCACTAAGACTGACGCCCACCCGATACCAAGAGCAGACGAACTTATCGACCGGTTGGCCTCGGCCAACTACTTAAGTACGTTTGACCTGACAGCTGGGTATTGGCAAATCAGGTTAGCTGAGGAGGCCAAGCCCAAAACAGCATTTTCTACCCCGGGTGGGCATTATCAGTTCGTGGTAATGCCCTTTGGTTTGAAAAATGCACCTGCCACCTTCCAAAGGCTGGTGAATCGAGTTCTCACTGGGTTGGACGACTTCTGTGCGGCGTATCTGGACGATATCGCTGTCTTTAGCTCCACCTGGGAGGATCACCTGGTCCACCTGAGGAAAGTGTTAGAGGCCCTGCAGAAGGCAGGCCTCACTATCAAGGCCACCAAGTGCCAGATAGGGCAGACACAGGTTGTATACCTGGGCCACCTTGTAGGTGGAGGCCAGGTTCAACCATTGGAGAGCAAAATACAGGCCATCCAGGACTGGGCTCCTCCAACCACCCAGACTCAGGTTCGAGCTTTCTTGGGCCTGACTGGTTATTACCGGAAATTTGTCAGAAATTATGGATCCATTGTGACCCCGCTAAACGACCTGACAAGTAAAAAGATGCCAAAAAAAGTTCAGTGGACAGCAAGCTGTCAGAAGGCATTCGATGACCTAAAGCAGGCCATGTGCACAGCACCTATCCTAAAGAGTCCAGACTACTCCAAACCATTCATTGTCCAAACAGACGCTTCGGAGCTGGGCGTGGGAGCTGTTCTATCGCAACTGAATTTTGATGGTCATGACCAGCCCATAGCTTTTATTAGCAGGAGGCTGACCCCCAGAGAGAAGAATTGGTCAGCTATTGAGAGGGAGGCCTTTGCTGTGGTTTGGGCCCTGAAGAAGTTGAGGCCATACTTGTTTGGCACTCACTTCAAGATTCAGACCGACCATAAGCCCCTCTTGTGGCTAAATCAAATGAAGGGTGAAAACCCCAAACTACTTAGGTGGTCCATTTCCCTACAGGGGATGGACTTCACAGTGGAGCATAGACCTGGCACTGATCATGGCAATGCAGATGGGCTCTCCAGGTATTTCCACTTAGAGCAAGAAGACTCACCTGGTCAAGGTTAGCTTATTGTCCCAAAGTTTGGGGGGGGGTCATGTAGGAGAGTAGGGTCTGCAATCCTATGATCACCCAGATTTTTTGCTTTTGCTTCATTGGTTTACGACTTTCTCCGGCTGTGGGCCTGCCAATCAGACCCACAGCCTAGCTGTTCTCTCTCGAAATTAACACACATGTACATTAGGTGCATCCACTAATTGGAACTGGGCCGCCTTGTCAGTCCCTGTCTCAGCATACCACAGGTATCCAGGGCATCGGTGTACCCAGGGCCTACCAGGGGCTGAAGCATGTATTATGCCACCCCTGGAAGGGCCGCCCAAATCTGACACAACTGGCTGCACGACAGCTGGGGCCACGTGGTGTAATCACCCGTTGCTGTAGGTGTAGTATTCCCACACCTAAACCCTAAAATGGACACATGGATTCCTATCAGTCACTCCTATGGCAGGCCTTATCAATCCTGAAGGCAGAGTGCAGGGAATCATGTGGGACGGTGCTCTGGCGCGAGCTGAGCCCGTCGACGGCTTGCGGAACCAAGTCCTAATAGCCGTTCCATGGTGACGCGGGCCAACTACTTTTAATGCATTATAATCCTTGCGGTTATTTGCTAACTTTGGCATCGCATCACCTACACATGTCGAGTAAGGTGTCATACGAATGGGAATACGAACCCCTCGCCAGTCCTGGCGACGGGGTTAGCATTCCCCCCTTTTAGAGGGACACGACATGGAAGTAACCTTGAACCCCGGTTAAAGTTGACTCAAGCCTCAGCATCACAAAATGGATGCTGCCACCAGACACAAGTCTGACCTCCTGCTGCTGGGGGACCTTCCAGCAAGGGGAGCTTGGACAAAGGGTTTCCTGTCGAGGGCGGTGTTAGCACCATCCCAGACAGGGTTTGTGTATCCCAGGTAGGCAGGGCTGAAAGGAAGGTGATTGCAAGTGGCACCCCGGTGCTCACTGTGCATAGCCCGGCTCAAACCAGTTTCGGGGGCACACCAGCCCCTGAGCTGGCGCGAAGCCGGACAAAGGATAGGGGTGTAACCACCCCCCTCCTGGCTCCACCCATAGGTAGAACCTAGTCACGGGCCAGCCCCTTTTCTTAGAATAAAGGTAGGAGCGAGTCCCCTTCCCAAATTGGATAATCAGATAATCGGATAACTCCGAATCACGAACCACTTTCCACGAAAGGAACTCTTGACTATTTCTGAAGACTCTCCCTTGTGGCTAAGGAGTAGCCACCCTGCACCAGCAGGCACCACCTAAGCGCTTGCGGTTTGCTGTACGTCTCCTACGGATCAAGACTGCCCAGCTCGACGAGACCCGAGTTCCCTGCCATCTCTGACCTTTTATCTACCTCATCAGCTCAGCTGAGAGTCGTAGGTGTGACGAGACCTGCGGGACCGGCTATCTTCAGAACCTGCACGACGCTTATCTAGCACGCCCACCGAGGGACCCTCGAGTGAGTGCACCTAGGGTTTGAGAAGCCCTAAACCCCGAGCAGCTCCAGCATCGAAGTCTGTCTCCCCAGCATCCACGAGATCTGCGTGGGGGCCCTTCCGCTTCTTGCTGTTCCCCGCGTTGTCCGACCACTTGCCGACCGGCTTGTGGCCCTCTTCACGACGCTCCAAGATTATTTGCATCACCGGTCTGGTTGCTCCAGACTGGCTCTTGCTCCCCTTCAACAGAGGAGTACCACGGACCCTCCTGGTCCACTCCCGACGCCATCTTGACTCCCCCGCTTGGGTTGCCACTGCCAAGATCCGCTGCCCCTTCCTGGGCCCAGCATCATCGACAGCAGACACCTTCGTGGGACAGCTCGCCCTCCATCCTGGTCGCCGCTGCGCCTCCTTGTCCGAGGAACAGCCGAGTCCGGCGTCACCCACTCACCTGGTCGAGGTGACTTTAGCCGGTACCCCCCTGGTACCCACACGATCGCTGGCTAGCGGTTGAGAACTGAGTCCCCTCTGCTTTCAGGTTTCCTTCATCACCGATCCAGGCTTGGATCGCTCTGAATATCGTCACTGGTCGCCTGCCAGCAACTTCTTCTTTCAGGCTCCTGAGACTACACGAGGACTCCCGACATCTTGCCGAACTTCACGCAGCCGCAGCCTCCGGGCTAGGTAACTCGAGCATCTCGGTGCTCCATCGCAGGTTCGCTCTACAAGTGTCCAGTTCCTTTTTCGTTTAGTCCCACTGATCGGAACACTCCGGAATCAGTACTTCCAGACTCTAACCATTCGCATTTCACTGTTAGTGTAGATGGTTTCTCGTGCCCCTCGGGCATTTGTGTAAATTGTGCAACTGAAGTATTTTCCTAAGAGTTTTGTAGTGTGCTTAGCTCCCTGACTCATAAAGAGCCAGGGTAGTCTTGTTATAAATAAATATCCTATTTTCATAACAACTTGTGTGGTGTCCTTTCACTTGGTGTTCAAGGGGTATATGTGATGGTAAACAGCTGGCTTAACACGCCCTCTAGAGTTTAGCCTAAGACTGCTCGTATCCACGCTACTAGGATAGCTGGTCTATAAGGTTGACTTTCAACCAATCATCAATAAGGGTCGTTTGGAATGATACACAGTGATCACTAGAATAGTGAGCACTACATATCAGGCCAACTTCTCACAGATGCCTGCTGCAGGATTGTAGCTGTATGTGCTATGCTGCACAACATTGCAACCAGAAGGGGGATACCTGTAGAGGTGGACAGGAATGACGACTACCGGGATGACCAACCACCTGTGCAACACCGACAGGCACATGTCCCTAACACAGCTGAGGGCCATAGGAGGCGGACATACATCACGCAACATCATTTCTGATCCAGGTAAGAATGAAACATGACGATTTCATTAGTGGTGCTACTGTTTAATGCACAGGAGCACTGAGGTATGTGCGGCCAAACATGAAATAAAATAATATCTCCCCAATACAAGTGTAACAACAAATGGCCGTTGTAGTCACGACTGTGCAGCGTCAAATAGGGGAGGACCCTGGTTGCCCCACCATGGTCATGTATGGCTGTTAGTTTGTCTAGTGGCGCTTGCCACGAACGCCCAGCCTCCTTTCAGGTGTCTCCTCAACCTCACCACGGCCTGTCCCTGTGGCTGTGGAGCACCGTGAACTGCGCCTCCTGGTGCTGGCCTCTGCCACCGAAACACTGCTCACACTTGAGGCAGCCTCACTGCCGTCCTCCCCTCCCAATGCGCTAGCACTGAAAGTACCGCTCTGCAGGTGTTCAACTGCAGCGGTCACCTGGCCTAGGGCCTTGGCAACATCACCGCAATAATGACCCAGGTCCACCTGCAGTGACACCGAGCGGCGTGACATAACAGCGGTGCTGTTGCTCAGCCTAGTGATGGCCTTCGTAGAGGCTGCGGACCGGAGCAAGTTCTGCCGGTGCCTCCTTCTCTGGCTGTCATGCCCTGCTCTCATGGCATGGGTGAGTTCCTGTATGTCCTCCCTCAGGTACCCATTACCCTCTGCCACCACAGTCGTCATGTCCCTCACTGCTGCAGTCAGGGAACGCATTTCTTTGGCAAGGCGCGCTATGTTACTGCTGATTGTAGCCATGTGTCTCCCCTGCAGGCGCTGGACACGCAGCATCCGTTCCTCAATGCCACCATTTGGGGAGCTTGCATAGTCGCCTACAGTTGGTGTACTGTGCAGAGACCTGCGGCGCAGTGGGAGTCGGACACGTGCTGGTGGTGCTGCAGGCGGTGGGACGATTCTTTGACTTTGGCCCGATGGTGTTGCAGGTGTCTGACATGCATCCATCACCTGCATGGGTGGGACTTGTGACCTGCGTCTCCGCTCTTTTGTAGCAGTTGGTGCGCCAGCAGGTGGTGGTGGTGGTGGTGGTGTGGTCGCTGGTGGAGGTGGTGATTGCGGCTCTTGCGGAGTATCAACGTCCGAATCGGCTGGTGTCTCCGATATGATTACCCGGCCGCTGTCGTCGGAATCGCCAGGAGATGCATCTGTGTGTGGAACAGTGCATGGTTAGTGGGATAGTTACAACTAAGTAGTACTTTAAAACATACATGTCCCCTATGATTCACTGAATAAACTGTCTATTTCTAGCTTCTACTGATGTAGTGAAATGTAATGTTCTTTCTTCCTGTGCATGCACACCGGGCTGACATGACTACAACTCCCATGATGCACTACTGTTAGGAGTGAAGTTGTGTGGGGCAAATCTGCATGCACACTGTGATCATGCTGGGGGGTTGGGAATGGTTTTACGCAATGCTGGGTGTGGGCACAGGCATGCATCTTACCTTGGGCACTTGTGGCTGCGCCGGAGGTGTCCATCTGTGTGACTCCCACGACGGCCTCAGGCTCGATGGTCCCTTCCACCAGCTCCTCCAGGGCAGTGTTTGCTTGCACTGTTGATGGTCCGCCTCCTGTTCTGGATGCCTCCTGGAGCCTCTCAGCGATCCTCTCCTTGGCCCGCTTCCTTAGGTCGTACCACCTCTTTTTTAAATCGTCAATGCTGTGGGGCGTCACTCCCACCCCATTGACCCTCTCTCGGATGCGCAACCATATGCGCCGCTTCTCCGCCTCTGGCACCTTTAGGGACAGCTTCCCAAACAGCCGATCGTGTTTGCTGGTCACCCCCTTGATCAGGTGCTCCAGCTCCCGGTCGGAGAACTTGCGCTTTCTCTTTCGTGCAGCTTCAGCGCTGGATGGTGCATCTTTCTCCATCCTGGTTGTGTAGGGTGGTAGTTCTGTCAGTGTTGCTTCACTGGGCTCAGGCAGTCTCCAGTTCCTGCTCCTGTTAGCTCCTCTGGCGAGGGAATGAGGGTGGGGCTGCAGTATTTCCTGGTAGTGACGTCATAATACCGTTCCCAGAGCGACCCGTTTATTTACGTTTTCGCTATTACCGATTTCGCAAATACCGATTTCGCAAATACCGAAATCGCTATTAGCTAATTCGGTGATACCGAATTCGATTTTTGCTGTTCGGTGTTTGCTACACTCGCAATTGTATAATCGGTAAAATATAGCGATTTTTAAGGAATCGCTATTTTTTACCGAATCTGTTGATGCATTCAGAAAAGCGATTCCTTGATAACGAATCCTTATTTATCGCTATTGAGGAATCGCTTTTGGTTTTGTTGATGCATGTGCTCCATAGTTAATAGAGGAACTTTAAGGAAGGATTTCAAGAAGAAAGTAAATTGATTGAAATGTTATTAAACATGGCAGCGGCAAGCATGAGCCAACCACCACCATTTCTTTCTGAAGCAGGAGAACCCAGCATGACATGGAAGAACTGGATAAAGGGGTTTGAGACTTATTTAATAGCTATAGGTGCTAGTGGGTTTTCAGCTTTACGTAGGCAGCACATTTTGTTGCATAATTTAGGAGCAGAGGGGAGAAAGGTATATGATAGCCTCCCTGAAATTGAAGAAGATGATGCTGAATTGGAGGAAAGAGATGTTTATACTATAACACTTAGGAAATTAGAATTACAATTTGCAGATGAAATAAATGTGGCTTTGGAACGACACAAATTCTAAGGAAGAGTTCAAGGAAAAAATGAAAATGTAAGCAATTACATTGCGATACTGAGAGGATTAGCGAATAAATAAAACAAATTCATTTGCGCGCGCTGCATCGCAAAATGCGATGCAGCACGCGCAACGAAATTTGTTTTATTTATTTAAATATGTACTTACCTCGGTTCATCCATATTCCGGTGTTTACATTTCCCCACCCTGCCCCTCCCCCGCCCCGCCTCACTGCCCCACCGAACTCCCTCCACGGACCTCTACTGCGTCTGGGCATACCCTGTCAACACTAGGGTTGCGCGAAATTTGCATAAATTGCATAAAGGACTTCAGAGTCATAAAATAGGCAAAAGACGATTTGTAACAGAGTATCCATGTCCTAGAGTTGTCAAAGGCCACACAAGAGCTTTTTTTTTGTTCACAAATGAAATGAAAAAAATACATTTTTCAGTGTACAAAGGCTCAATTTGTGATTCTATAACCTATTTGCGATTTGGTATTAGGAAGGGGTGTGTTTATGGTGTCCCATCTGAATACCGAATCACAGTGGTATGTGAGAATGTTTTGAGGTCTCAAAACATTTGCATTTATCTCCTACTAAAAGTAGATTGTAACCCATTCGCAAATGGGAAGGGGTCCCTGTCTGAATGTTTGGAAAAACATTTTTTAAGAGCCGGCAGTGGTCCTACAAACCAATGCCTACGCTTTAAAAAATTAAAGAAAACTTTTTGTTCTTCTTTTTGAAACACATCTTGTTTTCCTTTAAGGAAATCTTGCTGCATTTAAGGGAAAAAAAGTGCTTTATTGTAAAGAAAACACAGCATGGTGGTCTGCTGCCCCCAGCAGGCCACCATTCCTGTGATTTTTGCGATTCCGAATAGGTGGCAACATGAGACCTACCTTCTGAATATTAATAAGGTGGTGTAGTGTTTATGGGGGACAGGGTAGGCCTAGGGGCACGGGGGACCAGCGCAGGACAAAGGACACAACAGTCAGGGTCACTGTGGTGGGCCGAAGACCACGAGCGGTCTCGCGCCCGTTTATTTATACCTTCGGGCGTGCCCGCCCTCCGGGTGCGTGGGTGCGTGATCAGCGTGCTGGAACGGGCCGGGTGGCTCCGTTACCACATCCCTCCAATCTTTTAGATACAGAGATCATTTATCACGGAACAGTTCTGCTCTTGCGCACACCACGCAAAGTCTCTGAGTCTCTTACTTGGGGCTGGGTTTGGCCGAAGGCCGTACGGCTGGCTCCGGGGAACATCTCCTCGGCTGGTTCCACCAGCCCCTCTGCCACTGGGTGCCTCGCTCTCTTCGGAGGGCCCGTCCTCTCGATCACCCGCGCCGGGCAGTGGGGGTGCGCTCTGCGATGTGTTCGCCTGCCCTCCTGGTGAGCTGCACCCTTCCGGGGCCTCAAGCTCTTCCTCCTGCGGGTCAGTCTCAGGGGAGACGGATGTGATTCGTTTGAACCAAGATGCATTTCGAGTCACAGTCCGCGTTCCTCTCCTGGCGGACACCATGGTGCCCTGCACACCGGTCACTTCCCACACTTCCGGTTCAAACGGGGTGCGATACTTTCAATTCGGGTACCGGTCTTTCAGGATGACCCCGTCTCCCACCTTGAGACTCCTCGCCTGGGCTCTCCTCGCCCTACTGGCTTTCTCGTTGGAGGTCCGCCTTCTCCCTTGAGCCGCCTCCTGGTCTAGCAGCCGAGGCTGCCACACGTGACTCGCCGGGATATTGTCTCTGGGGGCCTTCTTGAACAGAAGGTGCGCTGGCGCACACCGAGTCGTACAGTGAGGTGTCCGGCGGTATGCACTTAGGAATTGCGAGAGGCATTGATCCGCGTCTTCCCCTTGCTCGACTCCGATCCTCAGAGCCCGGTTCATCGTGCGCATAAATCGCTCCACCTCGCCATTCGCCTGGGGCCACTGCGGGGTGATCTTCCTGTGCCTGACCCCTCGAGCTGCTAAGTAGTCCTGGAACTCTCGTCCCTGGAATGGTGGCCCATTGTCCGACCGGACTTCCTCAGGTAGACCCATCATGGCAAATATGCGGTCCAGCGCCGCTCGCACCTGGTTGAATGCTGTGGAGGAAACTACTTCCACCATCGGGAACTTGGAGTGTGAATCCACCACCACTAAGGTGTGTCGCCCGTCCGGGAAGGATCCAAAGTCCACACTCAACTTGGACCAGGGTTCCAGACATGGGTCCTCCGTAATCACCGGATGAGGTGCCGGCTCGCCCCCGGTGATGTTGCACGAGTGACAGTTGCGGATGACTTCCTCAACCAATGCATCCATCCGAGGGAACCACACCTTGCTCCGCAGCCTGGCCTTGGTCTTGGAGACGCCTTGATGTCCTTGATGCGCCAACCTAACCACCTCTCCTTGGAGACTCTTCGGAATGACGAGTGTTGCACCTCTCAAGACCACGCCATGCGGCCCCTCGCTGAGTTCACTCTGCGCGTTCCACATTTGCTGCCGATAGACTCTCTCATCTTCAGTGAGGGCCTGCACCCCGTCCAGGAAGTTCCGCCAGTGGTGGGTTGCCAGCGTGCGCTTCACCTTTACGAGGCAATCGTCCAGCTCTGTGGCTTTTCCGATGTCTTCCAGCGTGAGTGCCACCGGGCAAGCTGCTTGCGACACCAATCGGACGAACTCTTCCGTGCCTCGCTCATCTGCCTGATCAGGGCGCACCGGCTCAGGGTGTCGGGACAGGAAGTCCGCCGGGTTGTTGGCCCCGGGTCGGAATACTACCTCAAATCGGTAAGCTTGCAATTGGACTGCCCATCTCTCGATCCTCGGGGGCCCTAGCCGCGCAGTGCCGGCGAAAAGCGGGACAAGGGGCTTGTGGTCGGTGACCACCCGGAAGTCGTGACCGTATAGGTAGAGATGAAAATGCTGACAGGCCCACTTGATGGCCAGCGCCTCCCGCTCAATCTGCGCATACCGCATCTCCGTGGCCGTCAAGGCCCTGCTGGCGTATGCGGTCGGGACCCATTCCTTTGCCTCCGTTTCCTGCATCAGGACCGCGCCCAGCCCAACGGGGCTCGCGTCCACCACCACCTCTGTCCTCCGGTGGGGTCTGAAGTATGCCATGACCTTGTCGTCGATTAGCGCGTCCTTAACCGCTTGGAACGCCAGATCTTCCTTCGCCGCCCAGATCCAGGGCTGACCACTCTTCGTGAGAAGCCGGAGCGGCTCCGACAGGGACGCCAGGTTGGGAATAAAACGTCCACAGTAGGTTGCCATCCCTAGAAAACTCCGGACCTCGGTGGCTGAGGTGGGCCTCGGGGCAGCTCGGATCGCTTCCGCTTTCTTCGGATCCACTCTCAGGCCTTCCCTCGAGAAGATGTAGCCGAAAAACTCGACCGACTCCTGGTAGAAGGAGCACTTGGCCTCGTGCAGGGTGAGGCCGCTGTCCGCTAGCCGCTGCAGCGTGTCTCGCAGATGCCGATGGTGCTCTTCTAGAGTCTTTGAGAACACCAAGATGTCGTCACTCAAATTGATGACTCCCTGGAGACCCGAGAGAGTCTCCCTTATGGCATTTTGGAACACTTCGGCCGCTGACGAAATTCCGAAACTCAACCGCTTGTATCTCCGCAGGCCAACGTGGGTGGAGAAAGTGGTGATGTTGCGGCTGTCTGGGTGGAGTTCGAGCTGATGGTACCCCGCGTTGAGATCCAGTTTCGTGAACCACTGCGCGCCATTGAGGTCGGCCACGATATCGTCCATGGTGGGCGTGAGGTGTCTTTCGCGCTTGACTGCCTTGTTCGGGAGGCGCATATCCACACACAGACGGATGGCGCCTGGCTGCTTGGGTTTGGGCGCCACAACTAGGGGGGATACCCACGGGGTGGGACCTGATACCTTCTCGATTACCCCTAGGTCCTCCAACTTCTTTAACTCCTCCTCCACCCGTGGTCGCAGGAGGAATGGTATTCTCCTGTGACGCAGCGCCATGCGCCGGACCGTCGGGTCCACGTGCAGTTTGAACTGTTTCCCGCGTAGGCACCCTAGACCTCGAAACAGCATTGGAAAGTCCTTCAACATCTCCCTTGCATGCAGGTCATGCACCTGATTCGCGAAGAACACCAGCGCCAGATCTTCGGCGGTGTGGCAGCTCAGCAGGGTGCCCCTCTTGCCTTCCGCCACGTGGAACGTCGTGGCCAGCTTCCTGCCCTCACTGACGACCTCAACGTCGATCACCCCTCGCAGGGACAGTGGCTTGTCACTGTCATATGTGAAGATTTGGGCTTTGGAGGGCCTCAGGGGTGGTCGTGGCGACAGCCTCTCATACTGGCAGCTGTCCATGACGTTCACCGACGCCCCCGTGTCGATGAGAGCGCTCACCGGGGACCCGGCCACCGTGATGTCACACATGGGCGGCGGTCTTCTCCTCGTGCCTTCCCGGCCCACGAATGAAACGAAGAATACCTCCTCTTCCTCCACCTCCTCATCGAACTCTGACTTGGAGTTTTCGCCTAGGGCGGCGGATTCCTCCGCCGTCAGTTGGTGCACGCGCGCCGCAGCTCCACGCGGGCCGGAAGCACCGCCGCGCCCCCTTCTGCCGCCTCTGCAGACCTTCGCGAAGTGGTTCGCCCGTCCGCACTTCAGACACGTTTGTCCTATTGCGACGCACCGGCCGCCAGGCGGGTGACCTAGGCCGCAGTTGCCACAGGCGCCGCCCTGCGGAGCCCTCGCGGCTCCTCGCTGCTGGTTCGGTCGCTTCTGCAGCACATCCACCCTCTCTTCCTTGACCGCCGGCGGTTTCGGGGCCGTAGCTGGCCGGTTGAGGGCAGCCTCCATCTCGTCCGCCCGAGCGTTGGACAGCTCATGAGACCGGCCCAGGATCAGGATGTCATCTAGGGAGATGCCTGGCTGCCGTAGGATAAGGCGCCGCAACGGGACCGACCTGCACCCCTGTATGAGCTGAGCCCGAATCTCTGCTCTCTGGTCCGGTAGCTCGCAGGACAGCGAGAGTTTTCGGAGGCGGGCATAGAAGACGTCGATGCTTTCTGTTTCCTCTTGTCGCGCCCGGCGGAGCTTAATCACTCAAAGTCTGGATTAGTTTGGGGGTCAAAATGGCGGTTCAGGGCCCTTATGGCGCCCGCATAGTCGTTTGCGTTCCCCCTATCCGGTAGGGTCTCGAAGAGGTCGTACAGTTCTTCACCACCGTAGCACATGAGGAGAGACCTCTTGACCGTGTTGTCCGTCTCCCGCACCCCGACAAAGTAATGCTCCAGCCGCCGCCGTGGAGGGGTCCGACAGTTCGCTGAACGGCGGCAACGGGGCCACCGCACTGTGCCCAGGCGCGGCGGCCGCGGGCTGCGCGGCGGCCGCTGGCTGTGGCGCCTGCGCTGCGCCACCTCCGCTGGTGGCCGGGGTGGTCATGCTCGTCGCTCCTCACTGCTCACCTCCCAGGCCGTGGCTGCCGGTCTGTTGTCCAGGCGAGACCACCGTTACACTCCTTCCCCTTTTCGGGCCGATGCAGGCCACCTGCCTGTCACTGCGCGCAGGCGAGACCAACTGCTGTGCTCCGTGACGCAGACAAGTTGCCTGGCTGGTGCTGCGCGTGGGCGAGACCACCTGTCCTTTTTTTTTTCCAGCTTTATTGGCACGCTCTTCCCCTGCAGGCACCTCTGAGGACGCCTCCTGCTTCTCACTCCCTCGGGGCCTTCACCGGCAGAGCAACGACGAGCTCTTCATTCCCCAGACGCCGGCCAGGCTCACGAGGGCCGACTCCTCCCCTCCGATCAGAGCTCACCTTCAGAGCGCCCGGCTCAGGACTCACAGCGCGAGGGCGCGCTCGGCGAGGTCCGCTTCGTTCCGCCTCCGCGGAGAGCGCCGGAAACCACCAGGCAAAACAGCAGGTGCGCCGGAGTGGCGAGGCGCGGGTAGGCTCCGCCCTCGTCGCCAATGTAGTGTTTATGGGGGACAGGGTAGGCCTAGGGGCACGGGGGACCAGCGCAGGACAAAGGACACAACAGTCAGGGTCACTGTGGTGGGCCGAAGACCACGAGCGGTCTCGCGCCCGTTTATTTATACCTTCGGGCGTGCCCGCCCTCCGGGCGCGTGGGTGCGTGATCAGCGTGCTGGAACGGGCCGGGTGGCTCCGTTACCACAGGTGGGTCTATTTGTGACTCACTGGGAATCGCAAAATGTGTTAAACACGCATTTGTACATTACTGTTTGCGACTACAAAATAGAGAATCACAAAAATAAGCCATTTGGTAATTGCAAACACTTACCTTAATACTTCTGGCCCTTTGTTCTATATTTTCGTGTCAAGTGAATCCTGGCGCCCGTTTCGGTTGAAATGATGCAGTTAATGCAAAAAACATAAATGCCACAAACAGCCGCCAATCACGTTGCTGTGTGCTCACGCTACATTCTTGCAGTAAATAGTGTGCGTTATTATACTTTTGTGAATTTCACATAACAAGCGTAACACGAGATTCACAAGATTATGCAAGATTACACCTGCAAAAATCTATTACAATACATCAACCAAACTTTAAGAAGCAGCAGTTTTGAGCTTGCAAAGATGTGCTGTAGTAGTATCTTTCAAAAATATGAAAGACTGCATTGATTTTAACTTTCTTTAGCCAATGTTTATTGTAATTTCAGGGAAATCAATACTAAAACTGGCCCACCAGACCATTAAACAGACTCACAAACCGACATCCCTCCGGGCACTGCCTATGGGTCAGTCAAACCCGCTTACCACCTGCTATATATATAACTCATCCGCTTCCGGATTGTTTAGCACTCGGGTCGGAAGTGCCACCCGTGGGCTGCCAATCAAAGCCCAGGGTTCTGCCCCCAACAAGCCGCCAGGCTCGTAACCAAATGAAATGCGGCGCTGTTCGTGCCTAGCACAAGCGAGCAAATATAGCTAATGCAGCCAGCGCCTGCCTCTAAATCACCGCCTAACCACACTTGATGATTTGTTTACTACTGCAAAACAATATAAAGTTATTTAAAAATTGCTGAGCAGATGGCAACAAAATCAATCCGTAGAGCTGCAGGTGATGTATTGTCGGGGCTGTTCGCTGGAAGAGTTTCCGCCGCGCTCTCCTCGCAGACGGAAGCGGCGGTATTAGTTATTGCGTTTTTCGTCCAAGTCCCAATTGTTTCACCCTATTAATCAAGGAGATTGCTCCCTCTCCAGGTTATAATTCACCTGTATTTTCAGGTTTGCTTGGTTGTAAACTATATTTCCTTGATATGGTCTCACGTTTAGACTGCAGACGGTCCCTTTCTGGCCCCCAGAATAGAATCAGCCTTACGGCGACTCGTTTTAGAACATCTTATGGAAGGCACTCTTGTTTTCATATGGAATGTGGTCTCTGGTGACCGAAACATTCCTTTTTTTATGTCTCTCCTAGAGACAGACCAGCAGTCTCGTCATGGTTTCTAAAAATAAAAGATACAAACATACATCTATAGCTACATATAGATAGATATATGCAAAGATAAAGAGCTTTTAGTCTGCCCTCCTCATCTATTGATCTGTCCAAGTGCCATTCACGTTTTACTTCCGCCCACCAAAGCGGAAGTCCACTTCAGCCATGACGGAAATTAGCTCTTGCACAAGCGTACATTCCACTTTAGTGCACTTTCTGCTTCAATTTCATGTTTTCTTTTGTTTTTGAAATAGTTCATTTTGTCCTTTTTATTTTATCAAACACGCATGCCACCTTTACATGGTGTATTTTTATTACCTATAGCACTTCTAATGTCGATTGTATATACTTAGAGAAAAAACTATCATTGCTTGTTATCATGATGTTGCCACTTGATCATGTGTGATCTTGGGCAGCCGAGTGCTTCAGTGTCTTTACTCCCAAATCAGGAGTTTCTAGCATTAGAGCTAGTTTTTGGAGGACTAGGTGATGGAGGACACAGCCACGCATGTCTTCTCAGAGATGCCTAGAGGACCTAGTGTTTTTTGCACTTAAATCTCCACTTCCAAAATGATACTGGTTGATAGTAATAATAGTGTTTTTCTAGGTGACAGATTTTTTTATGTAGACTTTGGGAAGGAACATAATGACTGTAAAGGCTGCACTGTTACAATTTGGGCACCGTTGAGCGGTAGTCTCCAGACCATCTGTGCAGTTTGACTCTGCAAATTCTCCTCTAATTTTGTTTTTGGCAACAGTTTGTAGCTAAAGGAATCTCTGAAGTACCAGATCTGATCCTGATTCTGCTCTGGGACATTCTCCTAAAGTAGAAGATCTGATTCTATTATGGGACATCCCGGCTGTGTTCTGAGATGTGCAGGCCCTTCGTTTGGTCTACCCTTCCTGTAGTCTTGACGGGTTCACCTCTATCTCGGCCCGCTCTAAAAAGCCCCATACTGACAGCAGAATTACTAAGTTTTGGGGTGCATTAACTGCACCCAGTGCTTTTCCTTATTAGAGTTCTGAAGAAAATTAAGGCCAGTGGCCTGGTGTTTTTGTTTATATTATTGTATGCTTTGAGATATCTGCAGACATTAATTGGATTGATTTTCCTGTAATGACTATGAACATCGGAACATGTACACACTAATCGTTAATATGAACATCCTTATATTTGTGACAATGGAGACTGCGTTATATTACATATGTTATGTTGATTTGTAGAGCGTGACTAACCACCTGTGAGGGTATCAAGGAGTTGGAGCAGGAGAGTGGGCGTATGGTCTCTGCCGAGTTCTTGAAGAGCCAGGTCTTCAGCGTCTTGCGGAACTCAAGAAGTGAGTAGGAAGCTCTAAATTGCTGGGGGAGGTTGTTCCATGTTTTGGTGTGATGTGAGAGAACAAGCTACCTCCTGCTCTGTTTGTGTGGATGAGGGTGTGTCCACAGCGTAAGTGTCTGGCTGGTAAAAATTTATGAGGCTGTTGAGGTATGTCATTTACTGTTGTATAAAGATTTGTATGTGTGAGCGAGGAGTTTGATTTGGCTGCGTTTGTGAATGAGGAGCCAGTGGAGCTCTTTGAAATAGGATGTGATGTGGGAGCGGCGTGGCAGGTCCAGTATGAGTCTAGCAGCGGTGTGCTGGATGGTTTGGAGTCTTTGTAGGAGTTGCTTGGAGATTCTGACTCAGAGTGCATGGAAGTAGTTGAGCCTGCTGGTCATGAGTGGTTGGGTAAAGGTCCGTCTGGTGTTCTGTGGCAGCTACTTGAAGATCTTGTGCAGCATGCTTAGGATGTGTAAGCAGAAGGTGTTTACTGCGTTGACTTGCACCGTCAGGGAGAGTTTGTTGTCTAGGATGATCCCTAGGTTTCTTACATGGTCAGTAGGAGTTGGTGTTGGTCCTAGCTCTGATGGCCACCAGGTGGACTTCCATCCGAAGGTCTTGCTTTTGAAGATCAGGAATTCTGTCTTATCAGAGTTAAGCTTCAGGCAGTTAGTTATCATCCAGTCTGATACCATAGTCATGCAGTTTGTGAAGTTGGTTCTGGAGGTGGTTGTCTTGTCCATCAGGAAGAGGATGAGTTGGGTGTTGTCGGCATTTGAGATGATGGAGATGCCTTGTGCTCAGATGATGTCTGCTAACCAGGTCATGTAGGGGTCAACCGATTAAAATTCAGACAGTGACGGAAATCTTGGTGGTATCTTCTCTAATATCACTCTTGTTCATGAAGATCTACTGCACAGCTATTTTAATAACACTTCAGGAGGAGCCTTTCCTCCAGCAGACGGCAGCGGTTGGAAACTTCATATGGGACCCCTTGTTTCTGATGGAGGGAGGACTTTTCTTTCTGGTCTTTTTCGGACTGGAGTTGCTGGTAAGTTATCCAACAGGGAATGAGTGGACTTGTCTGATCTCTACTTCCTTAAAATCCAATTTATTTTCCTCTCCTTCAGTCAAACAGACCTAAACGCTGGCTCTGAACCCATCAGGCATTCTCACACTTCTCCTGATAAAAGCGGTACCCCACTTGAGTGGCTGGGCAATTACCTGAGACAAGAATGGACCAAACCAGAACTCATCAACCTCATATTCTCATGATTCTAGTCGTGGGACCTCAAATGAAAGTGGGGTGCAATCCTTACTACGATAATTGTGGAACCTCCGGTCAGTAGGAATGCTTTGGATTCCCAATAATTTTAGAACTTTCCATCACAGTAGTGTGAGTAAAATGTGATTTTAGCTAAAGTGTGAGGTTTGAAAGGCATTCTGGGTAAGAAACCATTGAAACTGAGGATGAAATCTACTCACAGAGAACAATAGGCATAGTCCATTCCCCATTCTTCTTCTTCTTGTCTTTCTCCCTTTGCATCTAGAGGAGTGCACAAGCTTTCCTGCCAGAGCAGTCCACTGGAGGATGCACACTGGTATTTGCAGATAGTTAGTGGCCACCATAGTGCATTCTGGGAGGAGGAAAAGCCAACACCTACATAAATATGAAAGATGCAAAGATTGTGATTGGCAGTGGACTGCTGCCCAACTCCCAGGACTTAGAGACATAACCTGGAGCTCCTCTCCAGCTTATAAAACATCTTCTTGTTATTAGACCTGCATGGGCACCGCTGCATATGCTCGCAGAACATAGAGCTGAGTGTTGCTAGTTTCCTATTAGTGAACAAGCCTGTAGCATCTCCCAAAGCTCTGCTGGCTTGCTGTGCAGATGATGCTTACTGTGCTTTTGTGGAATTTCTCAGCCAGAGAAAGGAGTCAAGAGATAGCGGCTTGGCGCCTAGAAGCCCTTTCATTTCCGATCAGAGATCGAAGGAGTCCTGACTCAAGTGCCTACTGTTGAAAGTGAAGATGAGTTGAGTACTGATTCTTTCTGGTAAGCACACTCTTACAATTCACCACCTTTTGTGGTCTATTGACTCTTTGTTTCTGCTTTATCTGCAGAGGTCTAGTACCCGGTTTGTCTGTCCACCCACTTGCTATATCGAGAAAGACCACAGGTTGTCAATGAAATGCCCTCTTTGTATCCTGGAAACTACAGTGTCCTTGCATCCGATTGTAATCTGCTACGCTCATCTCTTGAGTGGTTCTCACTTGTGTATGGAACCATAGACCTAGAATCACTACTAAAGGCCTCCAGGTCAGAAGATACCTCTGTTTTAAGGGAATGACAGCCTTAAACACGGTATGTTCTTATATTTCTGGACACACTAGCTCCCTCTTCCCAGACATCAAGAAACTATTGGTTTCCACTGCAGGAATACTGTATGAATTACCATGAAGTTGTTTTCTTTGAGATGTTTTCAAACATTCTTTAATAATCTATATATTTACAGTGACTACATTGTGCTATTTTTGTTCTTGTGTAAGTGAGTGTAGGATTTAATGTGATAAACAGCATTTGTGAAGGTAAGAAATGTAAGCAACATTTGTAAATGCTTGTATTTACATGCCTTAGTAGATTCAAGTCATACCTATTAGCTTTACAGAGCTTCTTGCTGTATATCACAGAGGATCAATCACACCCCTGTAGGTATGGTTGACACCTCACTTCAAAGGAGGGATTTCTATACAAATCCCCACCTTGACAAAGGGAAGGTGGAATGAGTAAATGCCCACAAATCCTTTCCCTTGATGAAGTGCGGATTGACTGAGTGCACCACTCACCTTACCCAAGGGTGGCTGTGACTATTGCCCCCTACACCTTGCGACAAGCGCATTGCATTTACAGAACAAGGAGGCCCCAGTAAGGTAAACAGTAGTGAAAATTGCTAAATGCTTTCCTCGCAACGAGAGAGTACTCCCATGGCGAGGGGAGCACTGTATTTTTTTATTTTGTAAATCAAAATCCTGTTTTGTGATTTTCTTTTCAAAAATAATAAAAGGAACCTGTTTGGTATAAGGCTCCATCCCGCTGACAGACCTGAACCGAACAAAAAAATGCATTGACAGGAACCGCTGTGACAGTAGTTTCTGCCAATACTTTACAAATGACTGCCAGCTTGGCGAACATTTCTAAATCTGGTAGGCGGTCCCTTCAACAGGGTGACGGAGTAATTCCCTCTGTCGCCCTGGCAAAACAATGTGTTGTCTGCCAACATATAAATGAGGATCACAGTGCCATCGTAGAGAACCATAAATATCGTCAGCTGCGGGGTCAAGAAAGCATCAGAGCAGGGTTCACACTCTCGCAGTAGAGTTTTCAGAGAGAAGTAGGCAGTCTCCAGCATATATTTGGGCAGCTGCCCATTACCAATCACAGGCAGTGTTTCTTGGAAGTTTCACCTGGCCACCAATCATGGTGAACCATGTTTTCCAGCTGCTGGCTTGTGCTGCCCCTAGAATGCACTGCAGATCTGTTTCACCTACCATTACACGAGCGGTAGTCCTATGATTGCTTTGTTGGCCCAAAGCACGGGGGCCCTTAAGTCAGAAATGTGTCCTAGGCCGCCTTTGCCATTCTGTGGGCAACAGCCACACTACATTGAATACACACAGTAATGTCCAGAAACAGCTTGTGGAAGCCCTAATACCAATGATACCAGAGATTATTGTAATCCTTATTTCACTCACACATGTTCCAGGGTTCACAATCATTAATTTGATCACAATCCACTGTAATGGTTACAAACAATATGTTTTTTATCGACTGGGGCTACAATGTAAAACGTCAAGACGAAAGTGGCCAAAAACATTCACCTGCAGGCACACATTCACCAGATCCAAGCAATCTGTAACTTCATTAATGACAGATTCCTGCCTGTCAACACTGCGAGGCGGAGAAGAGCAAAAAGGGCAGAGTCATCCTTACTTCCTGTAAATGAGAATGAGTTTGGAGTGAGACATTGTGAGAAGCTGACCTGGTATATGATGTCCACTATTGCAAGTGGGAACCCTGCACCAGTCCAGACAACCCTTATGGGGATTTAAGAGGTCTTAGACAACCTTAGAAAGCTCTCTAAGTGGTAGCTGTGGAGAGCAGCCTTCAGGCTTAGTCCAGAAGGAGTGGAAAGCAGCTTGTTTTACCAGAATGCAATCATATAGTATAGATTAAGTGAAAAAGAACCACACAAGGTATTTATAAAAATATGTATTTATTATATAATACCCTCTAATACGTTTACATATCTCCTACACGGAGATAAACACAAAACACACAATATTTTACATAGAAATACAGTAAATAACACAAAATATACAGTGGACCCCAGGGTGGGGGACCAAACCATATATTAAGAATTTGGTATAAGAACCACAACTCGGGTTCAAGACAAAGTTGAGAGGATGTAGAAGTGCTGGTAACCCAAGGAACCACCCGAGGTGAGTGACTAGGAACCCCACGGAAAGCGTCTGCAGTGTGGGAATACGACTGCATGCTCCGTATATGTCTACAGGTAAGTCGCGGTTGGATTTTTAAAGATCAAGGACCCTTCCCAGTGGACCCTGAGGAAACTCCTTGGAAGACAGAAGGTTAGAGAGCCAGCCCACCCGTGAATACCCAAGTACACACGTCACCTACACCAGGAAAGAGGGTGCATAGTTGTGAAGTGGTGTCAGAAACCCCCATTGAACCCAATGGAGGACTTCAGGGAAGTGCCGCTGCTGAAGACGGGTAAAGTGTCAGGTGGAATCCAAAGGTGGATTCCAGATGAGAGGTACCTGCAAGCAGAGGGGACAGAGTCTATGTCACTCAGGAGTGACCAGGAGACTTGGAAGATGAATGCCCTCCGATGTTGGGTGTTGCAGCAGAGATGACGATGACCTTGACTCTGCAGCTGTGAGGACCAGGCAATGCTGAGAAAGACTAGTAGCCCTGCAAAAGTAGTCCCAAGAAGGATATCGAGTGCTGAGGGGTCGGTGTCCAGCAGGAGCACCAAAAAGCCTTGGCAAATGCAACCAATGCAGGAGTTGAAGAAGGAGCAACGTTGGGGCCAGCAAGGTCCAGGGGCTTCACCACAAGCAGGGAAGTCAGGGCAGGCCCCAAGCAATCACGGAAGACCAAAATAAACAAAGGTGACCCTCAAATGGACCCACAGGCTGCAGGCACTGGAGTCGCTAGAGGACCTCGAGCAGCTCACCAAAAGATGCAGGCCACGGTGCACACAATGTGATGTGGACAAAGACTTTGGTCACTGGAGGTGCTTGAAGATGGGGCTACTTGGAGCTAGAAGATCGTCTTGGAGGGAAGCCAACAAGCCTTTGCAACTGCAAGTTGATGCAGTGCGAAGGGGTTCGGTTATTGCAGCCCCTCACGATGAATACTGGCCTCAAACTTAGTAAGAGGGCAGGGCCGGCCTCAGGAGCTTTGGAAAACCACCACCTGTGTTGCAGAACCTTTCGGAGTCCGGAGGAGCTCAGGATCAGCAGACCAATTGACTTAGTTGCAGTACCTGTGATTGCAGTGAAGTAACTCCTTCACTTCAAGGGAGATTCCTTCAGGTGTTTTTGATGCCCACAGACCTTGGAAGGTTCCTGTATGGTGCACAGGCACAGACAATGCAGCAGACTTGAAGGGAAAAAGTTCAGCCCAAATGAAGTCCAATGAAGTCCAGAGTGCCCAGACGCTAGAAGAAGTGGTGTCTGATCTGAATCATGTCCATGACGAATCTAGGGACCTACACCCAAGTAAGCCATTAAGTACGCTAAGAAAAGGATTGGGATGATTCAGGGGACTCTGCCAGGGGTGGGTTTGGACAGCGGGGAGGTTACTCTCATGTCCTTCGTCCACTTTTGCGCCAGAGTGGCAGCCAATGGCTCCCAGGACTAGTTTAAACTGGACAAAGCACGGGGATACAAATGTGCTGATCATGCACACTTAGTGGCGCTGAAAGGCGCACTCACCCGGTCCCAATGCACTAAATCCTGTCTGGGAGGTGGTTACAACTCCCTGCAACAGGATGCCTATTGTTCTGCCTTCCCCTGATCAAGCTCGGCTCAGCAGCAAGAAAGCAGAAATGTGTCTCTGGTCGGCAGAAACCATTTTGTGCTGTCCGAGTCTGGAAGGTTGGCACTGGGAACACTGAGAGCCTAACGCAGGGCTCTTCCATTGCTTGGAATCATACCTCCCACACCATTTACGGTGTGGGGGTACGATTCCAACATGTTTGATACCAAACATGATAGGATTCGTTGCAGCCTGTTTTAGAGATGTTCATCGCGTAATTACGCAGTGCCCCTCGATATGGTATATTGCTGCTTCAATGACAACCTGGGAGAATGGACTCAGTAGGCTGCAGGGGTGTCCTGCTGAATCAGGGGCAACTTGCCTACAGGATTGCAAAGGCCTGCTATAGGAGTGACTGAGGTTTCAAGTGCAGTGACCCTAGATATAGAAAACCTATATCTTTAGTAAGTGGGGCTAGCACCAGCTTACACAGGCTGCAATGACAGGCATGCAGTTCCATTTTGAATGGTCTTCTATGGGTGGCCTAATGCATGCTTCAGCCCTTTGGGGCCCTCTGGGGTACCTATTCCCTGGGTACCTTAGCACCATATACTATACCAGTATCCAATCTGGGATGTACCTAAGTACTGAACCCAACCATTTGAGGGAGAAAGCAGATAGACTGGGGTCCTGATTAGTTGGATCCCAGTCAGAGTGGTCAAGAACAGCTTAGCACCTGGCAAAACGTGGGGGTAACTATGCAGAAGGATCCTACCCTCCTACAGACATCACTAATATTTTTATTGGCTACTGTTAGAGGGTTGGGAGGGGCCTCAGACTTCCCTCTATGGATCACTCTGTCTCGATCCCTCTCTATCATTCTCTTAGACGTATGATGAGGTACGAGAGGATTCAGGGCTCTGGGGTTAGGGACAATGTGTACTTTGCGCATACTGCGAGTGGTAGATTCAGATGGAGGGGGAATGTGCTCTCTGCAGATGGCTCAGAAAGCCTCACCTTCTTCAAATGCTGTAAAGATCTAGACAATCACCAGCACTTTCTGAGACCTTTCTGATTCCAAGAGCTTTAGAATGTAGAATCAATACCCATGCTGCATGTTCAGCAAGCAGCAGATTTCAAAACACCGCTTATAAACCGTACACAAGAGGTCAATGAAACAATGCAACCATATGATTAGCAATATATGAAAATTCATTATGGCTCTACTTTTTGGTATCTATGTACATGCACTTGCTCTTTAGTTTCTATGCATTGTTTCACATTTATTTGCCCTACGTGATGATTGAATATTATACTTCTCTCTCATTTTCTGATTTTATTACGTTTTAGCTTTGTACTGAATGTTTAACATGCTTTATAATTGGTCTCTGAAGTCGAGAAGGTTTCCTCTGATGGCCCGGAAAGGCCTTGAGCTGACTGCCACATATAATTGGACTAAAACGTGCCCTCCTTTCCTTGTTGATTGATATATGTTTTATGGCCTGTTGCTCTTTCTTTAAAGAATTCCACCTGTTTTGTCATACGGTTTTAACATTTTCAGTGTACCTTAACACCTTCGCCGCGGGGCAAATTTCGCCGCGGTGTGAGAGGGGGCGGGGTTGGGCGTGGCGCTCCCGTACTCAGGACGGCCCCCGGCCATCATAAATCACAGTAGGCGTGTGCTCATGATGGCCGGGAGCCGTCTGAACTCCGCCCACTGATTAATTCTCTCACACAGGCGGGGAATTAATACCACGTGGGCGGAGCGGCAACGTTCGGACGGCTCCCGGCCGTCATGAGCACATGCCCACCGTGACTCATGACGGCCGGGAGCCGTCATGAGCACTCAAGGAGTTAATGGTTTGTATTAACCGAATAAAGTTATAATGATAAATGATGATATATGAAAAAACCTGAACCACTGTTTGTGACCCCTGAGCAGCAGCAATGCTTGTTTACTGAAAGTCTATGATACAGTTTCTAATCTTTTCGTAACTCATTTGCAGTGTGTTGTAGGCACACCTGGTACCGATGGCACGGAAGCGGGCACATGTGACATTCTGGTATTGTAGATTCTCTTTCAAGTAAATTGTTCCTCTACCTCCAAGGTAGCGTGTATCCAATCAGGCTGTTGCTAGGCTGGTTTGTGTTAGAGCGCCCTTCTCCTTCACTCTTACCTGATACAGCTATTGGGACAGGAAGTGGTGTCAGCTTCCCTCCAAGAAGATTCAGCACTGCTGGGTCCTAGTGTCCCTCTGTCAAAACTGCATTGTGGTAAAACAACTCAAGAATATATATATATGAAACTCTCCCCCATAGACTTTAGTTCTTCCTTATATCACAACCTGACTGCCATAAAAAAAAAGTCTGAATTGTCCAAAGCACTGATGGTCTTATTTATTACAATGTTCATTATAAACTTCATTACTTGTACCAAAAAAAGAGTTTTCATGTTTATATGAAAAGATTTAGATCTAAAAGATAAAAATGTAAACTTATGGCTCTTCCGTGTTCCATGATGTGTAAACCAGCTTGTCTTGTGGAATCACAAATTCTATGATGGACTGAAGGTAGTGTAAAATAGATCAATTTCACGAGCACCAGAATTACTTGATTTTCATAACGCCAACAATTCAAATGGCAGTGCTAGACTGTACATTTTGTAATGAATTACAAATGATCACATTTCGTCCCTCTAATATTGCAAGCTATATCCAGATACAAAGAACTTCTTCATATGTTATGGTTATTAACTGAGAGTTCAGGTTTATAGGAGCTATCAAAAGAAGCGGGGATGTTCAGCTCCATAAAATCACTTTATCGCACTATTTTGTTTTATAAATCTCATTATTGGGTCTCCTTGTATTGCAAAAAAGCAACAGAATTTAAGGTCAAACAATACAACTTACACAAAGTTAGTATACAAGTATTTCGGCAACAATCATTTAGTAGCACAGCAGTTCATGATAATAATATCCTTTCACATCGTAAGTTCATCCTCAACTAGTCGTATTCCTATTTTTGTCGTACTCATTGGAAGTGATCCTACCATGAACATCAAGTTTTGTCAACCTTCCAAAGGCACCCCCTTGCTTTATATATTGTCTCTTCATACGTGGGCCGCAGTGGCAGTGGCAGTTGCCGGCATACAAAAATGATACGAGCATATATTAAAAATAAACATTAAACAAAGAAAAAATATGTTACACTTACCTTGTTAAGCAGCACATTCCCAATCGGCAACAGGCTCCCCAAGCGTGAGGACCAACAGCCAACTACCTAATCCAATCTAGATGCTGTTCTCATGCTGTTAATGTCGGGCTGTCCATAGTAAGATAGCTGGCCAGATCTACATACACACTTTAAACTGACGTGGCCATTCCTCATTGCTTCCAATCAGCAGCAGTGAAGCACTGTCCCCGCCCCCACACTCCGTGCGGCAGAGAGTAAAAAATAAAAAGGCAATAAAATCATTTAGCAGTGTGGGGGGGTTTGATGCTCCTCCGCTCCAGTGGAGGAACCGCTGCTGGTGGACAGAGAGATCCATACCTCTAAGCCATTTGTTTATAGATGAGTCGGTGGTTGATCATAGGTGTTGGGCAATATCCCGCTTTGCCAAATAAAAACACTCAGAGGGCAATTCACAAAGGGCCTCTGCACTGGTGGTGGAGGTCCCACAGTAGTGCAGGGGTAGGGGGTTTGCACTCATGGTGGGACCTCCGTACTGCAGTAACTCATTGGGGAGTTCCTGGGACAAGTGTCGGGCCCCCACCATGACTGCGGGGCCTTCTTCCACAGGTGCGCAGGCCCTTTGTGAATCCGCCCCTAGCTTTTTGTCACCCCCTTTGACCATCACAATCCAGCAAGATTCCTTCTAGTGCTGTTTTGGGATTTTTTTTCAGTGATATTCCGGTCACTTTTCCTAGTAATGTGTTAAGCCCGGTGGGTTTGGAAGAATGGGACAAAACCACACTGTGTGGAATAAAGTGCCCTCCTCTATTTTCCATCAAAGACAAATAGGATTTGCACTTCTCTCCATCTTCCATGGCCTTGTGGGTGTGTAGTATATCCTATAGACATGTTTAAATTGAATTAGGCAGAGGCGGGCTGAGATTACCATTTATCTGGCTCCCATTTTACACTCAATCTATTTCTCCCTATGAATGGGGGCCCAAGTCTTGCTCCCATTTCTTTGTAAGCATTTATAAGGAGTCTTGCATATTTACCACCAATGCTATATATAGTCTGCAAATACCTTTCCACTCGATTTTCTCTGTGACTATTTTAAAATCTATTGGGTTGAACTTTAGGAGTGAATTAAGGCATGTCTGATTTGTAGGCAATAAAAGAATAGTCATTTATGAAGCTGAAACTCAGTTGTGTTGATTGTTTTAATGTGGCAAGATCCCCACATGTCCCCAAACTTGGAGATCTCTATTGTGTCCCAAGTGCAAAATTCTGCCAAGTGGGTATCTCTGGACAGCCATATACCCTTCCATAGAGAGGTCTCTTTTGTTAGCCTCCAATGCAATCCAATCATATTTAAAGTCCGGAGTCAGCATTACAATGCTATCCTAGTTATTGGTGGCAGAGTCAGTTTTTCCTGTACATCTGTGTCATCAGGTTTAGTATAGCCTCACCATGGGGTCCGCTTGGTCTGTAAAAAGCAGTTGTTTATGGTGAATAGTTGGGCTCACCCAATAGTATATGGTGATGCCGCTATGCCCAGACCTCTGTCATATGGCGCTTGAATACATTTATTAAAGCCGACCCACAGGAGACACCTGCCCGAGGTAACTTGATATGGAGGATTGCAATGTAGTAAAGAAATTAGTGGGGGTATCAGGATTTCTGCAGTATATATATTCACTGAGGTGCATCGATTATTTTAAACAAGACCCCTCTCTCCAATATTGGCAAGGGCAGTTTGCTCCAGGTCTGCATACTCGTTTTAATTCTTTGTAGCAGCCAGGTGATATTTAGGTCTCCAGATAAAGTATTAGAAGGGATTACTTGCACATTAAAGTTGCATACTGTCACAGGCTCCCAACTGTTCCCCCTCTCCCTCCCAGTGGAGACAAGCCTGAATTTCTCCAAGTTCATTTTTTGGCCTGAGGCCTCAACATATATTCAAAAAATATATCTGAAGTATGTCAAAGATTGCCCCATTCATTGAATATACAGCAGGATATCATCCGTATGAAGCTCAACTTGATCCTGTACTTGAACGTCTTGCCTCATCCAATTCACCAATAGCTTCATAGCAAGGCGAAGGGTTTGGGGAACACCCTATATACATGTATACAGACTTATGACAGACTTGAGACAAATTTAAGACAGACTTAAGACAGACTTAAGTTAGGATTTTGTCTTAAGTTTGTCTTAAGTCTGTCTTAAGTCTGTCTTAAGTCTGTTTTAAGTCTGTCTTAAGTTTGTCTTAAGACAAACTTAAGACAAAATCCTAACTTCTGCGAATACCAAAAGTAGTAAGTTTAGGATTTTGTCTTAAGTTAGTTCTGTGAATCGGCCCCACAGTACCTATCGCTTAACAAATCAGATTTGTACACTTCAGCCGAGATGAGGTTTTCGACTGTTGAAAAAGTATTGACAGCTGTGCAGATGGCGGTTCTAAAGGAATGTGCGCTGGCACAGGGAAAACGCATTTTGGTAGTTACTCCTTACCCTGCTTTAGAAGCAGTGACGAAGGCAAGTGTGCCAAACTCAAAGGCTTTGCAATCCCGTTGCATACAATGGGCTATTTCTTTGTCGTCCCCTGATGTCACCTTTATCTTTGACCCCTCTACAGACAAAGGAGTTCTTGCAGTTTGAACACGTTCATCCGTCTCCCCTGTCTTTGCTTCCTTTGGAGGAGTACGCATGTATCATTTACCCCGATGTTTCGGCGTAACCGGCCACGGATTCTAAACATGCTTACTCAGCGGCTTGTGCCATTGTAGCAGGTACAATGGTGAATGGAGAGTTCAAATCTTCCATTGTGCATACTCAAGCACTGCACAATTGGCTGAGCTGTACACTCTGGTTCTTGCTCTCGAGTTTGCTGATGCAAATGTTTCGACTCTCATTGTCTGCTACTCTTATTACTGTGTTCAGTCTTTCAATGACAACTTATTTTTTTGGTCTCAAAATGATCATCGAGATTCTAAAGGCAGCACAATTAAGCATAAAATGCTTTGGGCTCGAGTGGCAGATCTTAAAGAGCATCTGCCACTCACACATGTTATACATACTCTTGGCCACCAGAGAGTGGGAGCACACACTCTTGGGAATTGTTTGGCTGATAAAGCAGCCAAATCTGAAGTAGTCTCATGTTCCGTAGCAGCCGTTACTAGATTCAAAACTAAGATTGCCTGTGGCACCTTTCATTCAGCCCAAGGTCCAGCGTTCGCCCCTAAGGCGTACAAGGATGCGATGAAGTCTTTGTGGGTGCTGGTGCAGTTTTTGTCTCCATACAGGCCTGAGGGCAATTCACTTGTGGAGCGAATGAACCGTGACTTAAAGCAGTCCTTGACAGCTAGAGTCTAAGGTACTGGCAGGAACTGGTTAGCCCATTTGTTTGGTGTCCAACGTGCACTTAATAATCTCCCTAGAAGACCTCTGGGTGGGCGGACTCTATACGGGATGCTCTTTGGCATCAAAATGTTTGTGCCTGACCTTGATGGTCTAGACTTTGCGGCGACTGCCGCGATTTGACGTAGATAATCATTCTACTATGTTACAGAAGCTACAAGATACCTGTGCCGTCCTTGCTACTGAACATTTGTCCTCAGCAGGTGAAGCAGCGCTCCTGAATCTGGTGGTCGGCTGGCTTCCTAAAGTTGGAGATCTGGTCTGAGAAAAGGTGGAGAACAAAATCGAATTTGGTCCCTCTTATTGTGCACCGGTTCCAGTGCTTGGCCTAAATGGTACTCGAAGAGTCATTTTACCTCCTCTTCTAGGTCGCAAAAACAACAGATACATCTCAGTGGACAATGTCAAGCTACAACATCTGACCGATTGTGAATAGTGTGACACCTGCTGCTTCGTATCCAATAATTTCGAGGACTCGTGAAAGTGGTCTGTCATCCAATATGCCACACGACACTGTCATCGAGATGGACCCTGTTGTTGACCATTCTTCTGTTCCCACAGCTTCCTCCTGTAACGTGGAGGCTATATACACATATCCCACAAGTAGGTCTTTGCATGATTTGCTAGATAGTCCTTTGCACCATGACAGTTTTTCTTTTGAAACATCATCCACCTCCTCAAGGGACCCGACAAAATTGTCCATTTTTTTAATCCTGGTTTAAATGAACTTATTTGGTTGCTCCCTGGACATAAATCTGTTGGATACTAATTATGATTTTTCTTTTCATGTCAGTTGGATTTGTGACAGTTGTTTTTCTACTCATCAATGGTTACTACTTGCCTGAACGCTCTGCTGTGAACTCTGTTGATGGTATTTTGGCACCACATTCATCGTCCCACATCATGAAGCGTGACCAGATTCTTGTTAACATTTCTGCGTTCCCGATTTTGCATGGTATCGTTTGGGATAAGGTGAATTTTCAAGTTCATAGTCCGACAGAGCTCATTAATGTACCGTATATCTTTCGTGTTTCACTGGGTGATGTGGTGACCCAGGACATAGGTTCTAATGATTGAGATGTGCATGCAATACAAGCCTTGTTTTCTGATTTAAAATATTATGCTTCCTTTGATGCTGAAGACTTGTATATAAATTCTGCAAATTAAGCAGACCTGTTCTGTTATCAACATTATGGGCATTATTTTTTACACAAGATCAATACATTATGTCCTGTCGTAAATTACACTCATTGGGAACATTGCCCAACACCATTGAAAGGCAGCTCAAAAACACTTAAGAAAAAGTTTACTTACTTTACAGATTTCGATAAATCAAAACCTGAGGCATATTATTTCAAGTTAAGTAGCCCTTCCACTCAGAAAGTCATGTTAACACATAGTAAATTAATATATTCCAATACTTTTTGACATAATCTGTCTGTAAAGGGTTATGACCATTGGAAGGACACCAGTGAAATAAAATCAGTTTAGGGTTCTAAGGACTGGCAAGTATGAGGCACTGAAGCCTTACTTCGTGCCTGCCGAATCCCAACACAAATTTTCTTTTTAAATATTACAGTATACCAAACCACGTGCTTTGGTTTGGCTACTGCTAAGAAAATGAATGCCCCTGCCATCCCATCCGTAGCTGAATATAATTATTGGCGCTTGTTCACTAATTCTACCATTGAAGCATTACAAATGTTATTTCAAAATAATTTATTTAACGAATATGCAATGGATCCCCTAGGTTGGTTAGTTTGGCAAACTAGTACAAATGCCTGCCAACTCCGTTTTCATACCTCTAGTTTAGGTTTTACGCAAGACAGACCGACCCTAGATTTTCTGATTCGCATAATGTCACAACCTATTCAGTGGGTAAATTATGTCAACAGTGGTTGCAGCACTCTACACTCTTGTCCGTTAAACAACACTTGTCGTTGTTGTCCAACAATATTAATTTGGCCGATTTTGTCTTGGGGCCGAGAGCTCCGAGAAACAAAATGATGGATATATGCTGCATGCAATGAAATTTGGAAACATTCTCAAATTGAAGCAGCTTCTCGTTTGCGGGAAATAGACCAGGCAAACTTAGAAAACGTTTTGGCAATTGTCAACAACAGTATTAATACACTGTCTTCACACATAATACACTAGATAATATTGTTTCCATGTTATTGACATTGCACAAGCAGATGTGTCTCTCTTATATCATGGTCAGAATCAATTGCATTCTGTAATGCAATTTGCATGGACTTTGCAAACTCTGAAAATGGGAAAAGTACTGTGGGATTATTTGAATGCAACTGCTTTGTTTTCTGCGTTTAATTTAACAAATAAACAGCAATTCATGTCCATGAAAGATGCTACCTACACTCTTCTGCACATTGAAAAACTAGACCCTTCACCTTTTCTGTAGAAGAATCTGACTCTGCTGTTTGGTTAATCCATGGGGTGATACATTTACCTTTCTCTCTGTTTCAATTTAGCTCCTGTATGAAACATTACCCTGTAGACTGCTTTGAACCCCTTGGAAATGCCTTTCAACACGAACTGTGGTCCTTGCCTTTCACTTATCGATGTTTAAGCGGAGATGCTGAGGTTTATCTTACCGGGGAGGATTGCGAATCCACAGTAGGGCCTTCCCCAGTATGCAAAAACATACAATTGCATCGACCATGTAATCTGTTAGCTCCGAATCTCGTGTGTGTTTTGAAAGGTAAACCAGTGCCGGCAATCATTCCCACGTTCACTCTGCTTGCTAATGGTAGCTACCTTATTTTAAATAACCAGGAATGCTGCGGCTTGCTGGCTGGCATACCATACATTGTAACGGTTTACCAGCGCTTAATTTGTTGCAATAATGTGCTTTTTCCACCCCCAGGTGGGCCATTGCATATTTCAGCTTGGCCTTCAATTCCAACTTTGACAGCAGATTTCAACAAGTTGAGTAGATTACAGCTGCTTTCAACGCAACAAGAAGTTGCACTGATTTCCACACGAGAAACCTTCACCCTCCAGGTGGCTGGTGCAGCCACTGAAATTCAAACCCTTTTGAATACTAACCTCCCACTACATTATGGGGAGGGAGTACAACGCATTTTCAATGCATCGACTACTCAAGGCCTGGCACATTTTTTAAGGCTGTGTGTTCTGGCCTTTGTCTTCTTTTCAGACTATATTTGGTGTAATACCTGCATTTATTCATTCTATCTTTTCCAGCGTCTTTGGCGGTTTTCCCTTGATATTGGCATTAGCCTCTGGAATCCTGCTTCTGCTGTGCCTGCCATGCAATGGCTGCCCCTCTTGTGGTGCTGCAAAGACCGAGCCGGCTGCAATCACTTTGTGACCGGATGCATGCATGCTTGGGTACACTGCCACTTGCGACACTCAGTGTGTTTTATGGATTATCCTTCCGTTTTGCGTTTTTCACTTGCATGCAACTCATATTTTCAAGCCTCCGCTGTCAATTTATGTGGGCATTGGTTCTATGCCTTTCCAATCCGTCATGTCCGGACCCCGATTTCAACTAGCTGATGAGTCCCTTAGTTGCTCATGAGCAGGACTGTTCTGGGATTGGCTTAATGGCGCGTGCTGCTGCACTTGGAGTCTTGGCACCATGGGATATCTGTGAAGCTACACAGAATCTCCTACTTCAAGGCTACATTGAATATCACGCAAGTTATCCTGCAATGCTAATTGAACCACCCAACTATGAAGAACATTCTTGTTCCTTCAGCTTGCTAAATTGGATGGCATCTCTTTTTTCCACAGACCAAAATGATGAACTTTTGGAGGGTGTTGCATTATTTTGTACCTAAACCTTGATGGATTAATCAAGAACATGGCCAGCCGGCATCATTTCGGTTTCGGATACCTTTTTCCCATTACATTTTTTTCCCTGCTTTTTCCTGAACTTATTTTTTTATACAGACTTTGGTCCTTGCTTTTTCCAAATTTATAGACACCCCTGTTAATATCTGCTTGCGCTTTTTGAACTCTGTTTTCTTCCTATGCCCACATACGATGGACTTACCAGGGGGAGGGTGTAGTATGGCTCATAGGTCCATTGTCGACATTTGCTAAGTTGTCGTGAGCTTCGCTGCCATGAGGCTGCTTTTGAGCCCGACACTGCAGGCATATATTTTGCAATACCCTGTTTGCACCCCTTTTCACATGAGATCTGTCTACCTACCACGTTCTCTACTGTGCTCTGAAGTTTAGTCTGCACATGCTGTTCAAGGTTAAGCAACAATGCCTCTTGTAATTCCGTTCTGGTCAGTCCCTCGCACCTAGACATAACATGCTACACACAGCTACACTACTGAAAATCGTGTGCTTTAATATTGCAAGCGCAACATGTTTTGACACATCTTGGAGAGACACCTTTCCGAAGAGGAGATCTGTGCTTGTCCTGAGATGTGAACACTGCAACTAGGCCTTGAGGTATGGGGGCCTGCTGACAAAGCCCAGAGGTCTTCTTTTTTATAATAAACTATCTCTTGTCACGGGGAGGGTGGTTAGGTCGTTTATCCCTTTTCCACTGTTTTTTCTAACATGATATCCCCATTTGTATTCTATGGTATTGTAACAATTCTGACCATATTGTGTTTATGCATTTTGCTGCTAGTATTGGCACTTGTACTGCACCATAGAACGCGTTAGTTGAAATAAATATTTTAAACTATACCGCATCTCTGATTACTCACATTGTGGACAAGTACGAGTGAGTGAGTGAAAGAGTGTCTGGCTCCTGCGATTCCCAAGATAGAGTGACGTGTTCTGGGTTGTCTAATCATTGGTAGCTTCGCTGTAGACGGAGAATGAATGAGACACTATAGCTAGTCGGTTTGGGATTTTGGGTACTAATGTGGCCGGTTGGTACACCCCTATTCACCGAGGTCCTGTTTTCCTGTGCATAGCTCTGTATATGTGCAGAATCCCTGCAATAGGATCAGCAGCAAAAGGAGTGTCCATTTTCTGTCTTCATCTCTGCTTAACCAGTACCCAGTCTCCTTTGTCAAAAACTGTCTCCTGGGCACAGTGCCACTGCTCTACATATAGATTTTTATTTTCTAAGTTGTGTCAGTGTCTCCAACCATGCTAGCATTAACATATACATCCGGATTTCATTAGAGTTGTTTTGTTCTGATGGCTCTCCCAAATAGTAATGTGATTGGACTCTGACCAGTTGTGGAATGATGGGTTGATCGATAGGCCCAGAGGGCCTGGCATAGGGCCTAGTTTAAATTGATTCCCTCCATAAACCTACGTTGAATGACCGTTTTGAGGATGCCCATGAACTGTTCAACTACATCATTGGCCTGGGGAAAAAGGGGTGTACTCTTTTGGTGTTTGAAGTTGAGTCAGACAAGAAATTCTTTGAACTCTTTGTGTTGAATTGCTGGCCATTATCAGATTTGAGAATTTCAGAGATTGTCCATGTTGCAAATATGTCATCAAGCCATTCTTGTCATGGGTTGTAGAAGATAGGTCTTTCGCCACAGGAAAACGGGATTCATCTAAGATTACCATGAGATAGTGTCTATTTCCTAAAAGGCGAAAAAAGTCAACTGCAAACCTCTACCAAACATGGGCAGGAGGGTCAGACATTGTCTCTGGGCGCTGCCTCAAACAATTGCAAATGCAGCATGGCTTCATTTCCTTCTCAACTGACTCATTGAGCTGAGGGAGCCACACTAGATCTCTTGAGGCTCTCTTGGCTACAATACCACGGCGCCCTTCATGAATCAGCCCGATGACCTGCTGTGTTAGGCTTCCAAGTATGACAATCCTTGCGCCTTGTAGTATTATGCCATCTTGGGTGTCTGCTAACTCATCCTGTACATTTATGTACTTTAGGAATTAAACAAGAACTCCAAAGGGCTGGGTACTTCTCCTCCAGGAGTGTGTGGTAATGAGTTATTTGATCATGGTTATATCCTCATCTGGATTGGTGGCAGCAATGAATTGTTCCACAGACAGAGTCAATGGTGTGCTGGATCTCACAACAAAGTTGAGAAATGTTTCAGCTATCGTTGAGGTCAAACTGTGATGAGATAGCAGCACTCGTGTAAAGTAATCTGCTGTGTTCTGATCCTTCCCCCGCACAATCTCATAGTCGTATCCTTAAAGTCTTAACCCCCACCTCTTGACTTAGGCTTCTGGTTTGCAAAAACATTTAGCAACGCCTGGTAATCTGTGATGACGGGTGAATCATTTTTAGTAGAAGAATACATGAAAATATTCGCACCACAGCAAGACTCTCTTTCTTCGGCTGAGAGTAAACACGTTTTATATCAGACAGGCTTCAACTGACTTTGTGTCTCTGTGCATTGCCCTCAGCCCTACCAGGCTTGCATTAACCAAAATTTCAGTATGTAACTTTAAGTCAAAGTAGGCCACTGCCATTGCATTCTCAATCGCATGTTTATTATCTTTGAAACTATGGTTGCATACTGGGGATAACTGGAATGGTACATTTAGTTTTCTCAAGTCTCTCAATGGGGCTCTAACTGTAGCAAAGTTGCAAATGTACCTTGCCTAGAAAGGATTGCAGCATAGTAACATTTTGGGGGTGGGGGTTAGTGGATGACAATGCTTGCACATTGTCTAGGTCTGGAGTCATTCCTGGATCAGCGAATATGTGCCCAACATACTTGAGTTTTGTTTGGTGAAGCTCACAATTTCCAGTGTTCAGAGTTAGACCTGCATTTGTGTGTAACTGGCACACTGGGAAAAGGGCTTTGTCATGTTCTTCTTGTGTTCTCCGAAAAACCAGTATGTCCTTACTGTAATTGAAAGCATGAGCAACAGGTTGGATTACTCGTTGAATAACGTCCTGAAATATCTCAGCCGCCGAAGATACTCCACAACTCAGTCTCATATATCTGAACAAACTAACATGAGTTAAAAAGGTAGTAATGTACCAGCAGTAGTCTCCCAGCTTGAGGTGATGGTATCCTTTGTTCTAGTCAAGAAATGAAAACACTTTGGTTCAGTTCAATTGCATGATCATGTCCACGATGTGTGGACCAGGGTGTTTGTCCCTTTCAATGACTCTGTTTGCCTGGCGCATATCAACGTAAATGTGCACTGCTCTGCTACTGTCCTTTCCTCTATAGGGCCTTCAATTTTTTCTGCGGCCATGTAGGGGCTGGAGCAGGGCTTTGACACCACATGCGCCAGTCGCAGACCTTGTCTGCATCAATTCTGGCCACACATGGCACGCAGAAGCAGTTTTCCGTATTGTTGCAAAATATCAGGTAGAACAGTCTTGTCCTCTCGGACACCTACTTAGCACCACTGGTAGCGTCTTCACCAGCCCAGGAGCCTGCAGATGAGTTACGCCACACAGGAGCTGCTATCAACATTACTTTATTCCTCAGCATGCACTCCCATGCTATACATTACATCACACTTCACGTTAGCCACACTGTAATATATCCCCACATATTAAATGTTTCCTCTTCAGAGTCTGCCCAGAACCACGAGGGTCCGAGAGCGAAAACATCAATATGCCACAGACTGTTCATGTTCATAAATATGGCCTGCGCCATTACTATATATCACACCTGTCTACACTCATAGGGGAATGGGGAGGTACTGTTTGAGTCACTGGAAGGGATATTTCTAAGGCCCTTGCAAACGGTTACGCAATATTTCCATTGTATATCAAGTATGGCCGAAAGGATGTATGTTAGGGACGTTGGACTACGCAGGAGAAGCTACACTTTTATGTAGGCGATAAAACTACGTGGGAGCATTCTGGTGGGAGTGACCCTATGGTAGTTAGACTGCGGGGCACTTTGGACAATGAACATAGTGATTTGTGAGTCGGGCTGTTACTGGTTTCTGTCTGCGGTTTTAATGTGGTGTGTCTCCCTCGTCAGAGAATCAGTGTAGGGGAGATTGGAAGGACCCTAAGAGTGTGAAGGAAGTGAGGACCATATGTGGCCACAGAAAGTGCAGAAAACCCATTATTCATTCTTCTCATTTTATGTCTTAAGTTTTAGTTTGGCGAGAAACAGAATAAGTGGACCAATTACCAACATAATGTGGCATTTCTTATGACTATGAGCGATGCCGGATTATGCCCTGAGGACCTCTAGCATGGTAAATAATTTTATATGTAAAGCGTGATGAGATAATTTTAGATTTTTAAGATTTTACTATCCTGAAGGCGAGTTGTGGATTTGTTCTTCTATTTAAGGAGGACCCTTTGAGAACTTTAACTTTCAGACCCCCAGTGGATCTGAGGGGTGCATACCCCATTGAAAGAATTCAAGGAGATCTATCACCAGACTGTATGTGTAATAATCAAAGACAAGAGTGTATCTAAGCCTGTACGTTAGGCGTGCATGATCACCCTGTTAGTAGCGCATGGGGTGGCATAATGTAATGGTGAAGGGATATGCTGTGGTTTAAGTAGAGAGAGGATCTGGTTGTGTATCTTGTGGTAGTTCATGTAACACAAAGGTGTCACTGGTGATGGATTTTGTCCAGCTGTTGCAGGGATTCTGCACCTACACAGAACTATGCGCATGAAAACAGGACCTCGGTGTATAGAGATGCAATAGCCTATCACCTTATTACCCAAAATCCCAAAACCAACTAGCTATAGTGTCCCATTCGTTCTCTTCCAAAATCACAAAGCTACAAATGATTAGACAACCCAGAACACAAAACTCCTGACTTTCTAAGGAATCGCGGTAGCAAGACATACACTTTTGCTCGCTCACTCTTACTTGTCCACAATAAGAATTGACAGAGTCACTGTAATAGTTTAAAATATTTATTTTAACTATCGTGCTCTATAATTTAGTATACGAGCCACTACCAGCAGCAAAATGCATAAACTCAGAACAATTAGCATTGTTACAATTCCATAGAGTACGAATGGAGATGTCATTATATAAAGACAGTGAAAAAATGACTATAAGGCCTAACCACCCAACCCTTGACGGGAAGAACTTTATTATATAAAAGAAGATCTCTGGGCTTTGTCAGCCGACCCCATCAGGCTTGATGTAAGGTTTGCATCATAGGAACAGCATAGCTCTTCTCCATGGAAAGGGCTCTCTCCAATGTGAGTTTTTAAACAACATTCATCCCCGTAATATCATAGCAAGAGTCTCCAGCAGTGCAGCTGTGTTTAGCATGTTATGTCTAGGTGCTTGGGACTGACCAGAACAGAATAACAAGGGGCATTGTTTATCGACCTTGCACATCGTGTTCAGACTAAACTCCAGGAATTCAGCAGACAACGTAAAAAGCAGACAGTTCTCATCTGAAAGGCATAAACATAGTCTTGCAAAAATAAAGTCATGTAGTAACGTGCACAAAAGGAGCATCATGGCAGCAAAGCTCATGCTAACTTAGCAATGTTGACAATGACCCTAAGGGCCATATAACACCCTCCCCTTTGGTAAGGTCATAGGACATAGACAAAGGACCAAAACAGAGTTCAACAGCTAAGCAGAGTTCAAAGGCGTTTGGAAAAAACCAAATTGGAAAAAATTGAGAAAAGAAAAAAAATGATATTGTTTATTTTTGATGTGCAAACGAGTGGCGTCTCCAGGAAAATGTTATTACGAAGGTGGTGTTCAATCCATCAAAGTACGTGAACTTAAGAATGCAATTCTCTCCAAAAGATCATTCCTATCGTTTGTAGAAAAAGGGATGCCATCCAATCTAAAAGGTTGAAGGAACAAGCGTAATCTGATTCTAACAAAAGCATAACCGGACAACTTGCATGATATTTGATTAAACTCTGATGCAAGAGGTTCTGCGCAGCCACACAGATATCCCATTCAGCCAATACTCCAAGTGCTGCTGCAAGCACCATATGGCAATCCCCAGAATAAGCCTGGTCATGGGCATCTAAGGGACCCATTAACGGTTAAAATCCGGGACTGAACATGATGTATTGGAGATGCATAAATCCATAGACCAATGGAAGGGGCACCGTCAACAGTAGAGCACTGGTTGCACGCAAGTAAAGTAGGCAAAGCGAAAAGTTAATCCATAACTCATGCCAAGCGTTACTAATGGCAAGCATCCAAAAACTTGTTGCATTCGATCACGGTACAGTTGCACTTGGCCTGGTCTGTGCATTATCACAAGATGAGCATCCATTGCACCACAGGAACAGAAGAGCAGGATTCCATCAGCTAATGCTTATAATAAGGGGCTCCGAAGAAGCTGGAATAAATAGAATGAATAAAAGCCGGTATTCCTCCAAATATCGTCTGAAGAGAAGTCACAAGGCCGGATCCCACACGTTTAAAAAAATGTGCCAGGCCTTTAGCGTCAGACGCATTAAATATTTGATGTATAAGCTCCTAAAATTGAAGTGGGAGGTTGGTGTTCAGAAGTGACTGAATCTCGCTAGAGGTCCTAGCCACCTGTAACTCGAAAGTCTCGCGAGCTGCAGTGAGAGCCACTTCTTGTTAGAACAATAGCGCTTTTAGCCTGCTCAATTTGTTGAAATCGGTTTTCAAAGTCAGAATGGAAGGCCAAATTAAACTATCTACACTCTTATGCGGGGGCAGAAAAAGCACATCGCTACAACAAGTTACATGCTGTGAAACAGATAATAAATACGGGATTCCTGCCCATAAACCACAGCAGTCTTGGTTGTTCAAAATAAGATAACTGCCGTTAGTAAGCAAGGTGAAAGTGGGAATTATTGATGGGACTGGAGTTCCTTTTAGAAAATAAGCAAGATTAGACGCGTATACATTACATGCGCCGTGCACCTTAACATGTTTACAAATCAGGGAATGTCCTATTGTGGAATAGCAGTCCTCCCCTGTTAGGAAAACTTCCTTATCCTCCCGCTGAAATCTGTAAATGAAAGGTAGGAACCATAGTTCATGGAGAAATGAACTACCCAGTGGTTCAAAACGGCCAATCGGAAAAGGTTGCATGCATGATTTAAATTGAAACAGCAAAAATGGTAGAGAAATAACCCTATGAATTTACCAAACAGCAGAATCCGTTTCCGCTGCCAAAAACGGCAAGGGCTCCAATTGTTCAATATGCAACAGTGTATATGCAGCATCGTTCATGGACATACATCTCTGTTTATCAGTAAGATTAAATGGTAGAAACAACGCAGAAGCATTCAAATAATCCCATGGGACTTTTCCCATTTTAAGGGTCTTTAACATCCATGCAAACTGCATGACTGATCGAAGCTGATTCTGACCATGATATAACACAGATACATCACTCTGAACAATATCAATAACAGAAGAAACAATATTATCCAATGTATAGATGCGTGATGAAAGTGTGTTGATACTATTGTCGACCACGCCAAGGACTTTTGTAAATTGGCTTGATCAATCTGGCGCAGATGAAGAGCTGCCTCAATCTGCTAACGTTTCCAAATTTTGTTGTAAGCGACATAAATAAATCTCTTAGATCTAGGAATCCTAGGTCCTAAGATAAAATCAGCCAAATTAATGTCGCTCGACAAGAGTGTGAGGTGTTGTTGTTCACTGATAATAAGGTGGAATGTTCCAACCATTGTTCGCATAATTTATCCACCGAGTATGTGGTGACCGAATGTGTAAGTGGATAACGAGGATCTAGTCTAGTCTGTCTGTGTGAAACCAGGTGTCACATTATAAAAACGCAATTGACATGCATTTGAATTTGTTTGCCACACCAACCACCCGCATTAATCAATTTCAGAGACATTGAAGGTCTCATTTAGAAACAAAGCCTGCATGCAATGCATCAATAGTATAATTTGTCTGAGCACGGCAATTGTCGTATTCCGCTAAGGACGGAAAGGATGGGATATTTCAATTTTTTACAGTTGCCAGGCGGAAACAAGTGGTTTGGTACATTGTATCATTTAAAAATAAAATTTGAGTTGGTATCAGGCAGGCATGATGTAATGCTTCGGTTCCCTGAACCTGCCACTGCTTAGTGCCCCAGATTGATTTTAACTAGATGGTCTCTTTCCAATGATCATAACCCTGTGTGGCCAATTTAACCATAAAAGAGTTGGAGTAAATCAATTTAGTGTGGGTCAAGATAAAATTGGATTGTGATGACAATTGCAGTTTAAAGAAATAGGATTCCGGATTAGACGTGTCATAATCCGTAAAATAAGTGAACTTAACTTTAAGAGTCTTAGGACTCCCTTGTATGGGAGTAGGACAGTGTCCCCATTGAGTGTAATTAAGAACAGGTCTTAACGTGTTGATTTTGCGCAAAAAATGATGCCCATTATGTTGATGACAGAAGAGATCAGCATAATTGGCAGAATTTAAATACAAATCTTCAGCATGAAAAGCAGCATAATAAATGTACTGCTTGCACATCCCAATCGTCAGAATGTATGTCCAGTGTTACTACATCTCCTAATGAGATGAGAAACACATATGGGCCCCTGAGCACCTCAGTTATTCAAAAGCTACATTGTCCCAAACGATGCCATCGGCAACCGGGAATGTTGAAATGTTCACAAGTGTCTGATCACGTTTCATGCGATGTGTGAGGGGCCAGAATTCCATCGACCAAGTTCACAGCAGAGCGTTCTGGCAAATAATGACCATTGATGAGTAAAAAGAATACTGCACAAATCCAATCGACATGAAGAGGAAAATCAGGATAAGCACCAACCAAATGTAGGTCCAAAGGGGGATCAGGTAAGTCTTTTTGAACCAAGAGACAAAAACACTTACTTTAGTTGGTAGGACTCCCAAACTGGGAGATGAGGAGGTTGAGTAATAAGACAGGCTGGCATGGGCCCCAAAATAACTGTTTGCATCCCTCAGTATTAAAAGTGGATGGGATGTATCAGCATGATGTTGTCGAGGTTTGCTCGGCACTTCCCTTTGGGACTCATCCGTGGGATACGCATACTTGCCATCTCCGGTGGAAGAGGATGGAAGCAGAACAGATGAAACGTCAACAGCAGTTTCCATCTCACTCTCACCGTTACGGGCTTTAGTTGTAGACGTTGAGGTTACCAGATTCAAAGAAACAGTGTTACACTATTCAGAATCGTCCAGACGCTGTAACATGACATTGTCCAATGAGATGTATCTGTTGTCTTTGCAACTAGGTAAAGGTGGTAAAATGGCTGTTCGAGTACTCTTCAATCCAAATACCGGAACTGGTGCACGATATGAGGGACCAAATTTTAATTTTTGTTCTCATACCAGATCTCCAATCTTGAGAAGCCAGCCTGCAACCGGAATCAGCAGTGCTGCATCATTGGAAGAGGGTAAATGTTCAGTTGCGTAGTTGTCACGGGTCTTTTGTAGAACCTATAACATAGTAGAATGATTATCTATGACAAAGATTGCGGCTGCCACCACAACGTCTAGACCATCAAGGTCTGGCCCAAACATTTTATTAACAAAGAGCATTTTGTATGGGGTCTGCCCAACCAGAGATCTTCTAGGGAGATTATTGAGTGCACGTTGAACACCATACAAATGGGCCAGCCAGTTCCTGCTAGTACCTGAGACTCTAGCTGTCAAGGATTGCTTTAAGTCACGGTTCATTTGCTCCAAAATTGAATTGCCCTCAGGCCTGTATGGAGAAGAAAACTGCACCAGCACTCCCATTGACTTCATCGTGTCCTTGTACACCTTAGAGGCAAGCGCTAGACCTTGGTCAGAATGGAAGGTGCCACAGGCAAACATCCCGACAAAGACATGCAAATCCCTGATGACATTTAGAGCCTCAGCTCTGCGTTGTGGCCAAACCCAAAGGAATCTAGTGCACGAATCAAGTGCAACAAATAAATATTTATACACAGTTTCAGAAGAGAATGGACCGCAGCTGCTCAAGATACACATAGCCAAATGGTTGATTAGAAATATATAGCTGTGTTTGAGGTGGGCGTGTGACCATCGACGGTTTAAGTTGTTGACAAATGTCACATGAGAGTACATAATTATGGGTCTGGGTATATAAACCATGCCACCAATAACATTGCTGTAAAATTGAGACTGTCGCCTACACTCCGGCATGTGCAGAAGCCATGCCACCTTGTGCAGCTTTGATCAAAGCAAGTCTGTGGTTCATGTTGGGAATCAGCCGATCCCCAACAGATGGAATCTTAGCATAAGGAACCTGTTCGGGAGATATATATTAAGAGTATTTCAAAAGGAAACCCTGAGGATAAGCAGTTCCCTCCCTCGTAGCAGCTACCGCTGCCAGAATATCATTATCTATTTTAGTCATGGACCTTGTAACTGCTGATACGGAGCACATGGCTACAGTAGATTTTGCCACTTTGTCAGCCATAGAATTACCAAGAGCATGTGCTCTCACACGCTGAAGGCCAAGAGTTTGTATAAAATGTGTGAGGGGCAGATGTTGTTTAATGTCTGCCACTCAAACCCAATGCGTTTTATGCTTAATTGCACTGCCTTTAGGGTCTCGATAGTCATTTTAAGACCAAAAGAATAAGTTGTCATTAAAAGACTGAACACAGTAGTAAGAATCGCATACAATGGGAGTATTCACATTAGGATCAGCAAACATGAGAGCAAGAACAAGAGCACGCAGCTCCGCAAATTGTGCCGTACAGTCCCCAAGTGCTTGAGTGTACACTATGAAAGACTTAAATTCTTCATTGACAATTGAGCCAGCAACTATTGCGCAAGCCACTGAATAAGCATGTTTGGAGCCGGTGGCCTGTTGAGCCATGCAATGGGTATAAATGATTCATTGGTACTCATGTAAAGCAAGCAACGACAACGGAGGAGGATGAACATGTTGAGACTGTAAAAACTCCTGTGTTTGAAGTGCAGGGTCAAAGATAAACGTGACATTTATTTATTTTAATTTTATTTTTATAGTTATTGTTTTATAGAGCATGAACTTGACTCGTAAGGGTATCAGAGCGCTTTACAGGGGATCATAGCAGTGTACAATAGGCAAGGAATCACATTAAGGGTAGAGGACACGTATGTACAGTTTACATTTAAGTTACTCAAGATAAGGCCCCATATTTCTTGATGAGGTGGCTCTGTACTCCGAAGGGAGGCACTAGTCGGTAGTTGGTCAGGGTCTCTGTGTTGGTAGGAGGCAGCATTTAAGAGCGGAATTTACCCATGAGGAAGGTTTTGGCCTCCTTTTTGAAACGTGCCAGAGAAGGGATTCTTCTGATGGCGGGCGGGAGAGTGTTCCATACTCTTAGGGCGGCTCCAGAGAAAGCCCGGTTAAAAGTTTTTTTTTTCCGGAACCGTACAGGTTGGAGTAAGTGGTCTCTGGCAGACCGGGAGTTTCTGATTCCGCCGGATACCACAAGTTTCTGTGCGAGATAAGCATGGGAGTTTGAGTATAAAGCCTTGTGTGTGATGCAAGCCAGTTTGAGTTGTATTCTGGCCTCGAGGGTAAGCCAGTTCAAAGCTTTCAGGTGTGGAGAGGTATGGTCAAATTGTTTTGAGCTTGTAAGAAGTCTGGCGGCAGCATTAAGGCAGGCTTTTAAGGGTGCCAGGGAGATCTTGAGTAAACCTTAGAGAGTAGAACAGCCATATTCCAGTCTGGAGATTACTAGTGCTTGGACTGCGCTTTTGAGGTCGGCAGTGTCAAGGAAGGGTTTCAGTTTCCTGAGGTAGCTCAAGTGGAATCTGGCTGATTTGGCCATCGAGTTGATGTGGTCTCGCATGTTCAAATTGCAGTTAAGGGTTATTCCCAGAGATTTTGCTGAGTCCATGATGGTTGGTGGGCAGTCTAAAGGCTCTAATAGTCTTGATCCATATCTGCATCTCGGGATTGGTTTTTGGAGGGGAAATTAGGAGAAATTCTGTTTTCTTAGCGTTGAGTTTAAGTTGATTGGATGTGAGCCAATGGACGGTTGATTTCAGGGCCTCATTCAGGGAGAGAATCTCCTTGAGGGAAGGGGCTTTGATGTAGAGCTGAGTGTCGTCACCATACATATGGTAGGAGATATTCGCTGTGCGTAGTACTTCGGCAAGTGGTTCAAGGTAGAGGTTGAAGAGGGTGGGGGACAGGGTTGATCCTTGAGGGACTCCAACCTTGACCGGAGAGGGAGCAGATAGGTTGCCGTTGATTAGGAATCGCTGCAATCAGTTTTGGAGGAAGGATCTAAACCATTCTAGAATGGGGCCATCCAAACCCATCCTGAGTTTGAGGCGTTCGATTAGTTTTTCGTGGTTGACCGTGTCGAAGGCCGAGGATAGATCTAGGAGGATTATTGAGGTAATTGACCATTGAGAAATGCGAGGGCGGGAGGTCAGATTTGCAGCGAGCCTTCAGTTCATTGTGGTCCAGGTTCCTAGTGTCTCTAATCCAGCATTCAGGAATCACTGGTTGCGATGCCCTTATCTTGTGGGTGCTAGGTAGTAGGAATGCAATGGCGTGGTGGTCAGACCAGTCGCAGGGGTCTATGGAGATAAGCTTGACTGTTGATTCCTTAGAGATGAGCCAGTCGAGGATGGCTCCTTTTGAGTGTGTTGGGAGTGAACAGGCTTGGGTCAGGGCTTGATCGGTCAGGAGGTCTTTGATGGCGTTGAGATGAAGGTCCTTGGGGTCATTCCAATGCAGGTTGAAATCACCCAGGAAGATATCTTTAGAAGTGGAGGAGAACTTAGCAGTAATGAGTTCCATGTGTTGGTCAGTGAAGGAGTCGTTCGTGCCAGGGGGCTGATAAATGATGCGTAAATTGCACAATAGGGTGGAGTTGCAACAAATGGAGAGTGTGAGGTATTCACAAGAGTCGGTGGAATCCGCCAGAAGTTCTGTGACAATGAGGTTAGAGCAGTAGATGCAGGCGATGACTCCTCCTTTCTTGCTAGATTGCCTGTCTAGCCTGGCAATGTTATAGCCGGGAGGAGCTCAGAGGTCCAGGCAAGGAGAGGAAGAATCGTTGAGCCATGATTCTGTTAGAATTGCTAAGTCGAGGTTTTTCTTTAGGATGAGTGCAGCAATGTCAATGGCGTGCTTAAACGCCGATCTGCAGTTGACTAAGAGGCCAGACAGAGTGGAATCAGGGGGAGTGTCTGTTGTTAGGGTGTACAAGTGTACAGGAGCTAGGTTGCTCTTGACCATACTTCTGTTGCGGAGGGTGGCCGACCTGTTGGTGTTGATAGAGACCGTGCAGATCGCATGTTCGGCTCTCATGTCTAGAGGGCAAAGGGTAATTGGGGGAGAGTTGTAGTCACTGAGGATGGCAAGGATTTCCTCTTCAGTGAGGTCTAGCGGACTTGGGGTGGCATGTGTGGAGTTGTAGGAGAGGGCGAGTGTCAGGGCTGGTCAGATTAGACCATCTCTGGTACTTAAATTACTCCCTGTTGTTTGTAAAAGACACCTGAGGTGTTATTCCAGACTCCATAGATTCCTGCCGGGTAGATAGGCTTCTTTTTTGTTTAATAGCTTGATGATTTCCTCGCGGCGGAATTCCAAGATGGCCACCGGAGGAATTGATTGAGTTGCCAGTCTAGTGTTTGGTTTCTCGGCAAGCGCAGCTGTGCTCGCGATTCCGCTCGCGGCAAAGTGCGCACTTCAACTGTTGAATTTCGGAGAACGGTCGCTTATTTCCTAGCGGCCGTTGTATTTGAATAAGACATTTCCTGTTTGTGAATATAGTTGCAGTATTTGAGAAAGACCTGAACTGGTTACCCACGGCTGGGGTAAGTCGGTCTTTGGCATATTATTTTCGAGTTTTTCTTCAGGAAAGAAGATACCCAAGACTCTGTCTCACTTAGTTTTTGGAACCATAAGACTGTTTGCAAGCGTTCCTGTTATTATTTGACAAACCTAGTTTCCGAGTAAACCTGAGACTGCATATCTCGAGAGACATTCTGGAATATAGTTTTTTTCCCTTGCTACTCGATTCCCCCTTAAGACTATTCTACTTACCTTCAGTAAAGGGGATTGAGAGTATTTCTCAGAACAGACTATATCATCTTGTACTGAGACATAATCGTCAAGAGTTTTGGTCTCAGCCCTCACTGTTTCCTATGGAAGAATATTATAAGATATTCAACCTTAAGCTTTAAGATTACACAAGGTTCATACAGGTAACAGGGGTATAATTAGACAATAGAGAGATTAAACTGAGTGATCCCTGTAGTGACCTTGATTCTCTATTGTAGGATTCCTTCCTGTAGTTTCTACATTAGTAAGGAGAAGCATCTGTACAAGAAACAACCTTGTTAGAACTAAATATAGAGAGCTGATAGCCACTAATCTAGGACAGGTAACTAATGGGTGTGGTAAATGTTATTAGATTAGAAAGTTAATTTGAAGTATTTACCTGGTGTTCTTTTCACAGGAAGAATATAAGGATATCCTTGCAGTCTAGTCCGGAAGAAGTGAAGCAGTGGTGGTCTCTCTTTTCTTCCCAATCCCCTTTCCCCCTCTTTGCTGCCTGTAAGCTCAATGTTCATGGTATCAGAGTTTGGGAATTGTGGAATTAGTCATCGGCACCTGCGGAAGCTCGAAGTTCTGATATAGGTACTCGACAGATTGAAGTGCCGCTTCCAAAATACTTCCGCCCGAGCAGAATGGCTGAAGGAATAGACATTAAGGCCTTGGCGACAGTGCTAGATGGGATACAGAAACAATTAACCGATGCTATGTCTGAGAATAAATCGCGCAGAGAGGAGGATAGGAAGTCCAGTCAGGAAGCTCAGTTTTTGCGGCAAAGGTTTGAAGAATTTTCTGCTAGTTCAATTTCAGGATCCAAGGAACATAAGTCTCAGTCATTTGCTCCTGCTCCTTCAGCTGCAGAGCTAACCACTCAGGTTATTCATGACATATCTCCCACCATTCCGCTAGCGGCTTCCGAAAGGTTTAGTGGGGATCCTCATAAGGCCCAAATTTTCCTCACTCAATGCTCTTTACACTTTCTTTGTAGACCCATTATATTTAAAGAGGATCAGTCTAAGGTGGCCTTCATATTGTCCTACCTGAGCGGTGACGCAGCAGCCTGGTCAATGCCGTTAGTAAATAACAACGACCCCATTTTGTACGAGTTTGAAGATTTTAAAAGAGAATTTTTGCGAATGTTTGACAGAAAGTCCATTTCACAAACTATGGATAACGAACTATTAGATTTAAAACAGGGTAATCGAGATTTTGTCGCATACTTGGCACAATTCAATAAGTTAATTGTAGAGACAAATTGGCCTGAGGCCAAGAGAGCCTTCATTTTCTATAGAGGTCTCAAAGATGAGTTAAAGGATGGGTTGACGCAGATACCAAAATGACCGACTGATGTCTCTGAATTAATAGATCTAGTTTTGCAAATTGATCAGTGTCAAATTGAGAGAAAGAGCGAACATGGAAAGGATGTCATGTATTTACCTTCCCGCTTTGACCGAATTAGGTCCGACAACTCTAAGATCAAAGAAATTCCTTCAGAAGAGAAACCCATGCAGATCAGCTCGGTTCGTGGTCCTCTATCAAAAGAGGAAAGAGAGAAGAGACGGATTGGCAAACTTTGCATATATTGCGGTGATTCTGGGCACTTTGTTAAGGAATGTTCCAAGAAGCCTAAGAATAATTCCTGGGTAAAAGACAGGCTCCACCAGTAAAAGGAGTTGCTCTGGTGGAAGCGAATGACAAGTCGACTCCCGATCCTCAACTTGTTGCTAATACCTGCTCCTCATTTAATCATTGCAGGCTCAATTAAGTTTAGTGGTACTGAATTGGATGGAATATCCGTATTGATAGACTCTGGAGCAACTGGCAATTTTTGCGACATTGGATTTGCTAAATCGTTGGGAATCCAATTTGTCAAGAAAGAAAGACCTGAATCTGTTTGTGCTGTTGATGGCACAAACCTGTCCTCAAGACCCATTGTTCATGAAACTGAGGAAATTTGGTTAAAGGAGCCTGGTAGTCATGTAAGCATTTTGGGATTTAGTCTCATTGATGCTCCCCGATTCCAGCTCATTTTGGGGTTACCATGGCTTACGGAACACAATCCCAGAATTGATTGGGCTAAGAGAACTATTGACATGGATTCTGATTAATGTAAAAGGCATTGTCACGATTGGAGTATGGAATTTCCTCCTGCGTCTCCACCCAGACTTTTGGCCATTCAAGCCAAATCAATTTGTGTGATGGAAACCCAAGAGATTCCACGAGAATACTTGGATTTGGCTGCAGTTTTCGATGAGCAGGAGGCCAATAAATTGCCCCCACATCGAGATTATGACTGTAAGATCGAATTGGAACCTGGGGCTTCATTGCCTTGCAGTTGAATCTACGCTCTCTCTGAAAAAGAAAATCAACACCTCAAAGAGTATCTTGACCAGTACCTTTCTAATGGTTTTATCCGCCCTTCTCAGTCGCCTGTGTTTTCTCCACTTTTTTTATTCCCAAAAAAGATGGAAGTCTCAGAACGTGCATCGATTATCGAGCCTTAAACTCAGTTACCAAGAAGAACAGATACCCGTTTCCATTAATTTCTGAATTGTTAGATCAAGTCAAAGGAGCACGGGTTTATACAAAACTGGATTTAAGGGGGGCTTACCATCTAGTTTGCATGGCAGAAGGCGATGAATGGAAGACCGCCTTCCAAACTAGATTAGGTTTGTTCGAATACCAGGTCACGCCCTTTGGCCTGTGTAACGCTCTTGCTGCCTTCCAGCATTTTGTAAAAGATGTGGTAAGAGAGTTTTTGGACCGTTTTGCAGTCGTCTACATTGATGACATTCTTATCTTTTTTGAAAACATGAAAGAGCATATCCAGCATGTCCGAGCAATCTTAAATAAGTTACTGGAAAATCAACTTTTTATAAAACTGGAGAAATGTGTGTTTAATTCCAGTCAAGTAGAATTTTGGGGTTTTGTTCTTTCACCAGAAGGAGTCTCTATGGATGAAGCTAAAATGAAAGCTATCAAGGAGTGACCCACTCCTCGAAACGTGAAACAAGTGCAGAGTTTCATTGGTTTTGCAATCTTTTACAGACGTTTCATTTTAAACTTTTCAGAGAAGGTTTCCCCACTGATTTGCCTTTTGAAGAAGGGTGCTAAGTTTGATTGGGCCATTGAAACTGAAGGAGCCTTTAGTGAATTAAAAAAGGTCTTTATCTCAGCCCCAGTCCTTTTGCATCCAAATCCAGAAGAGCTTTTCTTTGTTGAAGCAGATGCTTCTAATTTAGCAATCGGAGGTATATTATCACAGAGAGACAAGAATACAGGTCAGCTTCATCCAGTTGCTTATCGATCTCGCAAACTGACTCCGGCCGAGATTAATTATTCCATTGCCGATAAGGAGTTGTTGGCTGTAAAGGAAGCTTTTCAAGAGTGGAGGCATTATCTGTTGGGTGCTCAGCATGAAGTTACTTTATTCACTGATCATCGGAATCTACAGTTTCTAAAGTCAGCGCGAACCTTGACCCCCAGGCAGCTGCTGTGGTCTTTATTTTTTAAAGATTTCAATTTTGTGTTGACATATAAGCCTGTTTCCACAAATGGAAAGGCTGACGCCTTGTCACTTTTAGATGTTGGAGAAGATACACCGACCTTTGAGAAGGAGTTGATTATTCCGAAGGAAAAGATAATTGGAGTTAAACTGTTTCCAGAATTTGAAGATAAGTTGAATCAGTCTCTTATCTATTTGGATCTTGAAGAGTGGATTAAGGAGGATGTAAACAGAAAAGTTAAGAATGGCAGACCATACTTCAATGGAAATCTTTTCATTCCTAATGATGAGCTTCAAATGATGATCATTCGACATTTTCATGATGAATAACTGTCTGGTCACAAGGGAGTTAAGAAGACGTTGGAGTTGATGCAAAAGATTTTTGATGGCCGACCATGGAGACTCAGGTGGGACAATATTTTGCCTCTTGTGAACAGTGCCTTAAAGGTAGATCAGTTAGAATGGCACCTCAAGGTTTGTTGCTTCCATTGCCCCCTGCTCCTTATCCGTGGCAAACTGTTTTCATGGATTTTATTGTGGAACCTCCTTCTAGTCAAGGTTTCACAGTCATTTGGGTGGTGGTGGATCATTTCACTAAAATGAGTCATTTCATTCCTTTAAAGTCAATTCCAAATGCTACCCAATTAGCTTCCCTTTTCACTCAACATGTAGTTAAGGCACATGGTATTCCAAAGGTTGTTATCTCTGATCGGGATCCCCAATTTATCTCTAATTTCTGGAGGTCTTTCTTAAAGAGGTTGGATATCGACTCCCGTCTGTCTTCTAGTTTCCATCCAGAGACTGACGGTCAGACGGAAAGAGTAAATCAGGAGTTGGAGCAGTATTTGCGCTTATTCCTGATGGATCATGAAGGGGAGTGGCCAGATTTAATTTTGGTGGCAGAGTTTGCTTATAATAATGCTGAGCATTCTTCCACGGGTTTCTCTCCTTTTTATTTAAATTCAGAAGAGGCATCCAAACACATTTGTGGGAAGGCAGGAGAGTGATGTCCCAGCAGTAGAGGTGGTGGTTCAGGAAGTCCAAAATGCTTATCAGATGGCTACTAACAATCTTATAGAGGCAAAGGTTTCTTACAAGAAACAAGCAGACAAAAAGAGATGTGCAAGTCCGACTGATGAATCTGGAGAGGAGGTATGGATTTCTACACAAAATCTACGTTTAAAGGGAAATCGAAAGTTTCAGCCTAGATTTATTGGTCCTTTTTAAGTTGAGAAGATGATAAATCCTGTTTGTGTGAAGATATGACTTCCCCAAAGGGTAAGGATCCATTCAGTTTTCATGTTTCCCTACTAAGAAAAAGCCCACCAAATTTGAGAAAGAAGGGTCCTCCCACTTCCATTCAAGTCCTGTCGGAGGAAGAATTTGAAGTTAAAAGGATTGCTGACTCTAACAGTAAGAAGGGCAAATTTGGAAAGGTTTCGGTCCAGAAGAAAGAACTTGGGAACCACAGACCAATTTGCAGGCCCCAAGGTTGGTTAGAGAATTTCATAAGAGACACCCTAATAAGCCCAAGGAGGTGGAGGGAGGAGTTTTGGTGGGGGGTACTGTCAGGGCTGGTCAGATTAGACCATCTCTGGTACTTAAATTACTCCCTGTTGTTTGTAGAAGACACCTGAGGTGTTATTCCAGACTCCGTAGATTCCTGCCGGGTAGATGGGCTTCCTTTTTGTTTAATAGCTTGATGATTTCCTCCCGGCGAAATTCCATGATGGCCGCCGGAGAAATTTATTGAGTTGCCAGTCTAGTGTTTGGTTTCTCAGCAAGCGCAGCTGTGCTCGCGATTCCGCTCGCGGCAAAGTTCGCACTTCATCTGTTGAATTTCGGAGAACGGTCGATTATTTCCTAGCGGCCGTTGTATTTGAATAAGACATTTCCTGTTTGTGAGTATAGTTGCAGTATTTGAGAAAGACCTGAACTGGTTACCCGCGGCTGTGGTAAGTTGGTCTTTGGCATATTATTTTAGAGTTTTTCTTCAGCAAAGAAGATACCCAAGACTCTGTCTCACTTAGTTTTTTGAACTGTTTGCAAGCGTTCCTGTTATTATTTGACAAACCTAAATTCACAGTAAACCTGATACTGCATATCTCGAGAGACATTCTGGAATATCGTTTTTGTCCCTTGCTACTCGATTCCCCCTTAAGACTATTCTACTTACCTTCAGTAAAGGGGATTGAGAGTATTTCTCAGAACAGACTATATCCTCTTTTACTGAGACCTTGCAAGTATTTAAAATACAGAGAATCTTTAGCAAGAATATGAGGCTGTGAGACGAAGTACTTCAAGTAGGTGTGGTTGTATATATATATATATATATATATATATATATATATATATATATATATATATATATATATATATATATATACCGTGGACCGTGTTTCCATAGGAAATCTGAAAATTCTATTTTGAACAACTTTGGCGCCGGTTGACGAATCCTCGCGAATTTTTCAAAATAGGTGGGGCGCTCCGCTCCTACCCTGAAAGTCTCGGGGTGATTAGTCAAGCGGGGGCCGAGAAAAAAGGGGGATCCCAAAACTTTAGGACTCCTAAATGCCTTCTGTGAATACCGAAAGCCTTAAAATTATGATTTTTCTCAGTTTAGGAGTCCTAAAGTTAGGAGTCCTAACTTTACTACTACTAAATTGAGAAAAATCCGAATTTTAAGACTTTCGGTATTCACAGAAGACATTTAGGAGTCCTAAAGTTAGGAGTCCTAACTATACTACTACTAAACTGAGAAAAGTCCTAATTTTAGGACTTTCAGTATTCACAGAAGGCATTTAGGAGTTCTAAAGTTAGGACTCCTAACTTCTGTGAAGACCGAAATGAGTAAGTGCCTTCTGTGAATACCAAAATGAGTAAGTGCCTTCTGTGAATACCAAAATGGTAGTAAGTTTAGGATTTTGTCTTAAGTTAGTTATGTGAATCGGGCCCTTAGAGAGGTGGTTTGTGGGCTGGGCGGGCAAGTTCAATCGGCGTCGCAGGTGTTTGGAGGTGTATCAGACTCACAGTTAGAGTAGGGAACTGGCGGGGAGGGGATCAGAGGTGCAGGGATGATTCTCCTGGTACGGTCAGGAGCCGTGCAAGAGGGGATGAGATGATCTGTGTTGGGAACCCTTGGAGGGGTGATTAGTGGGTGGCTAGGGATGCTAGGCAGGCTGGTCAGAGGGTCGTCGGGGCAAGTGTTAGTTACCCTGTTAGTGTCGCACACATGGTTACTGAGGATGGTAAAAATGCTTGCAAATTTGTTAAGGTTTCTGGATGAGGCTTGGATCAAGACAGTGCCGCTTTTGTAGAGGGTGATTGTGAGATCAGCTCGCAGGGTTGCGGAGGGTGCTATTGTAAGCTTGGTGCCGTGTGGAATGTTCCTGGTTGCACGTACGTTGAGGAGGTGCACAAAAGTTTTGCGCCAGTAGGGGGTTCTTCCGGAGTAGAAGATTAGGTCATTGATGACTGTGCCATTGTCCGTGCTATAACGTAGGTCGGAAATCAATGTCTCAGGATGACTCTTCAGGGTGGAGTGCTTGAAGGGTTTGCAGCGGCTTTGGAGAGGTTGGGAGGGTAAACCAGAGTAAGAGGGATTTCCCCAGTAGCACTCAGGCTGGGCCCAGCCGTGCTGGCTAGAGTGGGTACTATAGAATCGACACAGGTCAGTTAAGCAGTTGAGCCTCTGTCTGATCGTTGGGGCAAAGGTCCACGCGTGCTAGCGATGATCGGAAGAGGCCATCTAGAAGGGTAGGCCTGCAGTAGAGAACTGAGAGACTAGTCCAGTCATGAGGCCTCAGTCCTGGGTGATGCCAGGGCGGACAGGGGCTAGTAAGCGTCGGAGCTCACCGGACCACAGGGGGTGCCGGGGTCCAGTTCTGGGGCAGCGCAGCAGAGGCACTAGGGAATCGGGTTTATAAGGCTCGGGAGACAGTTCATGGCTTCAGCAACTAACTGGGCTTGAGAAGCTGTTAGATACAGTAGGGATTCCAAAGGCAATCAGGAGTGAGGTTAGTCATGTTAACTTATTGACATCAGATGATGTCAAAGACGTAGCCCATTGTATCCAGCGGTTATGTAGGGCCTTAGAACAGGTACACTTGCCTTAGTCACGGTCTCCAAAGCAGGGAAGGGCGTGATCATAAGAATGTGTTTACCTTGCACCAGTGAGTGTTATTTCAGAACCGCCATCTGACCGCTGTAAAAAAAAATTCAACATTTGAAAAACGCATTTTAGTTGCAGTGTACAAATGTTATTTGTATGCAATAGGTACTGTATCTCCCTCATTGAACGTCAAGTATGTGAAACCCACCGCCCCTATTACTATACGTATCACCAGGTTCTTGGTATTATCACGTGTCAACAAGTAGTTAGTTGCAAGCATGTCAGATTGCAAAGAATGTAGGATAGAGGTATGTTCCAGAAGTCAGCTGGCATAAGAATATGTTGGTTGTATCAACGCATAAAGTGGTTTGATACACTGGGCATAATCGGGAATGTATGTCCTACCGAAATTCAAAAATCCCAGCAAAGACTGAAGTTTCTTCAGTGTAGAAGGGGGTTGCAATTGTTCACATTTCTCTAGGAAGTGTGGGGCTAATCTCTGACCTTCATTATTGAGCTCATAGCCCAAAAAGAATACCGCCAAATGAGCGATGGGCGATTTTGCAAAATTGAACTTGTTTCCATAGTCGGCCAATGATAAAATTATTTTGTCGACTCGGACAAGATGCGGCATAAGTTTCTCGTCCGTCAGATAAATGTCATCAAAGTACGAGAACGCACCTGGATCTATGTCGTGCAACAAAGACACACAACATGTCACGAATGCCCCGGGGCTATTTTTATACCCCATAGGCAAACGGGTAAATATTTCTGATTTCTGACGGCGGTAAATGCTGTCAAGTCACAGCTCTCAGAAGCGAGAATATGACTGTAGATACCATAGGAAATGTCCAGTGTAGTTTTGCATTTTTTACTAACAAGATTGTTCACCAGCGCAGAGCTGTGTGTGTTTTGTGACAATGACTATTCAAATTTCGGTAATCCAATACAATATGATATGAACCGTCAGGTTTTGATAGTGTAAAGAGAGGATTATTCATCAGTGATGTACATGATTCAATTACTCCTTGATACTCTAACTGTGTTAGAACATCACAAACGTGAGACTTAGCTTCATGTCTGATTGGATATTGCGGTTGTGACTGTGGCATAGACCGTAAAGGTATCTCATGAGCTGGTGAATCAATATTCTAGCTTACCTGATTACGGTACACCGCCGGGGTAAGGGCCAAAGCCCACTCAGCTGCGAAAGCTTTTGCATGCTCCTCAGGGACGTAACGTGAAAAACTTGGACGTATCACGTCCTCCTCTCTAGAAGCGGCTAACACAAAGGGTGGATGCCAATCTGCCTCCGTCAACAAAATGTGGTACGAGGAGGTTAGATTTTGCCAGAAAACCGCTCTAATTGGACACTGTATATCACCTTCAATTTGGAATATATTCTCATAGAGTCTATCCGGGGCGCAACCTGGGTAGCTGTTTCTACTGTAGTGAATGTAACAGGGACGCAGTGCCTCCCGCACTATGGTAACCTCCACTGCACTGTCAAGTAGAGTCACTGCCCATGTCCAGTTCTCACCGTCTGAGGCATATCTCGCTGTTAAAGATGCAACATTTTTCTTCTGATACGGGGGTTGAAAACGAGGCAGGTCCTCTTGTTTGGCTCTAACATCAAACTGTTGAGGTTGATCTCGTCCCTGTTGTTTAGTCAGGCCTGCACTTCGATCCTGGTGCTCCCCTCCACCGACTGGAGAGTCCGATGTGTCCTGTAAAGAATGAGGAGAGCATTGATCAGGGACCTGAAATCTGTCAGGAGTCTTAATTTTCGTGCGGTCGTGCACGTCATAAGTACACTCAGAGGTCTTGGGTGTCGGTAAACCAGCACGCTAACCTTGCTTCTGCTGTTACTGCCCCTGTTTTTTTATTTTTCCAGTTCTTTTTAGGAAAGAACGGGCACCCGTCTTTATCAGCTTGGGCCTTTTGTGTTTGAGATTGCGTCTGCGTTTGAGTAAAAGGCTTAACTCCCACGACTATTGCGACCTATAGTTTTATAAGCCTTTGCAATAACCTTCGGTAATTCACGCGACTTGTCTGCGTCCGCGACAGTCCGCGACAGCCTCCAAGCGGTTAGCCAATTGTAAGATTACAGCATCGGCCTTGACATTGGCAAAATTCTTATCAGCAACCACGTCGAACACCCCCACCAGTCTCATTCCTAATTCCAGAGCTGCCTCGGCTACGTGTTCATCTTGAACACGATTTATCACAGAAGGGAGTACGGTCATGGAGGGTGTGCCGAAACACTTTGAATACACCGCTGCAAACACCTTGCCCCAGGTTTTACAATCAGCTAATTCGGGAATTAAGTCTTTAGGCAAACTTATAGTCAAGATCCTGTGTTTCTCCACAGGAGTGGTATTTGGAAAAACAGCCTCTAGTTGTCCAAATTTTTTAGCAAGCTAATATGGGAACTCATCCTTGTTTTGTGGACACTTGCCCATCACTGAATTAACCTTAAGAGAACTGATGGTCACACTACCAGGTCCTGCGGGTTGTGCAGCAACAATAGGTGGTCCCACCTGAAAGTTGCGCGACATGAACTGTATAACAGCCCTATGTACACATACCAAGGATGTATGTAATGCATTCCGCAAGCGTTGCAGTCATCAGATAACGTGGGTGTGGGGTATACCCAGCCAAAATGGGCCATGTGGCCCCATCTATTGATAAAGGGCCTAAACGGACCGGCGTTATTGGGTGAGGAAGGGCACCATTAAACTATATTTGGTGTTGCCAAGCCATTAGCTGAACTTTGAGAGCCCTATAATGCTGATAAACTTGAAGAAGGGCCGTGGCAGTATATTCATGAAACAAATTATCTGTTCCATCCACCACCGGAAAGGTGACCCAAGAATAAAACACCTTGCAGTGGTAAGCTACATCTGCTTCTACAACAAAAATGAGTGAAACACCAGCATTAGGGTCCCCATTTTGAGTCAAATAAGCTGTGACTGCAGCCCGATTAGGCTGAGTAATCACAACCACCATAATGAATAACAAAGAACGACAACATAAAGCGTGGCAGCGCAATAACGGGTTAAGAATAAAGCGAAGGAACCTTTTAAAAGTTCGAGCTTGAAAGAACCTATAAAACATCAATATAGTATGTTACACGTCACAGCTGTCTCCAGAAACAAATGTGAGGGGTTTGTGGACAAGCACAAGCACTACTCAAGAGTCTTGCAGATAAGAATCAGATCAAAAGTTGGCGGTGCCATGTTGCAGGGATTCTTCACCTACACAGAACTATGTGCGGAAAAACAGGACCACAATGTATAGGGGTGTACCAACCTATCACCTTAGTACCCAAAATCCCCAAACCGACTAGCTATAGTGTCTCATTCGTTCTCCTCCAAAATCACGAAACTACAAATGATTAGACAACCCAGAAACAACACTCACGACTCTCTGAGGAATCGCGGTAGCAGGACATACCCTTTTGCTCGCTTTCCCATACTTGTCCACAATAAGAATTGACAGAGTAACTTTAATAGTTTAAAATATTTATTTAAACTATCATGCTTACAGTATACGAGCCACTACCTGCAGCAAAATGCATAAACTCACAACAATTAGCATTGTTACAATTCCATAGAGTATGAATGGGGATGTCATTATATAAAGAGAGTGGAAAAAGACTATAAGGCCTAACCACCCTCCCCTTGACTGGAAGAAGTTTATTATATAAAAGAAGATCTCTGAGCTTTGTCAGCAGACCCCATACCTTAAAGCCTGGATGTAAGGTTTAAATCATAGGAACAGCATAGCTCTTCTCCATGGAAAGGGCTCTCTCCAAGTGAGTTGTTAAACAACATGCATCCCCGTAATATCATAGCACGAGTCTCCAGCTGTGCAGCTGTGTTTAGCATGTTATGTCTAGGTGCTAGGGACTGACCAGAACAGAATAACAAGGGGCATTGTTAATCGACCTTGCACAACGTATTCAGTCTAAACTCCAGGAACTCAGCAGAGAATGTAAAAAGGAGACAGTTCTCATGTAAAAGGCATGAAACAGAGTCTTGCAAAAATAAAGTCATCTAGTAACGTGCGCAAAAGCAGCATCATGGCAGCAAAGCTCATGCTAATTTAGCAATGTCGACAATGACCCTAAGGGCCATATAACACAGCAACATCTTTTTAAAATATGGGCAATAGTGCACTTGAGTCATCCTGGTGGAATCGATGGAATTAATGATTACTCACTAAAAGTAATTTAAGATATTATTATGTTATATTATACTGACCCGATTATATGAGATGTTTTCTCGTTATGTTTACAACAAATTCCATATGCATTTTGTAAAGAATAAGGACATTAGGAACTAGGCCCAGAAGAAGATGTTTACCAGTTGCTTATGCCACTAAAGCATGCTTTGAGCATCATTTGAGCCCCCAGCTAAGATAGGACAATGGAAGACAAAAATATAATGGTCTCCACGTTGGGTTGTTAAGAGGATTTCTGGAGGAGGAGGGATGTTTGTTTTGAGAGTGTGTGATTCTGCGTGCTTGGTATGAAAGTTTGAAAGTTGTAGGGTTTGCAATGATTAAACATGTGATTTTATTGAAACAATGAAATAATTAATAATGTTGTGATGTCTTGACTAAAGATGTTTTTATACTTATAATTATTGTTTTTTACTGAATACATTTAGAAATGTATTTTGATACTGCTCCCAGCGTCGCTATTTTAATCTCTCCTTACTTGCTATTATTGGCGAGAGATAGTAGCTTCTGCTCCGGTCAGCGGTCTAGCTGTTGGCACCGCCCCCCTTGCCTATTTAAAACCTATCAGGGCGCGGACGCGCGCAGCGGCGCGCCGGCAGCGCGCCAAAGGCAAGCCCGTCTGCGCCCGTCCGCGCCCGACCACCGCCAGCCGCCAGGACTCCTGCTTCTTCAATTCCGCATTCCTGTTAAGGTTCACTAATAACATGTTGTATTACTCAAGTGCGGAGTTGAGATCTTTGAATCCTCTTACTCCAGGAAATCATAAATGCTCCCCTAACATGATAGAACCCTCTGTCAAGCATCAGTCTGTTACTCATAGCGATATAAAGACGCCCAAAATAACAGACACATATGTCACCGATATAAAGGCAGCTCCCAAATCACCTACTGCCTTATATCTAAATGCTAGGACCATACCCAAACACGCATTAGAACTTTGGAGCCTTTTAGAGGCCGAAGACCCTGAGATTAGATTTACAACTGAAACATGGCTTCACAGTCATACTTCTTCTGATGTTACTATAGACTTCCCCCCCCAATACCATTTAACTAGATTGGACAGAGAAGTCAGGAGAGGTGGAGGTATCGCAGTTGCTACCAAGGCCCCCCTTGAGATCATGGTACTGGAATCTCTTACCACCACGATGCTCGAGATATTCATCTTTAAGATCAGGACTCCCGACTCTGAAACCTGGAGAGGAGCCTTAGTTTACAGACCCCCAGGTCCTAAAGCGAAATTTGTAAATCACCTGCTGCAACTGGTAGCGTCACATGTACTAGTCGCTGATAATTTTATCCTAATCGTAGATTTTAACCATCATGCTGAGCAATTGTCTGATCCTGATACCAGCCACCTAGTTGTATCAATAGAAACCTTAGGAATGGCCCAGAAGGTAGTCGGCCCAACGCATTTAGCTGGGCACACTTTAGACTTAATATTTACTAACTCCTCTAAGTTGACAATTGAGTCATCTTCTCCACTATTATGGACTAATCACCATCTTTTAAAATTCTGTATGCCCATCAACATCTGCAAGAAATATGGACTAATCAAAACCACTTTGAATCGACCCTGGCGTAAATTAACACGAGATGCCTTCTCAGCCCATTTCAAACCACAGCAGATATGCCATACTGACACTGTGGACCAGGCTGTAACTATTTTAGAAGACTCTATTATATCCACATTGGACCTGGTTGCCCCTTTAGCCAGGGTTAAAATAAAAAGTAAAGCTTCGCCCTGGTTTACTACATCACTAAAAACTGATAAACAATCTGTAGAACAGCTGAACGTCAGTGGAGGAAATCCAAATCTGATGTAGATCGTAGGAACTACAGACAGTGTCACCTCAATTATATAAAAAACATTAAACTGGCAAAAAAGTCATACTTACCTCAGCGGATAAATAATGCTGCACATTTCAGCACGGAACTCTACAAAATATTGAAAGTGTTCACATCCCCCCAGGCCGAGCAGTCTTCTATTCTACCTGCCCAAGAATGGATTCAATATCTTCCTTCTTTGATAATAAAATCAGAACTATTTACTCATCCTTGCCCCAACACGACACAGATTATCATCAGCAAATTAAGAGCATGTCTACGTCATTTCTACAGTCTGAAATAAATGATGTGCCCTTGCTGTTAGAATTTGAACCCCTAACTATCACTGAAGTGTTGGGAGGTCTCGCCAAGATTAAATCAGGTTCCCCTGTTGATCCCCTTCTGCCTCGTTCTTGTTAAAAAATAATGCCCCAACTTTCTAATACACTGACTGCAATTTTTAATATGTCATTACAGAACGCTAAAGTTCCCACTAGATGGAAAATGCCCTAGTCAAGCCTATTCTTAAAAAACCTTCGGCTGACCCAAACTTACCAGCTAACTATCGTCCCATCTCATTGTTACCCTATTTTGGGAAGGTGTTAGAATACCTAGTTAACACATGCCTCACTTCCCATCTTGAGAACCATGGTCTCCTGGACCCCTCCCAATCTGGCTTCCTTGCTGCTCATAGCACGGAAACCGCAGTTGTTGAGATTACTGATAACATCAGGCTTGCACAGGATAAAAGAGAATCAGCAATGCTGGTCCTCTTAGACCTGTCTGCAGCCTTTGATACCATCTCCCACAGTATCTTGAAACATCGACTGTGGGAGGTGGGTACTAAAGGGAAGGCCCTGGACTGGTTTGAGAACTATTTAATTGACTGCTCTACCACCGTTCTCATAGACTCTATAGCTTCGTGCAGTCGACCAGTCAATGTAGGTGTCCCTCAGAGCTCCATTCTTAGCCCCATGTTGTTTAATCTTTATTTAACACCTTTAGCTGGTATCATTGGATCATATGGTTTTGAAACTGTGTTGTATGCTGACGACACCCAATTGCTTGTTACCTTTGGCCCAGATTATGTTGATACTAAATCTCATTTCAAAAACGGTATGGTCCAGGTGAACGAATGGATGGGTAGAAATAAATTGCAATTAAATGGTAGCAAGACCAAGATTATCCTGTTTGGCATAGCAGAGGAATTCTGGACATATGATTGGTGGCCCTTGGAATTGGGCCCATGTCCTTCTCCTAAGCTAGCAGTTCGCAACCTTGGAGTTACCATTGACAGTTCATTGTCCATGAAAACCCATGTAACCAGGTTCTTGGGGCCTGTTATGGTATCATGCGCAATCTTCGTAGAATCTTCAAGTGGCTACCCATTGAAGCCAGGAAACCTATGGAGCAGGGTCTTGTTATTAGCGGACTGGATTATGGGAATGCTTTGCTGGTGGCACTTAATGAAGATCAGCTTTCCAAGGTCCAGATTCTTCAGTTCACCGCCGCCAGACTCATTCTCAATCTTCCTTCCAGATCAGCTTCTGCCCCTAATCTTATAACTCTTCATTGGCTTCCGGTGAGGCAAAGAGGCCTCTTAAAAATCTTATGTCTTACACACAGGGTAATGTATGACACCAGCCCAAGATATCTAGCTAAAAAGCTTCAATGGTACACGCCGGGAAGGTCTTTAAGGTCTGGTTCCTAATCGTACCTTGTTCAGCCTCGCATTCGTACCTCTGGGAACGGAGGCCGGTCATTTACCTACTTGGCCCCTATGCTCTGGAATAAGCTACCATCACACCTCCTGTCCATAGTTGACCATAGATGTTTTCGTAGGGAACTAAAAACGTGGCTATTTCCCCAGTAAGCGTGCATTTCACTGTTTCCTGTCGCTGTCCTTTTTCGCTGTTATTGTTGCCCAGCGCCATGAGACCTCTCCGGTGATATGTTGCACTTAACAAGATCTTTTGACATTGACATTGACATTGACATAATTATGAGAAGACAAAAATGTTAAAAAATGATAGATGAAATAAAATGTATTGAAGATATTGGTGGGTCACTATGTATTGAGAATTAACTCCTTGTAAGAAGTATACAGGTTATGCAGGAATGCTTTTTGATATTGGATGTGTTTTATCCCCTGTTCCCGAGCCTAAAAGAAATTGCGTTTGGGATGCCCTTTATGAGATGGTGAGGGACAGAAAATAGGCCTGGGCACTAAAATTAAAGTAGCCCCTTTAGTGAATCAGATAGTTAAAATGTGCCCCACGTTTGCAGATCAGGGCAGTTTTGAACTTGTAGAGACAACTTGAACATAAAACAGGCCCACAAACAGGTAAAGAACATTGGCAAAGCCGCTAAGTCTAGCTTTATCTGCCAGCCTTTGAACAATTCTTCTTATGTTTTGTCATGGTTTTTGAGAAACAGTATTGCTCTGGATGCTGCTAGCTGCTGGGCCCTCAATAATGTTAAAAAAGCCATTGTGCAGTAGTTTCTCACTAGCATGCTGTTCATACATTCTCTTAGTCTTATGATTAGGCCTGGGTGGTAAATTCCGTTCTGCTCGCGGAATTTGCAGAATTTTGGTAATCTTGCATTCTGCGGGGAACGCTGAATTGCCCAAAATTCTGCGAACCACGGTTTCGTGGAATTTTTTGCTTGTTCGCATTCTTAAAATGCGTTTTCGTGAGACATTTCCCCCCGAGCATGCAAACAGCGTTCGCGAACAGGAAAAAAGCATAGCGAACAAGCAATTACACATGTTCGTGGAATTTCTGCGTGCTCGCGGAGATTTTTTACGCAAAATCCGCCCACCCCTACTTATGATGTCACGGTCATGCCAATGAAATGCTGTGGTTTGAATCCCAGGAGGGTCAGTTCCTGGAAGCTGTGGAGATGAACAGTCAATAAAGTAGTTGTTCCTGCACCTACCTGTCTTGGTGTAATTACTACAAATTTGACGACGAGTTGGACTGTTCCTCTCTCCACCCACATGAGCAGCATCGGTTTCCTGTGTTTCCAGTCTTTGTGAGCCTTTTCTCTCATCAGCACTGCGGAGAACCGCAATTCTTGAACGTTGGGACTGAGCTTCTCCATCACAACCACCTCTTTTGGGCTGTACTGGATTCATTTTATTTTTCCTGCCTGTTTCACACTTCTGGTGAGCCACATTTGTTTATTTGCTCAAACTGCTTGTCGTTATGGAGAATTGAGGAAGTTATTGTTTTGTGGCATTTACAATCGTGCAGGTGTGGCTGTGCTTCATGTTTGGAACTCAGGGGCAGATTTATGTTGCCTGGCACATCCCTGCAAATCAGCAAGGATGCGCCAGGAATGATGCGTCACGCAAGTTTACCCTTGCGCCACACATGATGCGCCGCATTTATAATGCGGCGCATCATGGCGCAGGAATAAACAGATGCGTGACGCATCCAATGGCGTAAGGTTGGCGCAGTGCTTCAGTTGCGTCGCAAGCGCGACGCAACTCCAGCACTGTTCCAACCAACCCTATCCCTAACATGGTGCGTCAAGCCTTACGCCTGCTTCAAGCAGGCGCAGGGTTTTGGCGCATCAGCGTTGGGAAAGTGACTCAGTCAAATCTTATAGATTTGACTGAGTCACTTTTCAGGGGCGTTCCTGCGACGGAACGCCCCCCCCCTATGTCGACACGCCCACGTGAAACCTGACGCAGGTTTTACGTGGCGCAGGGCTTTACATCGTGACGCAACTCCATAGATGCGTCACGATGTAAATATGGCGCAACATGGCGCAGGGTTTACACCGCCGCTGCGTCACAAAAGTGACGCAACGGCGGCGTAAAAGTGGCGCATCTCCGACATAGATCTGCCCCTAAGTGTGTTGCCTGAGAAAGCGACGATCGTGTGCTCTGCTTCCTTCTTTTCCAGTTTGAGCCGTTTGAGTTCACTAGGAGAGAGATCCTTCTCTTGTCGTGTTTTTTTCCAAGTAATGACGTATTGGAACATTTCTCTGGAGACAGCGGAGAGGCATCGGAAGGAGTTCCTGTGTCTACTGTGACGTACAACAAGTCAGCCTTTGCCTACCCGTGTCACTTCAGGTTTCCAGGGTGAAGTACATCGCAGGAGCGCGTCAGCGTGTCACCTCAGCTTTCCAGGGTGAAGGCAAGTGACGTGTCTGAGGGAGTGTTCTTTTGTTTGTTTTCCCGGCAGCTGTGGTCTACTTGCGCTCCCCAGTCTTCTATCATTGTGTGTGGGAGTGCTCGACGGATAACAGAGCTGTTGAGACTTCAGAGTGCACACAAATGGAAGTGGGATGGCGGCATCGTTTCCCAAGTGCATCTGAGTGGGAACGTGTTGGTTTTCTACAGTGACTTCTTCTAGTCCCCGGCAGTAAAATCTGGTTATCCTGGCAATAAGTTCCCACTTTTTTGATCCGTTTCACGTGCTGCAGTAATTGGTTGACTTTCTCATCATCGGTAGCGCAGCAGTTTGTGTGACACTATATTTTCTGTGTTTTGCTTATGGGAAAGCGGCGCAGCAGCGACTGTTTTTTTTATTAATTGTTTGAAGTTCAGGTTTTTCATCCTCACTTTACTTCTGAACAGACAAGGTGGGGGTTCAGTTTCAACGTGCTAGAGTCCAGTTTATTCATTAACTCCCTAAAAACATTATTCACAGGCTGACTATTTTAAGTGTGACTGTAGTCGCAAGTTGTGTTATTTCTTTTTACTTCACAGGTACTTCGCCGAAACACCTCTTGTCAATAGTATTTATTTTGTATTTTGTGCTCAATATGCAGAATGTGCAGCCTCCTCCTCCTTTTTTACAGCTTCCAGGTGACCCACCAGTCAAGTGGAAAGTGTGGTATAGAGCCTTTGTGAAATATCTAGGCGCTATGGGGGGGGTTCGAGGTTCAGCGCTGAGAGGAAGCATTTCATTCTAGAGCACAATTTGGGGTTCGAGGTTCAAGCTGTTTTGGAACATCTTCCTCCTTTGGTTGTAGTTCAGGGTGAAGAGGAATTACATGTGCATGATCAAGCTGTAGGCATGCTAGAGAAACAGTTGGATGTAGAGAGCAGCAAAGTGGTCGCTAGGCACAAGTTCTTTACTAAGAAGCAAGAGTGTGAGGAGAGCATTGTGTCTTATGTAGCCGCTTTGCACATTCTTGCTTCTGAATGGGAATTTAAACATTTTACTTCTCAACTTATTCTAGACCAAATTGTTGTACATTGTTGGGAGAAGAAAGTTCAAGAGAAATATCTCACTTTAAATAATCCTTCCTTGGATGAAACAATCACTATTGTCAAAAGTATTGAGCTCTCTCAAAAAGCATCTAAAGAACTCACAGCTGAGAATAATGTTATAGCTGTAGTGAAGGATCATAAAGATCTGAATGAAAAAAGTCAGATAGACAAAGCTAAACAGCAATCTGAACAAAGAGGGAACAGGTTTGTGTCCACTAAGTTTGAGAAGAAAGGTTCTTTCTCAAAAAATGTATGTAATAAGTGTGGGTTCCCGTCGCACTTTCCAAATTCAAAGGTATGTCTGGCAAAGAATCCTTCTTGTCGCAAATGTGGGAAACAAGGTCCTTTCGCCAAAATGTGTCGGTTCCAGGGGAGTATAAATGTTGTGTGTTCTGAGGAACATAAGAGTGATCCTGTATCTGAAGTTATTAGCTCTCTTACTGACTTTGTAGTGGTTGTCAAAGACGATTCTGAAGATTGTGTTGATCCCATTGTTGATGTGTTGGTGGATGGGATGTGTCTGTACCTACTGGTGGATTCGGGGGCACGAATGACTATGACTACGGAAGAGTTGTGTGAGAGCACTTGGGGGAACAGACCTCTCAATCCTCCTCACAGAAGTCCGGTCTCTTATGAACGGAGAAACATTGACCTGACAGAGTTCTTAGTGACTTCTATAGTTTTTAAGGACAGGCACATCAGGTTGCGCGCAAAGAAAATGGTACCCTTAGGGTTTGCATTGACTTACGCAGTCTCAACAGGGAGATTAGGGTGGATTCTCACCCTCTTCCATGTATTAATGATATACTTTCAAAATTTGCTGGTGCGAAGTACTTCTCCAAGATTGACATAGCATCCGCATACCATCAGGTTGAGCTTGATCCAGCCTGCAAGCATTTGACGGCTTTTGTATCACCAGTTGGTACCTTCCAATTTAGGAGGATGCCTTTTGGGCTAGCTTCGACAGCCTCAGTTTTCCAGCGTGTTATGGAGTAAGTTTTGGAAGGCATCACTGATACTGTTGTTTTTCAGGATGATATTTTGGTTGCAGTGAAGAATAAGAAGTCACATGACAAGAATCTTGCTAATTTTTTGGGAAGGCTGGAAAGTCATGGCATTGTTGCTAACAAACTTAAGTGTGTTTTTGGTGTTGATTCCATTGAATATCTGGTACACCGTATTTCAGGAGACGGTATTGTGCCAAGAGAAGGTCTCATCGATGCTAGTTCTAATGCCCCTTGCCCACTTCCAAAGGGCAAGTCTCCTCTTTCTTAGGTTTGTGTGAATTCTACACAAATTTTTTTCAAATTTTGCTGCGAAGACGGTCCCCATGAGGGGTCTCCTCAAGAGTAATCTGTGTTTCTCTGGGATGACTTTTGTCAGGAAGAATTTGTACAAATCAAAAAAGAGCTGGGTTCATTCAACATTCTTACCCCTTTTGATCCCTTTCTTAAATGTACGGTGTCCGTCGATGCTAGTCTTGATGGACTAGATGGTATGATCTCCTAAGTCAAGCAAAGAAAGGAATTCACAATAGGTTTTGCCTCACAAGCATTATGCCCGAGTGAAAAAAACACAACTCAGCGAGAATTGCTTGCATGTTGTTGGACTGTTGAACGTTTCCAGTGTTTTTTTGGGGGAAAAACGTTTACACTTCTTACTGACCATAAGCCCCTCATTCCCATCTTAGAGGGTAAGATTGTTAAAGATCACACTCCCAGGATTGCTAGATTGAGTACTAAGTTACTGCAATTCAATTTTGGGGTAGCACATATTCCGGGTGGATGGAATACACGTGCTGATTATCTGTCTAGGTCTCTCTTACCCCTAGGGAAATCGGAACATGACAATGATGCAGATGAAGATTGCCTGATTGCGGCAGTTGATGCTTGTGGTGTGAGTTGTTTCACTGAACGTGATTGGTTTTGTGGTATGGAGTCTGATTCTCTGCTTAATAGGGTGAAGGAGTTTATCGTTTCTGATTGGCCCAAGGAAAAGCATCGAGACGGTGACCTACATGCTTTCGCTAAGGTCGCGGATGAGCTCCACTTGGAGGGTGGAGAGATAATCATGCGTGGGTATAAATTTGTTCCTCCTGAATGTCTCAGAGGTCGCATCATCGACTATGGCCATAAAGGACACCTTGGGCAGACGAACACTAAGAAAAGGATTTGCAGTGTTTATTGGTGGACTGTCAAATCAATGATGTAGTGGAGATGTGTCGGACTTCTTCTACAAGTGATAAGGTTGTAAAATTTGTTTCACCTCTAGTACAACAAATCAAGGCATCTGATGGTCCCTGGTTGAGTTTGGCCATTGACTTTGTGGGACCTTTTAATCTGCTGAGTCTGCTTGCCAGAGAGGGTTTCCCAAAGGAGATTGTATCCGAAAATGGGGTACAGTTTACTTCTAAGGAAATGTCTGTTTTTCTGTCTCAGTGTGGCATCACCCACCGGCCCATGATTTCATTGAGCGCAACAACCGCATTCTTCTTGAGTGTGTTCAGTGGGCTGTTTCATCCAGAAATGACATCAAGGAAGCTGTCCAAAGTATGTTGTGGGCACATCGCACTACCCCCAGTTCTATTAAGGGCTCTAGTCCATTTGCTTTACTTAGGGGTAGGCAAGCTTCTTTCCACATGTGTCCAGCTTGGATGAAGAAGTGGGGTTTGGTGTCAAAGTGCCGGGAGACACAAGTAGACAAAGAAATTCAATCTTTTCCCACGGTCCCCACACAGCCTGTTGTTCCAGATGTGGCCAAATTTAAGTCCTCCGTCTCTGCGGGGGATTGGGTCAGGATTAAGTCTCCTCTCAATGTCCCTAAGGGTCTCTCAAAGTTTGGTCCTCCCATTAGGGTGAATGCCACCTCTCGATTTGCTGTAAGAGTCAACTGTAAAAATTGGTGGAATCTGTCTAGGATTTATAAGATTCCAATGAAAGTTGTTTTGCAATTGGGTCTTGAGACAGGCAACACTGTTCTGTCTGAATCTGTTAAAAAAATATAATCTTCATGAGAGCTCCCAGCCTTCGCAGGTCGGGAAATTCTCCTTGAGATGTGTTCCTCCACGGAGGAGTGGTAGGATGAGTGTTCCGCCGAAACGTTTAAATCTTTAGTCTACTCTATTTCTGTATTGCATTATTTTTTTCAGCCTATTTTACCTGTATGCATTAGTGGTTGCCTTGTTCATTTTATTTTATTTTGGTACTCTCTCTACCTGCCTTCTTTCTCCCCTTGTTTCTTAGTGTATTCTCTCCATTTTTCCTACTTTGTTCCTTCATTTCCCTTTACCTTTGATGTTCTCTTTCCCATTGTATATTTATGGAAAGAGAGGAGATATTGTAGTAGTTTCCCATTAGCATGCTGTTCATACATTCTCTTAGTCGTATGATGTCACTGTCATGACAATGGAATGCTATGGTTTGAATCCCAGGAGGGTCAGTTCTTGGAAGCTGTGGAGATGAACAGGCAATAAAGTAATTGTTCCTGCATCTACCTGTCTTGGTGTAATTACTACACATTGGCTAAAGGCAAAAATCCTGTTTTGGTCTCGAAATGCCCATATCGCTATAGTATTTGCACTTAAGGGAACTAATGTGTGTGTAAACGTGCTCCTTGTGAAAGTAGGGGTGGGCGGAATTTGCGAAATTAACTTTCGCAAATTATCGCGAAAATGTTTAAAATTATCGCAAACAAGCGGAAATATCGCGAAGATGCGGAAGTTTTTTTTCCCGCATGTTCGCGAGATTTTCTGCATGGTTGCGGGTCGCCAACTTATCCATGTGGTTGCTTGCGGGCGCGGCCATCTTGTTTTGAGTTGTCTCGCGGTGCATGATCGCGAGAAGAAAGACGTGATCGCGCGACGCATGACGTCACTGCGCGCGCGAACTGTCACGAGACAGCGCAAATGGCTAAAAACAATACAACATCTCATGGAGAACGCGACCGGATCAAGAAAACTTGTCAGCGAATGCAGGGATTCAGGTAAGGCGCGCGCGAGAATGTATTATTTTACAGCACGAGCAAGAAACAAATTATCACCAAGCTGCGGAAACCGGAAATTTGGACATTTTCGTGCTCTCCGCGGAACGCGAAAATGTCAAATTATCGCAATTTCCACGAACGGAACGAAATTTTCGCCCAGGCCTAGCAGTAAGCTGTAATTCACAGCGAAGTCAGCCAATGGCTGAAGTGGACTCGTACCTTGCCCCTTGATGCATGCTGTCGTGGGTGAGCGAAAAATATGAATGACACAACCAAAGACTAATGTAGGAAATCTGGCAGAAAACTCTGTATCTATGTTGTACACACAATTTTAGTAAAATCAAAAGGTCTTGGCTAGCACAGACCTAACAAAGCCAGTCAGACTTGCAAGAAAAAGTGAAAAGAAAGAAAATAGAGAGAAAGGTAGAGGAAGGCATGAAAGAAAGACAAAAAAAATAGAAAGAGGAAGGCAAGAAAGAAAGAGGAAGGTAAGAAAGATAGTATAAGGCAAGTGAAAAAGAATAAGACAAAAAAGAACAAGCATTTGCAATGCAATAGGCCTGCATTTATGCGAAGCTGGCATCCCGCAAGTGTATAGGGCATCAGCCATTTTTAAAATGAAAGCGCATAGCGCGCTCCAATACAAGCAGCACCCACCATTGTCCTATGAGTGCTAGGAGGGGTAGGGTGCCAGCCACTTTTAAAGTGAAAGCACGCATTGCGCTCTCCATATACAAGTAGCACCTACCATTGTCCCGCGAGTGCTGTGTGGCTATGCTTCAAATTCAAGTGCCGCCATTGTCCCACATTATTATTTAAAGAAAATAGTGCTCACAGACTTATAAAGCAGACTGTGTAAAGACACAAGTAAATAGTTCAGTCCTTATGGGAGGTTACAAATGGAGACATGTCGGTACCAAGAAGGTACTATTAAGCCTATGTACAAATCACAAGCAATGATTTTGCAAGGACAGTTAAGGGAGCCAATTGAAAAGATGGGCGTGAAATGGGAAGAGCTTCTATGCTTAACCTTAATACAGCATGGCTCGCAGAGCAGCACATGTGCTGCCCAGGCTCGACCTAAAAAGGAAGGAAAGAGGAAGACAAATAAGAAAGCTAAAGGAAAGAATGCATAAGGAAAGAAAGAAAGAGGCCATGCAGAAAGTATAGAGAAAAGAAAGAAGTAAAGAAAGAAAGAATGAATGAAAATGGAAGGAGCGAAAGAAAGAAGGAATAACAGACAGAGTTGCGAGTAATAAAGCTGAAATGTGCCCTGTGTCCACATCTGGTAGGAAACATCCTGCTAGCAGATTCTACAAACAAATGCAGTGCTAAAGTATTAATAATGTAAACAATAAACACTGGCACTGAAGGAAACTACCTTGGGCCCGATTCACAGAACTAACTTAAGACAAAACCCTAAATGTACTACTTTTGGTATTCACAGAAGGCGTTTAGTAGTAGTAAAGTTAGGATTTTGTCTTAAGTCTGTCTTAAGTCTGTCTTAAGTCTGTCCTAAATTTGTCTTAAGTTTGTCTTAAGTCTGTCTTAAGTCTGTTCTTAAGTGTGTCCTAAGTTTGTCTTAAGTCTGTCTTAAGTCAATCTTAAGTCTGTCCTACTAATTTTGGTATTCACAAAAGGTATTTAGTAGTAGTAAGTTTAGGATTTTGTCTTAAGTTAGTTCTGTGAATCGGGCCCCACGTGTTCAGATGTGCTCCTTGTGAAATGGCTAAATGTAGTCACTCAAAGTGAAGTTAGCCAGTGGCTAAAGTACCCTGACCCATTGTCTCATGCTGTATGTTGTAGTGGTTGGATGCAAACTGCGAATGGCACAACAAAAGACCAATGAGTAAAGAGAGGTGGCTGAAAACCCATTTAAGTATATTGTACATTTCATTTTAGTAAAATCAAAAGGTCTTGGCTAATACCATACCTAAAACCGGGCCCACACACTGACCGGTCAGACCAGCATTTCGGGTTGCTGCCAGCCGTATGGAACTTGGAAAAAGCTCATAGTTCTGGATTTAGCAGGAAGAATTGGAAATAACAAGAGCAGTATTAATGCACCCGATTTTATCTCCTACTGGTAATCTGAGATTTATACTTGGAGCTTTAGAGGTAATGGGTCAGGACTTAAGACAGGAAAACATTTTCTGTTTGAGAAGGCAACAGGGGCGGCTCCTCCGATAAGGTGGAGGAGCGTCGCCCCACTGCTGTTTGAGCAGGAAAAATAAAATGATGATAAAACAATTCTCAATTCATTTTTCACAGGTTCAGGGATGGATTACGGTGGAGCAGGCCTGGAGGCACAGGGGAAGGAAAGGTTTGTACTCTCCAAGTGTACTGTATTGTATTGTATTGTAATTGCATTTATATAGCGCTTACTACCTCTGACGAGGCGTCAAAGTGCTTTTTTGGCGCGTAGCACGCAACTCCGGAACCCATGAAGGATTAGTGGTAAATTAGTATAGTGAAAGTAATTTGATTAGTGGTGAATTTGTATAGTGAAATATGAAAGTAATTTAAGTGGTAGATATGTTAGTCAGGATAGTGGAGAGATAGAAGAAGGAAAAAGGTTTGCACTTATATAGCGCTTGCTACCCCTGATAGAGTGTTCAATCGCTGATTCGGCAAAAAACACACTACTCCAAAACTCATAAAGGTTTAGTGGTGAATTAGTCAAGTAAAATATAAAATTAATTTGAGTGGTGGACTACAGATTCACAGTGTGTAAAGCCAGCCACTACGGTTGCACAGTGGGGATAGGCCAAGCACTACAACTTCACATTAACTATATGAGACAAAAATAGGTACTACAGCTTCTCAGTGGGGATAACACCAGTCACTACAGGTTCACAGCGGAGAACGGCCAGGCACTACAGGTTCACAGCGGAGAAAGGCCAGGCACTACAGGTTCACAGCAGAGAAAGACCAGGCACTACGGGTTCACAGCGGAGAAAGGCCAGGCACTACAGGTTCACAGCGGAGAAAGGCCAGGCACTACAGGTTCACAGCGGAGAAAGGCCAGGCACTACAGGTTCAAAGTGGAGAAAGGCCAGGCACTACAGGTTCACAGCGGAGAAAGGCCAGGCACTACAGGTTCACAGCAGGGAAAGATTAAGCACGAAAACTTAACTGTATGGAGACCAGTCATTATAGCTTTATGTGGCCTAAACGTGGCAATAAAACATCTGAGGATAAGGTCCAGGAACTAAAGCTGCTAAAGAGTGAATAGCGGCAAGCCATTGCAGCGTCACTGAGAATAGAAACTGGAAAATTACAAAGTTGCATAATCACTGTTGCTGAGGGGGTCTATAAAAATTTTTTAAAAAGCTGTAGCAAAGCCAACAGTTCTCCTCTTCATAATGCGAGCATCAAGCTATTGGCTTTGCCAATGCTCGTTTCTAAAATATAATTTAAAGAAAAAAAATCAAAATGGCCTCACTGCAGGACAACATATACACAGGCAACCATCAAGGAATTGATCTTTGCAAAGAAAAAAAAAAGCATGACCACCAGTGCATGTGAAGTTTAATGTACTGTCCAAAGATGGTTGATGACCTTTTTGGAATAGTAAATCGTATCACAAAAAATCTGTGTGGGAACCTAAATAAGGAAAGGAGCTTGTGTACTGGTATAAGTGTGCAAACATTGGGCCTTTGGAAAAAAAAGGAATTTTTAACAAAATGAAAATTAAAACTAAAGTGTGGACTGAGGATGGGTGGTATAACTGACAAGAATTAAAGTGAGGGGAATGGGTGAAAGAACAATGAAACATGCGCTACCATGGAATGCTAAATGTAAAACAAAACATTAAGCATAAACAAAGGGGAGCTAGGACACCAGGAGAACAACAGAGGGGTTGGGGGAGAAAGCAACAAGCACAGCAGAAAGAGGGGAGCAAAACTAAAGAAAATCAAGTATACAAGGAAAAAATAAATATATACTTTCTTGTGAAGTGCCGCTGGGGGTACAGGTACACCAGTCTCGGGACGGCTAAACAGTCATGCGCACTTTGCATTTTCCACACCAGGCTGCATTACACAGCCTGGTGGGGATCGTGCCCTGGCCCCACAGTCCCATCTAAGCACCGATCCGTGGCGCTCAGACCAATCACAATGCTGCATTGAAGCATTGTGATTGGCAATGGGGAGCCTGGGTGCTTCCTTGTTCCGGACTCGCCGGAGAAGCGGAGGAGGGACGTGGCCGGCGAAGAGGCAAGTGGTATTTTTTTTAATTTTGTCTACCCCTCCACCAGCCTCTCCATCCTCATTCCCTGCCAGCCGCTACTGAAAGGCAATATATGTCATTATACCATTCTGTGTATTGTAAACATAGCCCAGAATCCCCCACCCCCCTGAATTTAAGCTTGTTTTCCTTTTTGCTTCACTTATAATATGAAGGCCTATCTGCCTTGATTCATCGTCCTCTCACTAATCATATTCTGTGTAAAAATTGCTTCTATTTCATCACTGTGTCTTGTTCTAAAGTTAGCAAATTCTCATTTTTTAATGTAGGCTCCAGAATGGACTTTTGCCAGCCTGCGATGCTGGGGGAGATTAATGGCACGCTTTTATGACACTAATGTCTGCACACACATTATGCTTTTTGCCCACAATTTGTCCTTGAAGTGTTTTATAAGGGCTGTAAATTGACCTATCAATGCATATAAGAGCTCACCTCAGCACGGATGGGCTGGAATCTCTCCTTGTTACAGGGTAATTGAGCACCATGCATGTGCAGAAGAAGAAAGATGGCTTGCATGAAATTTATTCTGGGCTGTAAATGGCTCTTCAAGGATTTAGCCTTCTCGCTTTGCATTTTGGTTTTACTGTTTTTGTTTGATATTCAGATCATTTCGCAGTTTACAGGCAAGAGAAATGTAAGTGCTTGATCACCTCTTGAGCTGCTTTAAGTGAGACTCCTGTTTTAGACATCTTCAAAGTGTTTTTTCCATGTACTGGGTGTGAAACTAGAATCTCAGCTGTGGAGTACTGATGAAGTGACTCTCGCCAGTCTGTCTTCGAAACAGAAGAGAGCCTTGACGCTCTAGAGTCTGTCTTCGACATGCTCTCTGCTTGGATGTTACTGTCTAAGGAGAACTGCTATGGAGCCTTAACTTTCTCCGACGACTGAGATGCCTGTAAACAGATGGCAGAGTTTTAAAGAATTTTCATGAGGTTTGCCTCACTTTCCTGATGCAGACTTGACGAAAAATCACTTATGGAATTTACAAACGTTATTTGCACTGCTTTGTAAAAAAAAAAGTGATTCAAGGCAGTGCATTGCGCGGGCTTGCCTTACTTTGCGCCAGGTAGGTATTCCATGGGTGGTTCATGGGCATTCCTGTGCATTCACCTATGGATTTTGATGCAAACCCATATTTACAAACTCTTGTTGACATGGGTTTGTGCCAAAAGGGTGTGTCTGCCTGATTCTGGTGGGGTAGACATTGTTTACTTTGCATGCATTACATTGTATGCCATTACAACGTGGTTGTTACAACGGCCGTGTTGTTACATCGCATACGATTATATCGCAAGTCGTTACAACGACTTACTGTAGGGGGCAAAAGGTGTTGGATTTATAATCCAACACCTTCCCTGTTGTTGACAAACTGGAGTAGGAATAGTATATTATACTATTTCTAAGTCCAGCGCGCCCCCTACAGCAAGTCATTGTAACGACTTGCGATGTAATTGTATGCGATGTAACAACGCGGTCATTGTAACAACCGCGTTGTAATGGCATTCGATGTAATTGTAATGGCATCGGCTCGAGTCAATGTGCACATTACTGCAATATTATGTGACTTCCTTGCTATTAATGTTGTACAGCTCGATGAGACTTCCGATGCGCCATAAGTCAATATGTATACTACTGCTATACTGTGTGATTTCCCTGTTACGAAAGTTGTAAAGCGCTCCGATACCTTCGAGTTTGGCCAGCACTATACAACACTCCTTAATAAATAAACATAAATAAATAAATAAAACTCATGCATTATTACAACATGTATTTATTCTGGCGTAACATGGAGAAATATCTTTATTTCTCATTGTTATTTGTTATTTCCTCTTTGTATGTGTGCTGCCTTTAATGCAGCCATACTTTCACTGTGGCATTGGCACTAGGCAGCCACAAGTGCTCCAGCACACGGAGAAAGCATAACTGTGCCATCCCTTTGAACATAGGGCACAGTTCTCAATTCAGAAGAGCAACTTTACCTGCTATGCTGCATTGCATGAACTCTTTGAAAAGATGCCCAGAGGGACCTAACTCTCTACCAACAGAGATCAAGTCTCCTGCTTCTATAGAGCACGATGGTGACTCCCCACATCCTGTGACCAGATTTGCTGACTATGGAAAATAGATGGATGATGCATCCCAGTCGGCTTCTAGGCACATGCACCTGTGAACAGCAGAGAGTATTGCCTCTGTACAGTCTCTCAACTCGACGTTCATGTCAGGGGAGAGTATGGAGCCTTGACTCTCTACAGATAGTGACTGATATATTTGTCTCTGGAGTTCATCTGCCGTCAGTCAGTGACAAGAGCCAGCATCTATGAAGAGCACAGATGCTGGACTCTCTGTGGTCTGTGAGTGTCTATGGAGAGCAGAGAACCCTAGGCTCACCAGGGTCTGTGACTGGAGCCCACACAGTGCTTAATTTGTAAAAACAATACATGCCAGGGCCCATTTGTTTTTTGGGGGCACTACCCTTTGCCACCGCTGGAGCTGCCCACTTACCAATCAGGCTCTAAGTCACTGAAGACATCATGCCCCAGTCCCAGGCCTGCGCTTCACCATCTATTGTATTCTGGGGTTGTAATCTTTGTTCGCTTCACATGTCAGTCTCCAGCACACGTCCCTGCATTTACACATTGTGATCCTTTTCCTTTCTACCTGTTTCCTCCTCCCGCCTCGTCATATCCTGCTGTGTAATCAATAGGACTTGGTGGCAGTGGCACAGCAAGGATGCACCTGCCTGATGCAAGCTGGGACATGGCCTCAATCCCCTGTTCTGGCAGTAAAGAACTGCTATAACTAGGGTGCAGTGGTCCCATCACACCGCTGGACCTGGTGCAACTGCACTTGCTGCACTTTCGATAGCTATGCCCCGGCTTGGTATTCATGCATGAGTTGGTGCTCATAGCAGTTTGTCAACTGAAAGCCTAGGACTGACTTGTATTCTGTCGTCGTACAAATCCATCTCGTGTCCCTACTGCTTTCTCGTGTAGATCAGAATTCTCTGCAGAAACGTTGCTGCATCCTCAGAGTCATGGCCTGCCAGGAAGCGGGTTACTAGGAGGGAGAGGAAGACGGTCGCTGATGGCTGTGATTACGCTAAATTGCACCCCAATCTTCCTCCTCGCAATCATCGTCCAGGATCTTTTATTTACCCACTAAACAGTGATGGAGGGGAAAAACATTTCATAACACGATGATAATATCATACCTGAAAGTACCACAGACTCTGACTTTAGGTTTGTCAATTTATTATAAGGCCAAGAATAATAAGATGATCACACATCGTAAAACCATCATATAGAGGTACAGGAAAATCAATACAGAGCCGATCCTACAAATATAAGTGATTTGGCACAATGGGAATAAAATGGTGAACTCCAAGAGAAGAATACAACTTAAAATAGAAACGGAGTCCAACTCTCTTTTCATGAGAAAATAAATCAAATTTTCTATAATATTCTAAAAGGGTTCCCATCTAATGCCTTTCTATCAGATCCCAAAGGTGTCAGCACGTGTTGACTTCCTAAGAAGTACTCACGCCAAATGGGTTAGGGTGCTTAAGGCTAGGAGCGAGGTCTAAGATGCTCCTTTCTCTCCGAAAGCTAGCAGAAGTCTGGGGTCTCTGTCCCTGCGCATCATATAATATAGAATTCGATTCTCAGTTACATCCTGGTAAAATTTTCCATTGCAACTTTTTCTAAATGGGGAGGTTCACACCTTTTAATTAAGAAGGCTTTGTGAGGTGCAGTGGCCTTGGTTCTCAGGACAGTCAGACACGAAAGATATCCTCCCTTCGCGCTTCCTTCTGTCTTCAAAGCATTCCTTGTATCTTCTCCCATCTGAAAATAACGAGTTGTCATTCCAATACCTGCAGTAGGGTGAGAACTTGCTATTTCTTGAAAACAACATGCATTTCATTATTTAATTCTCGAGAAGCCAAGGAAGTGCAAAACAGGTACAGTCTTGGGCCTAGAGAATCGGGAAAGTTAAACACAAATGATTACATTATATGACTATAAATTGTCTCGCTTTTATATACGCAGGCATGATGATACATACATGATCACTTTATAACATGATACTACAGTACATGTATAAATGATTTCCACTAAATACATATTCATGATTATAAAACACTGCACTCGATAACTCGATATGCTTACTTGTGGGTACATGGCAACTATGACTATAATGCACCCATACAAAAGCGCTCTGTCAGCTGTAGGCGGAGCTTTTGCTCCTTCGTTCTGACACAAACCAGAAGTTGGCTGAGCTGTGTACAGGAAGCGGAGGCTCACTGATCCAAGAGGGTCACTGGTAGGTCTCCATCATTGCTCACTGCTCGCTGCCATTCAGGGAGACTGCAGGCTGCTTACATCTATCTATCTGTCTGTCTGTCCGTCCGTCCGTGCGTCTGTCCGTTCGTCCGTCCGTCTGTCTGTCTGTCTGTCTGTCTGTCTGTCTGTCTGTCTGTCTGTCTGTCTGTCTGTCTGTCTGTCTGTCTGTCTATCTATCTATCTGCCTGCCTGCCTAAATGGACTACTCATGTGCTACAACAGACAGCACTCCAACTGCAAATATGTGCAGTCATGTACATTACTCAAATAAAATACTATAGAAAACACATTGGATACTGCCACGATTGTATTTGCACTACCACTTTTTATCACCTTGCATGTCAAATAAAATAGTGTTGCGAACAGACATTTTCCCTAAAGAAAGTCATGAATTTGCACATTCAAATTGTGTTGTGCTCCAGACTTGTGTTGGATAATCTATATGTAGCTATATGGATTAGCACAGTGCTCATCCAATGCTAATCCTAACACAATGCGTCAAACATTTACTAGAAAACAGAAATTTGAGATTAGCTGAGTTAGTGCATTTGTGGTGTGGTAGAGTCCTCCTTGTAAAGCAACTGTTCTCCTCTGAAAACCTGATGATTACCGAAGGCTCCATATTTATATTCACACTTTATGCAGCCCTCTAAACCTCTAAGGGCTTTGCTTGTATATGTGGGAGCTTCCCATTCTCAGAACTGGTCCAGGAAATGAAGGGGTGTATGCTTCCCTCACTCCTGGAATGTCTTGCACATGCAGATGTGCAAGCTTCCCACAGACAGAACATGTCCATAGAAAGCAGAAGGGCCAGATTCTGTCGCACAGAGCAGGTCTAACGTGCAGAAGTGCAATCTTTTCACACTTATACCAAGTATAAATATGCAGACATGCAGGCTTCACTCCCTCATAACAGGTCTAGCACTTGCGGAAGTGAAAGCTTCTTTCCCTCAGAATAGGTAACACATGTAGCAGTACAAACGTCCCTTACTTGTCTAGCACATTCAGTGGTAGGCGCATCGCTCTCGGGGAAAAGGCACTGTACATGCGAACGTGGAAGCTTCCCAGAATCAGTCCATGTCCAGGACATCAGAAGTGCAAGCTTGCAACACTCAGAACAAGTCTAACACATTCAGTCATGGTAAATGTACATCCTCAGACCATGTGCACACAATCTTCCATCACTTAGAACATGCCCCGCAGATGCAGAAACCATAACTCAGACCACCACCCCCTTGCGCTACTTATAACATCACACATTACCTCATTGATGACATCATATGTGCCACCAATGATGAAATCATGTATAACATCACCAATGACATTACTGCATATGTATATATATAAACAAAGGCATATAAAAGTGTACAAAGGATAAAACAGCAACTCTCAAGCTTAAACTGAAATCGTATTTGCTCTGTGCCATTTCCTGACACAAACACTCATGCAAGCATTGAGACACACTGAGAGACTTGCGCAGGGACACACATCTGCAGCCTTCCACTCACCAAGATGCCCATTCACGAAAGCAAAAGTACAGTGACATACTCAGAGCCACACCACTTGAGAGGTACCACTGTCTCAGATCCGAAGTCACACCCGGAAGTATGCATAGGAACATCTGCTTGCCCAACACCATTCACTCACACACTCACACTCAGTGTCCCTGCAGGCATGTTATGACGGGGCAGCGGGCAGCATCACTGCCATCAAGACAGTTTTGTAGGTGGTGGGGTAGCACTCTTACAAGCCCCTCCCCCCCATTAGGATCATTATAGCTGCCAGGCTTGGTGTACCAGCATGGGAGTTATGGCAGGGCTAGAGGGCAGCAAGCATTACTACTGGCAGCAGTGGGGTTCCCGGTAGGACAGTGGTATAGGGGGCGAGGGAGCACTGTATCAATCTTCCTTAGTCCCATTGGTGTCCTTATGCCTGCCAAGCTTGAGATCCCTGCATTTGGGGTACGGCAAGTGGAGCTGCTGGGTTTGGGGTCCAGGCATATGTCTGCCAGGCTTTGGGCCCCGGCATTTGGGATCTGGCAGACAGAGCTGCTGGGTTTGGGGTTTGAGCAGGCCAGTATTGTAGAAGGTTGGGAGAGAACTGTATAAAGGTGCCCCATAGTCATGCGGGTCCTTATGCTTGCTGGGTTTGGGATCTCAACAGACACAGTACAGCAGGTCTGGGTGTGGGAGCATCATCGCCTGCCAGGTTTGGGGTCTGGCAGGCCAGAATTGTAGGGGATGGGGGAAAACTTTAACCGGCTCCTCCACCCCATGGGGTCATTATGCCTGTCACACTTGGGGTTCCGGAAGGTGCGTTATGGCAGTATTAGGGTTGAGAGCATCATTGCCCACCAGTGTTAGGGTCCTGGCAGCCCAGTATGTAGGGGTTGGGGTAGCACTGTATAAAGATATTGCTCCTGAGTTTGCTCTTACTTTAACGCAGTCTGGCACCTGTTTAAACTAGGCTGTTGGCCTCATTGGGGATCTGTTTTGCAAAATACCCCCCCGGAATTCCCCCACTCCTGCCTCCCAGCCTCTCCTCCCTCCCACCTCCCCTACTTAATGGTGGCCGCTGTGCGGTCGCACCACTGGCGCGCCGAAGGCTCGCCAAAGGCAAGCCTGCCTGCGCGCATCCGCGACCCGACCGCGGCCATCTCCAGGAACCCTGGACCTCCCACTACCCATTGCTACGACACTACCATCCACCTCGCACTCAACCCTGGAAGACTTAGAGAATGCCAACAGGCCTCACCTAACACAACCCATGGCCAGTTGTCCTGCCTCCACTGCCGTCAGACCCTCATTGCCACCCCGGCCTCCAACACCACCTACACCAGCACCAGCAACACCCTAAAATACATCCTCCTCAACGTACGCTCCGTACACCAACACGCCATGGAAATCTGGAACCTACTCGACTTTCTCTCGCCTGACAATGGCTTCTTCACAGGCGCCTGGAGCAACGCATCTTCCGCCCCCCGACATCAGCACCGCCATCCCATACGGATACAAGATCCAGAGGAAAGACCGCCCCAACCACCCTAGAGGGGAACTCGCCATCGCCCACAAGAGCACCCTCCGCCTCACCACCTCCAGCGAAACCTTCCCCTCTGCCGAACACCTGCACTTCCAGATCCAGACCACCCCCAATGCCACACTCCAATAATATTATAATATTCACAACTAACGAGGAAGACAGTTAACTCTGTTGTACATTGTAGGGCACCTTTTAGGAGTGAACATGAGCTCAGGCAAAAGAAAATCTTGTTTTGTAGCACGAGAGAGAAAGTGAGCCCCCTGTTTCCTTCAGCAGGTGGTTTTCTGTTGAGAGAATGATAGTGATTCTCTCCATGTGGCAAAATGCTCACACACCTTTGTAAACACTTTGATATTGAAGTTAAAAAGTACACTCTACTGCACCCTTCACTTATTTTTTTACAACAGAACATAATTACAGTAGTTGACATCATAAAAATGTTAGAATCAGAAAAGACTTAAGTCTACTAAGAGTCAAGATAGTTGGCTTATAAATAAAACTTCCACTTGAGAACAAAAATGCGGAATGCTTTCAACACATTTGGTACAGCAACATGCTCACTGCTGGAGGGTTTTCCGCTGGGAGTAAAAGAACTGTAAAAATGTAAGTTCTACTCATTTTATTCAACAATGCATGATCAATGGGAAGCTATGATGTGCCACAATATCTCCTTGAAATTGCCATTTGACGTCAATGGAGCATCTTTACGGCACCTGGTGCGCATTCTTTTACCCTTTGTCAAAGGCAACAAGTTTTTCAAATGACTCAGTTCATTTTTGACCATTGTGATAGCTGTGACTGCATATGTAGCCAGTTCTGTGCGTATGCAGTGGCGGCTCCTCAGCTATGGTGGAGGAGCGTCGCCTCACTGCTTTAAAGCAGTGCATGGGGTACATAGCAGAAACATAAAATGATAATAAATTTACGTTATTATAATTGTATGCTTCCTGCTGCTCTGCAGGTGAGCAGGGCTGCTCTGCTCTTAGAGCAGGGCTGGCAAGGAGTGTTTGCCCACTCGCATTGACTATTAGATCGGCCATCCCGGGCCGCCCAATTCAGTCATGCGCACTTTCCCCATCTCCATGCAGACTTACTTCCATTGAAAGCATGCCCACCCCTCCAGGAGCAGGGACAGGGGACCCAGCGGAAAGGTATGTTTATTGTTTTTCTTTTCATTTTTTATTTCATTTTTTATTTGCCTCCCGCAAGACCCCCTGCAACCTCCCCCCCCGCTACCACCCACCCAGCCACCCACGAGCCATGCCGGCCGCCCCTGTGCATGTGTTGGGGAGCCAGCACCAGAGATAAGCCCGCTCTAGGAACATGATTATTGGCTTGCAAGGGGGCAATGCTAGCCAGAGCTGGCAGCTTGGGCCCGATTCACAGAACTAACTTAAGACAAAATCCTAAACTTACTACCATTTTGGTATTCACAGAAGGCACTTACTCATTTTGGTATTCACAGAAGGCACTTACTCATTTCGGTATTCACAGAAGTTAGGAGTCCTACCTTTAGAACTCCTAAATGCCTTCTGTGAATACCGAAAGTCTTAAAATTAGGATTTTTCTCAGTTTAGTAGTAGTATAGTTAGGACTCCTAACTTTAGGACTCCTAAATGCCTTCTGTGAATACCGAAAGCCTTAAAATTAGGATTTTTCTCAATTTAGTAGTAGTAAAGTTAGGACTCCTAACTTTAGGACTCCTAAATGCCTTATGTGAATACCGAAAGCCTTAAAAATAGGATTTTTCTCAGTTTAGTAGTAGTAAAGTTAGGGGTCCTAACTTTAGGACTCCTAAACTGAGAAAAATCCTAATTTTAAGACTTTTGGGATTCACAGAAGGCATTTAGGAGTCCTAAAGTTAGGACTCCTAACTTCTGTGAGTACAGAAGTGAGTAAGTGCCTTTTGTGAATACCAAAATGAGTAAGTGCCTTCTGTGAATACCAAAATGGTAGTAAGTTTAGTATTTTTTCTTAAGTTAGTAATGTGAATCGGGCCCCTTGTGTTTAGAGTATATTGTACCTCTGGTCTCCAGCACCAATGTTGAGAGCTCCTTCTCACAGATCAAGAAATTCATTGGGAGGAAAGAAATTGCAAGGAAGCACCACAACTCCCTTGAAGAGTATTTCAAGATATGCTACAATAAATTTGACTTGTACAAGTGTAGTACAATTCCAAGGCAAAGATTTGTGTAAAATAAGCTGCTTAACCACCAAATCATCACTGCATTTGTCTTCAAGTGTACATATCCTGGAATGACTAATATGAAACTATATATTTTGCAGTACTGGTGTGACAACCACAGATTTCGTTTTCAGTAAACAATGAAAAAACATGGTTTGTGCACGTTTGTGAAATTAAAATGTATTAACACTGATATCTAGAGATTCTAAAAAATTTGAAAAACACTAAAAAATACCCATTGTAATGCCAAAAAACAAATACTGAAATCAGAATAGCCTATTTATAAAACACTGAAGGCCACATACTCAGACAGTTAAGTTAAGTATTAAACATCACTGATCTATGTCCGCACTCATATTTGTATACATACAAATATATATATACACACACACACACACACACAAACACACAGACGCATGTATGCACACACACTTACTTGTACGGGCACACTAAGATATACAATTAAACAATATTTAAATATATAAGACAAGTGGCCAAATACACTACATTTGTCCGGCAAATCTGTGATGATGCCTTTCATGTTTGTGTAGACCCACTCAACTAAACCATTTGCCTGGGGTTAATAGGGGGTGGTGAACTTGTAAGTAACACCACATTCCTTCCACATAGCTTTCAAGTGTAGACATGCAATTGGTACTCATACAAGAAAATACCTCTGTAGGGAACCCTACCCTGGTAAAGATGCAAAGTAGTACTCTAGCCATTGCAGGGGCAGTGACTGTCGTAAGGGGAATGGTTTCCGGTATTTGTGGTACATTGTCTACCAACACCAGATACATCTGTTTCCAGGGGCAGTTGGAGATTCTAGGGGGCCAATAATGTTGATCATTACACTCTCAAAAGGGGAGAGAGATTAAGGGAACCATTGATCGTCCTCCTGCCTTGCTGCTGGCTTGACGGGTGAAATAGAAGCGACAGAACTCCTTTACTTTCAATAGAAATGGCAGATAAGCCTGTACCAGATTTTAGTCAGTCCCAGATGTCCAACCAATGAGATGTTACGGGCTAGGTTTAGAAGAAATTCCCTGTATTGCTCGGGGACCACAAATCTTGTGCTCGCCACTGGTTTGGGGTCCATTGGCTTAATCATCAACACTCCCTCTTCCCAGTAGACCCAGTGGGTACCACTGACATCAATCTTTTCTTGCCTTTCAGCTTGCTGATGAAGGTTTTCATAAGTTGGATAGGTCCGCTGTCCTTTGCAAAAGTTCTCCCTAGAAGGTCCTCCTGCTCTTTGCAACTCTGCAAGCTCTGACAGGGAAGCACTTTCCCATTCATGTTCCAGGATCTGACCCTGAGGGTCAGACTCCTTCTGGGCAGTTTGGGCCCTGGTGTCCACATGTATCCTATAAGGGAGACACAAAATTTCTGCATGGGTCGTTGTTTCAACATCTGCCAAAGCAGAGGTTTCAAAGTAATTTTCCAACAGGCACTCCACTGGAATAGCAGGGGACACAGCTACTTTTTTTTCTGGCCAGTAACTCCTTCCCCTGTCAAAGTTCACCATTGCCATTGGGTGGCATTGACAACCTTGTGTAACATATAGGGCATGATCTGCTCTGAGGAAACCAGTTTATCCACCACTGTGGTACTGGCGCACCTGTATCCCTCAGAGCCTCTACCCTCATACCAATGTTTTATGGGCCATTGCCTATGCTTCACCATACTGGGAGGTAAGGTTGGAAAGGCTTCAACATCCACACTTCTCACAAATACCTAGTTGGTCTCTGTGTAATACCTAGTTTTCTCTGGGCAATCTACCATTCCAATCCCTACACTGGCACTTCCCAACGTTGGGGCGGGGCTTCTTAGTGCAAACAAATTCTCTGTTCCTGTGCCCTGGCTGCTGATAGTCATAGCGCACCCCATCCTTTGAAAAGTCATAGGGACTTAGATGGGTCTCAGGTCCCCTTCTTGATTTGAAGTTTGGGAGCTTTTTGGAGAAATCCTTCCTCTTATCTTTGCCTCCCTCATTCCTATGTTGAGGGGCCTAACCCCCTTTCATAGGATCACTCCCTGAGGCTTCTTGGATACCTTAGTTCATACCCACTCATCAGCTATCTTACCTAGCTCTGTGAAGCTTGGCAGCCTAGAGTCCACTAGGTGTTGGTTTAACTTTTCTGAGAAACGATTAGTTAAAATGTGCTCTTTGGCAATTAAATTGTATAGTCCATCATAAATAGTAACTTCATTGCCCTTTAACAAATCTTCAGTGCCTCTGCTGAAAAGTCCACAGAGGGCTGCTGAGCATCTTTGTGGGTATCTCAGAAATATTTCCTGTACTCCTCTGGGGTACAACCAACCTTTGCTATTGGGGCCTTCTTCATCTGGAAGTAAGACTTTGCTATACCTTCCTCTAAGGTCAATAGACTATCCATCCCAACCACTGGGACTACTACCCACAGCAAGGATCTATCTTTTTGATCTTCAGAGCCCTCTTGTTATAGTCCATATAGGTACTATAATATAGGCCTCGGTAAACTTGTTACCCTTCACCTATATTCTCTCTCTACATTGCACTTGTCACGGTTTACAGGGACTGAACTTTTGCCTAGATATTACACTGCATTCAGAACGCGGGTTTTCCCTAGTTCGAAATCTCATACATTATGCATCAGGGTTCTTGGAATCACAGCAGGACTACCATCTCCTGTATGAAATCTATGTACAAAGTTTAGGCCCGACATCGTCCTTAGGCCGACACAGTAACACAGCAAGGTAGGACTCCTGGGTAGACCTAAGGGTATATATACATCACATCTTGCTAAGATAGCTGTTAGAGACCAAGGCTTCCCGGCCGACACACTGACCAGAGACGCTGAGGTTCCTGCATGCAGACACTCCAGCTTGCAGTGGTATAACATACCTCTTGCGGGGTGTCCAGCTCGAGACCCGCTCGGGGTCCCACACTCTCACTTAAGGTAATGGGGTTGATTAAATCCTAGAGGGATTCTTGGCTTAACACCTACACCCATGCTAGGTACACTTAGGTACAACTAGATAGAGAGGCCTCGTAGGAGTGCGCATATTTTATCATGTGTTTTATATACTTGAATGTATTCATGATTTTAATAAGATGGTAGAACTATACCATCCTTTTACTTTCATAGGACTGTTAATCATTTATATCCTATATTGTCTAACAGTTGTTGCAGCACATCCATTATACACCAGAATAACAACTGTTCAATAAATGATTATTGAAAATGCCCAGCTTGTTTTATTTATTGTATCTCTCTGAGAGAAACTAAGTAAGCAAAAGGTAGTCTATTGTTTCCACGGTCCTGAGGGATCAGGGTTGTCATGTTCTGAGGTTCCCACACTTTCACTTAAGGTAATGGGGTTGACTAAATCCTAGAGGGAGTCTTGACTTAACACCTACACCCATGCTAGGTACACTTAGGTACAACTAGATAGAGAGGCCTCGTAGGAGTACCCATATTTTATCATGTGTTTTATATACTTGAATGTATTCATGATTTTAGTAAGATGGTAGAACTATACCATCATTTTACTTTCATAGTACTGTTAATCATTTATATCCTATACTGTCTAATAGTTGTTGCAGCACATCTATTATACACCAGAATAATAATAGTTCAATAAATGATTATTGAAAACACCCAGCTTGTTTTATTCGGTGTATCTCTCTGAGAGAAACTAAGTAAGCAAGTGTGACTGAGCTAAAGGTAGTATATTGTTTCCACTGTCCTGAGGGATCAGGGTTGTCATGTTCTGAGGTTGTCAGAATCTATTCTCTCCATGGTAAGAGGAGATTATAGTGGCACTGTGAGCTATCTGATACAGACAGGCTAACATACCCGGTGGGGGTGCATGGTATCAGTCTGCCACCAGTCCCACAGTTTATGTTATCCAAACACGCAGATCCTGTATAGGTCATATAGGAACTACACGACACTCGAACGCAGCAAACCTTTTGTCTATGCTGTCCCTAACCACAAAGAATGACACAATAACTTTGGTTAGTTGAGGATCAGGTGACTTTGCAGGCACATCTTCTCATAGGCTGCCACCATTACTTCTAGGGCTCAGAGCTTCTAAGCACAGCTGCTTTTGATCCAAGGATAACTTCTTCCTCCAGGGCTATGACTGGGAATTGGACCTCCCATTTTTATTAAGAGGACCATCTCTGATTACTTGTGCTGGCTGAACTTGTGTCACTTTCAGCCCTGGGAGATACTTCTGTGACAGTGTGTTGAGAATGTGTATCTTCCTCGTCCACACTGCTGTGGTTACTTTCTTCCTCCATGAGTCTTTTGGCTTTTGATGCCTCTTCTGGGCCCTAAAGGCCTTTTCATAATCTATTTTCTTAGTGGATTGGCCTAGAGCTATTTCCCTTAGCTCACAGATCATTAAGGAATACAGACCATCCTGTTTTCAACCAGCGATGCACCACTTTCCATAATTGAGGCCCTTCAAGTGTTCATTGTAACCCGCAACCACTGGGGACAAATTGCTGCAGAATACCTTCCCATCATGGATCACCATCAGCCATCTGCCAACTCAATTCTAATTTACTGTATTTTTTATTTTATATTTTTTAACAAACAACATTAAATGGGGAGGATTCAGTTTTCCACCACCACAGGCCGCGCATTGCCCTGAATGGCATGGGCGCAACAATGTCTTGTGATACAAAAACTATGTTCAATGGGGCTTATTTCAAGCCCATTGCGCCGCCAGTGCGTCGCTTTTTTTGACACAGCGGTGGCCAGTGTGCCTGCCCCATATTTACAAGACCACATAAAGCAACCCTGCTTGGCTTTTCATGGACTTGTAAATGTTGCCCCCTTTCATGCAGCACTTTGCGTGGAAGTGGCGTTCCATGGGTGTTGTTGTGGGTCTTCCCACACCACATCCATGGAACCTGACACATTCCCAGATTTACAACATTTGGTTTACCTGAGAATGCATCAGATTGGGAGGCACAACGAGGTAGAAATACCTTTATTACTCCTTGCTTTTCCTATTTAGGTCTTGGGCCTAGCCTTGCAGTGCGTAACACTGCTTGTGCATCGTGATACCTCTTGTACGGGCTTCAGAAAGCTAACCACACGCTTGTGCGTGTGGTTTTGCTTTCACCGGCTGCCATTGGCTTTAGCGTGCTTTTTAAAAAAAATACAGCACGCAATTGGGCAAAGGCGGGCGCATGTCCCGCCTTTGCTACGCCCATTCACACCGGTGGCTAGCACGCGCAGCAGCGCGCGTTCTCCTCGTTGCCACGCTCCCTTGCCCCCGCTCCTCTGTGGTGCGCGCGCACCACTGGTTTTGCTTTGTTGTTGTTTCTATCTATGCGCAAATGAAATAAACGCCGTCTCGTACAATAATGCTGTCATGATTACACCGCTGTTGTTTACAGAATTTAGTGTGAAAGGGTCGTATTGGTGGCGGAATGTGTTTTGGGGGATTTACTACAAACATTATTAAAGAATGCTATCAACGAAAATGCAAGATTTCTGCTAGCAGCACAAAAATTACTAAAATGTTTCCAATTGAAATAATGCTAACAATAATTACGGATGTTCTTGTTATATTCGTTGCTGTTATTAATGTTATTGCTGATATTATCCATAATAGCTCGGTATGGAAATGAATATCATTACGCGCAGCGGCTTTAGTGTTGCGAGTTTTTCGTTTCTGGGAATTTGTCAAACTGTACAGTGTGCACAGTCTCAATGCGGCTGACACACCATTTCTTTACAGTGCCTGTTTGTGTCAGCCCGCTCGAGCACCGCAGCGCCTGCCCTCTGCTCGGACTCCCCACACAAACAGCCGGTGGATGCCCCACCCCCCGCCGCATATCTAATAAGCGTTCACTCTATTATTACAAACTCCCGCTAAAGTTTACTTTCTTTCTAACGCATTTGTTAATTGCCACCCGAGAGGGCAGGGGTAATGCACTGGATAATGACGTCATTATTGTATGTTTGTGATGACAATGATAGTGTATATAAGAGAATCTTGAATACATCTTCTAGAGCAACGATTATGTAGTGGAAGGCATGTGCATGTTCTAGCTTCTTGGGAAATGTAAGCGTTTATGCTCAGTGGTGTCTGTAACGTGCAGCAGTGTTCTTCGATAAATAATTAAGCATGTGTTTTTAATCAGCGCGTGTTCGCTTTGTTGATGCACTTGCTGCATATGCATACATGATAGGCATTACAAGTAAACTAATAGTAGCAAAAACAACAGCAAAAGTGGACATGCAGGAGATGATACATAATGTATGGTATACAAATTCTGTACAGATCGCATACAAGCATTGCTTAGATACATTGTGTATGTGTGTGTATCACTGTTTATGTGTGTACATTACTGTCACTTTGTGTGCATGATGGTTTCTATGTGTGTAATACTATCTCTGTGGATATGTAATTGTCTCTGTTTGTGCGTTTTGTCTCTGTGTGTACATTATTGTCTCTGTGTGTGCATCACTGTGTCTGTGTGTGTGTCTCTGTCTTAGTGTGTACGTCTCTGTCTGTGTATTTACATCACTGTCTCTGTATGTGCAACACTCATCTGTGTGCATCACTGTCTCTGTATGTGTATTACTGTCTCTGTCTGTGCAGCAGTGTTTCTGTACGTGCATCAAGCCTCTGTGTGCATCATTGTCTCAGTGTGTGCATCACTGTGTGTGTATGTGTATTACTGTCATTGTATGTGCAATATATCTCTGTATGTGCATGAATGTGTTTGTGTGTGTCTATGTGTATGCACTTCTGTCTCTATAGTCTCTATATGTGCATATCTGCTTGTGTTTTTGTCTCTATGTGTCCGTGTCTGTCTCTATATGTGTATCTCTGTTTTTGCAATGCAATAGGTCTCGCATTTACACAGGTTTAAGCTATTGGCATCGTAAATGAGAATTCATTTTATTAATGTTTTAAAAACCAAAACATAAATAAAAGGCATAGTCATTTACAATGGCAATAGCTCAAATTCGCGTAAATGCGAGACCTATTGCATTGCAAATGCTTGTTCAATGTGTGCTGCATTATACAGCACACATATAAAGAGGAAAACACCTCTTGTGCTTGTTTTTGTGCAGAAAGGTGTCCCTTCTTTGACAAAAATAATCACTCCTACAACTCAGGCACCCTTGCACCATGTGCAAGGATGCCTGCATTGGCGCACGGTAGCCCATTGTGTGCCAGCGATGGGGAAAAGGACAGGAATGCTCCATGTCTTGTAGATACGGCACGTTCCTGCCCTTTTCTTTTGACGCACAGCAGGAAGGTTTGCTGCGCTGCCGTGCGTCTTAATATTGTAAATGAGCCCCAATAATTTTCTCCCTTTCATTGTATTTTTTTTGTATGGCGTGGTATACCCCAAGGCGTATAATAGCTGGAGTCCTTGCTGTCATTCATTTCTGCAAGCCTGGGCTCGGTCATGGCACAGTAATGCGTTTCACGGGGGATCTATGCCCATACACTTCCATCAGTCTGAAAATAGGCCATTTCCTCCTCAGGAAAATCTATTGGTTTCGGATGTATGTCCATGGTGTAATAACAAGCGGGGAGAAGTCTGTTTTCCTGCTCCATGGATTGATGTTGCAGGGGAGCAGCTGCCAGCTGTTCTGAGGCCTCCCAGAGAACAGTAGCAGGTTTCACAGTAATAAATGACATGTTTCAGGCTGGCTGCTGTACAGGATTCTCCTCTTTCCTTTTTAAGTTTGTACAAAGGAATAAAAACAAGATGTAGAAGTCACACACAGTGTCCTTCCCCCAGGACACCATTAACCTGGCTTATTGTGAAGCCTGTTAGTGGCATCTCCTTAGCCCCTCAGCCTGTCTTCTTTCTGTTTTGTGATTTTTTTCTATCTTTTTCAGTAGATGAGCAGAAAAAGGAGCCAGCAGCTCTTTCCTTCTTTTGAATTTAAGGGGCATATCAACAACAACCGGCGATAATTATCGCTCAGCGCTCTTAGCGTGAGGATAATTATCGCCGGCTAGCGTGAATTTTTATCGCTGAGATAGCGTGCTATTAGCAATGCTTATCTCAATAGCGATAAAAATCCTCACGCTAACAGGCTAACGTGAGATTATCGCTGGAAACCCAGCGATAATCACACGTTAGCTTGTTGATAGGGACAGGCAAACTTAGCCATGATATCCTCCTTCCATAGGATATCATAGCTAAGTCTGAAAAATACCAGACGTAAAAAAGCAGCGTTAACTGCAGTTAGCGCTGCTTTTTTTGTCTCTAACAGGGTTAGCGACATTCCTGATAATAGGAGAAATGTCGCTTAGCGACATTTCTCCTATTATTTTACTCTGGAACGCCCCCTTTGCATCTCATTAGAGATGCAAGGGGAAGCGTAGAGTAAAAGGGTGCTAACATGCAAATTTGCGTGTTAGCACCCTGTTGTTGATAGGGTGCTAGTTTTATCTCTGCTTTTTTGGCTTTTAAAGCCAAAAAAGGAGAGATAAAGCCCTTGTTGATATGCCCCTAAAATCGGTAATAATGCCGATTTATAAGAACCGCCCTTTTTCATCAACAACTGCTGAAAGCTATGCTAATATCTCCTGGCAATAGACTAAAGCGGGTGCCAGGAAGGTGACAATTGAGATTTCCTAAAATTACATTTCAGTGGTTGCTGCCCCAGTGGACAGAGTGCCCTTGGAAGTCTGGCCCAAAGTGGTGCCAGGGTGCCATTTTTCTTTGCAAAGACGACATTAAATCCCTTGAATCGCAAGTGGGCACGTGCCTCTTTCCAAGCACATACCAGGCAACTCGCCCTGAGGCTGATCTTGCATTACAAAGAAACAAAATTGAGCTCCATTTTGAGCTCTGCTTTTTCAGCCAAAAAAACACTTCCTTTGAAACAGCAGCTCACGGCCCCCCCCCCCCCGCCCTCTCCCATAAGGAGGTCTATAGGAGTGTGTGTGAAAACTACAGGGAGTGGTTTCCCTGCACAGTTTAAAAGGTTATTCGGAAACCGAAAGTAAAAGTAAAACGAAGCGCCGCATAGCACACTTATTTAGTGAACAAATATTCATTATATTTTAACAAATCCACTTACACGTACACTCTCCAATGCTGCTTGGGTAAGAAAGGGAAAGACATCAAACCGAGCTTAAACATGTGCAAACACATCACACGGGTTCTTCCAAAATACGACGAGACAGTAATATGCACTTTTGCTTCTATTATTCAAAGTTTCTGCAGAAAGATGTCGAATTTGCCTGCAGCCGTGATTACAAATTCATACAATAACAATGCATTTTTCCCGAGTACATCTGCTAGTAACAAAAGAGGGGCCCAAAGTCCTTGCTGCGCTCAATTGGGGTATGTTTTTTACTAAGCAGAAGCATTTTAAGCAGAAACATTTCAGGTGGAAGCACATTTCAAAACAATGCGCATCAGCTTTCGCATAGACAGGGCTTAGCAAGGCTCCATGGGCCCCAATTAAAGAAAGACTCAGGGGATTGTAGTATAACTTTGTCATAAATGGGGTTCAGTAGGCTCCTCGCAGCCCTATCCCTGGTGCTACTGCACCTGCTGCACTATTGATAGTATCATCCCCTCATATAGAATGATGGCAGATAATGCAAGATGTAAGCAGTACAATATAAGGTTTTATTTTACATTTTTAAAGTTTGGGAGAGACAAAAATTATGATAGGGTGATTAGAGTGTCGTTGTTAAAATACAGTTATAGATGGATGACACCGAATGACAGGTATGTTTTTTACGAGATGTTCTGAGTGACACCAAATACATGCAGAGACTGAACCTCAAGTTGTCTATGATGTCCTTTAGAAAACCCAGTTTAAAAACATACCCGTAATTCACTTGTTACCCACCTATAATTTGATGCTATGTAAGGCCCCCAAAATCATTTGCTCCTCCTTTCAACTGCTACGCAGGGGCAGAGGAGTTTGGGACACACTTACAGAACATACTTCCTCCTCCATGTTCCAAAAATATCTAAGCATCTGGTGTGCATGACCGAGGCTTGCTACGGGAGCCATGCAGAACCTGTAGAATTATAGACGGGTAGCATCGGGGCTCTGAGTGACATCACAGACAACGCTCACTTCCCTCTTGTTGTGTATTTGCTGTCACTCTGAACCCTTCAGAGAAAAATACGTATCAATAATTTCTCTTACTCATAGTCCTGCCCCTTCTTTCATCTGTTACACAGGGCCAGATGAGTAATTGGGGAACCTTACATAACATTGCCTCTCCCCCCTGTTTCAAATTAAAAAACAATGCATGGCCTCTTGCCACCCACTATCACCACTCTCTGTGCCTCCCCTCCAGAAGCTATGCGTTCTTCTTTCCAGCGTTGCTCTGACTGGCTCTCAGGCATACATTCCTTTATGATGTAGCGACAGTGGGTAACCACTCTTGCTAACAACTGCTACGTAGTCATAGCGTCATAGCCCTGAATTACTTGATTTAGAATCCAGTCATTCACAAAAATGGCTCTCAAATCAGTGCCATGCATAACAAATGTATTCATTTGCATAATAATATGGATTGGTCTGAGAGGTAAGGCAGGCTGACATGTCAATATACTTGGTCCTTACGGTGGAAGGGGCAGAGGTTTGATGGTGATCTTGATTGTGGGGAGGAAGTAAATTGCCCGAAGTTCATTATGGATGGCTCTCTAGTTACGGGGGCCAAGTATGTAGAGTGACAAAATGAGGGGCAGGGAGGTGTTGTTGGTTGACAAAGGGTATTTTCCATGTGAGAGGAGTGAGAAAAACGTGAGATGGACCACAGAAAAGAAGGGGGCGAAAGCTATGGATGGTCTTGAAAACATGGATGAGGAGTTAACGCTTTGCCCCGGGCTTGGCAGGTGGCCTCCTGAGCAGGTGATGGTGATGAGTTGTGTGAGCTGGTGTCCTGGAGGTATGAAAAGGACAATAATGAGAAAATAAAGAAGCATTGTGGAAAACCCTCAAAAAACTGTTACAATAGTTTGTATTTTCCTCATGTTTAGATATTAGAATGTGCCTCAAGTCGAACATCACGCTTAAAACAGAGATTAGAGCATGAAGTGAAATTGAAATTGGGGAAGACAGGGTGGAAGTGGTTGAAGAAGACAGAAAAAAAGATGATTTCGGTTTAGTAGGAGTTGAATGAGTGTAAAGCTATCCACTGCTGGTTCGTTGTTAGACAATCAGTGAGTCCGGTTGGAGATGGGGAATGAGTGATTGAAAACAGAAGATATGTGTGCAAACAACACAAAGATGGTGGGAGAAGTCAAAGGAAAAGAGGACATCGCCAAGCTCGGAGGTGATAAAGGAGAACATTAGAAAGCCCACAAGTAGCCTTAGGGGAATCCAGCAGGTGTGAATGAGTCAAAAGGACTAGGAAGCTCAGTTGGGAAGATAAAAGGTTCACTGAAAAGCAATCTAGTAATGCGTCAAGATGAAAGTTGCACGTTAGATTGTCGGATTGATGTTATCAAAAGCACCAGAAAGGTCATGGAGAACAAAGTTGAAGGATACCTTCTATTGAGAGGAGCAGATGAATTTGGAAACATGGAGGTGAGTAGACTCAGTTAAGATGGGGTTAGAGACAATGGAGAGGTTCTGTAATAAACAGAAGTGATGAAGTTAAACATATAAAAGAAAGAAGGTTCACTAGAAAGAGTGGGGAAGAGTTTATTGTGTTGAGTAGAAGTGGTAACATTGGAAACAAGGGTGAGAGAGGTGTCAGCAGAGCCTGAAGATGGATGGTAGGTTCTTCTGGTGAGTGAGGGTGATGAAGTTAGGAACATTTGAGAGAGCAGCCTCAACTGAGAGCGAGGATGGAGACAGAGAAGAATTGCTTAGAGGGAAAAGAAGTAATGAAGTTACGATGATGAGACTGAGGAGTATCAGAAGCAGCTAGGATGGAATAGAGATTTGTGTGGTGGGCGAAAGAGATGAAGCCATGGGTGTGAGGAGTTGAAGTAGAGGCTGAGAATGAAGACGGAGGAGATGTTCTTCTGAAGATGGCAGATGATCAAGCTGCAAACCTGGGAATGAGCAGGTTGAGTAGAGATGGAGAAAGAGGAGAGCTGCTTGTGGTGAATGGAAGTGATGCAGTTATAAACATGTGAAACAAAAGACTCAGTAGAGTGAAGTACATGAAAGGTGGACTGACAGGAGTAAAGTGATCTTTGCGAAAACAGGTAGAAAGGGAGGCTGGTAAAGACCACAATAGTGAGGATTTTGGAAAAGAAGGGGATCCGGGGGACAGACCTATAGTTAAAAGAAGCAGATGGATCATCAAAAGGCGTTTTGGTTAATTGTTAAGGGTTAATTACAGCTCTTTGGGGCTGTGGATGACATTGTCCTGTGACAAGACAGAAGTGCTGATGATCGGTGTCAGTGAAGGCCACTCGAGTGTCTCGGTTTGGGCTACTTCTGTGGGCGTTCCAGCTCTGCCAGCCGAATCTGTTAGGACCATATGCTTCAGGTCTGAATGAAACTTAGCCTTGAGACCACAGGGAGGATTTGATAGTTGTAGATGTAGTCATTCCAACTAGGGTAGGTTATTGTAATGTTCTTTAGGGGTCTCCAAGTAGATTCTTAGGCAGCAAGAGTCTCACATTGAAAGAAGTGCTTTACAAGAAAGGTGTCCTCTAACTTACCCCATGTCTAGTAGTTCAATGCAAAACTGTCCCCCGTAGGGATCAGGGCGGTGGCCACTGACTGCAAGACAAAATTTCAGCAAACCATGCGGACAAGGAGGAAGGCAGGTGGATATTTCCAGGAGAGACAAGGCGAATCTAGCATGTTGCCTTAAAAAGACTGGAATCATTGTCCAGAGTTATGGGCCCAGTACTGAAAAACCTCAACCACGGCAGACTTAATTAAAATGGGAAATGGACATTAGGGCATAAAAGCCCCACCTCAAGAGTCTGATATGTAAAAGCAGTCTAGTAAGAGAGTGCTGCAAGGCTGCCAGAAAGATGGTGTCAAGGCCATGAGGGGTGAGGGTGAAGGAGTGTACCCTTCCAGTACAAAATCCTATGCCTAGACCATTTTTTAGACATTTCACACATTAGATTTGTGATGTACATTAGAGTACACATGCCATGTGGGAACTATTTCGGAATTGGGGGGCATAACAGCAACAGACGGAGATAAACATTGCAAAGCGCGCGTAGCGCTTTTATATTTATCGCCGCCTATCGCTGTAATTTATCGCCCGGATAACACGTTATTAACAACGCGTTACTCCAGGGCGATACATTTTACATCAAAAGTGGCGTTATGTGGGAATATCGCTGTTAAACCAGCGATATTCCCACAGCGATAGAAGAAAGCTTGATGATAGGGAGATGTGGATTCAGCCACTGAATCCACCTCCCATGCCATAGATAGGGTAGTCATGAAAAATAGCAGACTTAATATACCGGCGATAACAGCGGTTAGCGCTGTATTTACATCGCTATGGGTGTCCTGGGCCGTATTGTAAATACGGAGTAGGGCAGTTAGACATCATTAGCCCTTAGTTTTTGCAGGGAACGCCTACTTTGCATCTCATTAGAGATGCAAAGCGAGGCGTGAACTAAACAGGAGCTGAATCAAGGAAACACGCAATAGCGTGTCCTTGTAAATAATGCGATATAATTATCGCCGCTTTTCGCCCATAAACGGACGCTAAAGCAGCAATAATTACATCGCCAGCCCTTGTTGATATGCCCCTTAGGGGCATATCAGCAACAACCGGCGATAATTATCGCTCCGCGCTCTTAGCGTGAGGATAATTATCGCCGGGTAACGTGGATTTTTATTGCTGAGATAGCGTACTATTACTAACGCTTATCTCCTCAGCGATAAAAATCCTCACGCTAACTGCCTAACGTGGGATTATCGCTGGAAACCCAGCGATAATCTCACATAGTGTGGCGTTAGCTTGCTGATAGGGACTCACAAACTTAGCCATGATATCCTCCTTCCATAGGATATCATGGCTAAGTCAGTCCTGAAGCAGGCGTAAGGAAAGTAGCGATAACAGGGATTATCGCTACTTTTCCTGACGCTATGCATCATAGCGTGGGGCTTGATGATAGGAGAAATGTCGCTTAGCGACATTTCTCCTGTCATGTTAGGTCAGGAACGCCCACTTTGCATCTCATTAGAGATGCAAAGCTGGGCGTTAGGCGTTAGGAATCCTGACACTAAAGCAAGGTTTCACGCGTTAGCGTGGCCTTGCTAATTAGGCGATAAAATTATCGCCGCTTTCCGGCAAAAGCGGCGATAATTTTTTATCGCCAGCTTGTAAATATACCCCTTAGTCTCTTTCACTTTGTACCTTCCTCAAAGAGGTATTTTTTCTTGACACAAACTCTAGTTTGCAAGTGCAGCAGATTGGGCTTTGAGGCTGAATCGCCGTGAGCGCGGGAAGGCCACCTATGTAGCCACCCCTTGAAGCAAGTTGGTGCAAAGCAGTTCAAAGTGCGATTTAATCCGAAAAAGGTGCACAGCAGAGCAAAGTACAATTTACACCGAAAAGGGCACTTTATTAGTGCATAAAAGATCTGATCTGGAATAAATACCCCTTCTATACTTTGCTCTGCTTTTTGTCCCATTGCATGACTTTGCGGTTGTGCAAAGTATAACAAAATCTGCCATGTTATTGGTAGAAAAAGAGGCAAGATTGTTGCAAAGAGTCTTGTAGAGTTTGCTGCTTTGTGAGCATTAGAAAATGGACTTTCTGCAAAATCAAATGAAGCAAAAGACTGGAGTCAAGAATCTATAGAAAACAAATTCTGATGGTGAAATGTTCTTTCACATCTGCAATATGGGAGTGCTGCCACCTTAATGATTTAGTGTTTTGTTTCTCCTGTAAGTGCACCCTGTACCCCTCTTTTTATGTCAAGCACGTTCCGTCCTATCCATCACAAGCAGCGACTGTAACATCATTTTTGTCTTTGCAAATCTCGGTGGAGGTCTGGCATCTGTCAGTGTCCAGGCAAAAGATGAAAACGACATTAGTTCTGACATCTTCTGGGATGCAGAGAGGGTAAGAAATGTAGGTTAATGGGTGGTCCTGCAGCGTGTACACTGGCGGGAGCCGCTTGGGGTTACGCCTGACGTCAGGCGCGGCAGCCCAGACCCCAGGAGTGGTTTCTGTCACACTCTCACTGACGGGTCGGGCCTGGGACATCTTCTCAAAGTGCTTCCACCTTTTTTCCGCTGCATGCACACTTTGAGCTTCGGTAAGTTTTGTAATTGGATTTATATAGCGCTTACTAACCGCGTTCAGGCGCTTAGTGGCAAGAAGCACACTACCGCGGAACCTCAGCAGAATCCAGGGGTTATTGATTATTGTTGGGCATTGGCATTAGTCTTGGGCTCCCAATGAGATCATTCCGTGTATTTGCTCCAGTTTCTTTGTGGGATGTCATATTCATAGCCCTAGGCATGCAGACAGGGAGTATCAGAAAGAAACATGCACTGGCAAAGCCAACAGGTCTGGCTTATGAGTGAAACTCTTTCGTCACTAAATGAGAGGAATGGAGTGCGAGGGTGGAAGAATGAGTGTCTCGATTGCTTTAGGATGAGTGACGTATCAATGGGTGAGTAAATAAATGCGCGAGTGTATAAAGGGACAACAGGGAAGTGTGTGGGGCAATGATTGAGTGCTGTGGCAGGGGCATTAGGGTGGAGGAGTGTGGGGACTGGGCAGTTTATGTGAAGTGCATTTATATAGCTCGTTGAGGTGTTCTTAGAATGTTGGCGCTGTATATGGTTGTGTGGCAAAGAGTGCACGTGAAATTGAGGGCATGGAAAAAAGAGTGCGTTTATGTGTGGTTCTGTAAATGAGTAACTGCATCAGTGGATGAATGGGGTAAGAGCTGTGTAGTGTGGCCATGACCAAGTGGTGGCAAAGGTAGTGTGGTGAAGTTGAGACAGTGAAAGGATCAATGTGTGTGAAAGAACATTGTCTGGGAAAGGGGGTAATTAATGTCTGAATAAGTGAGTATGTATAGTAAAGAGGGGGGCGATGGATGGCTGGATGAGTAGTTATTGATTGCATGAAGGGATGGCTTAATTATTGGTCAGTGCACAAACAGATGATGGATGCATGAGCAATGCGCTGGGGGCAATGGTAGTATGGGGCACGCGAGCATTGAGCTAAAAAGTGGCGGTATATACAGTAGTGGCAGTTTGTGGGAGTGTCATTAATCATGAAGATTGAAGAATGAGGGCATAGATGTAGGGCTAGATGGGTGAGTGCATGGGTGAATGGATACATTAATTCATTTGCCTGACACTTTCAAATGCCGGACCAGGTAATATCATTCTTGTCTTACTCGAACGAATTTTAGCTCCTTAATTTTCACCCACCATGCAGTCTAATGCAATGTTCATCTGCTAGAAAGAGAATTTTGACATGGTACAGTAAAAAAGGGAACATACTATAGGCTTTAAATATCTGCTTGTTAGTTGAGGGATTTTGAAAATACTTTTTCTCTTCTCCCTAAATCCTAGCTCCTTTGTCGCACCAAGAATAAACTATATCATGGAGCTCAAACTGAACGCCCTGCAGTATGTCAACTTAGGCAACACAGTATGTAGGGTATGCCCAGACGTGGGCCTTATGCTCACTGTGCTACTGGAACCTACCTACGCCTCACTGTAGAGCCCCAGCCCAAAAATCTGGTGTGCAATAAAGATGAACTGGTATGCGGCTCCCTACTAATTTCCACAGGCTAAGATTAAACAAGTCTCTTTTTTGTATACTTCGTTGCAATGCCCTAAGAGCAGCGGGTATGCCCAGAAGTGCGCCCCAAGCTCTTTGCACTACTCAAACCAAGTTACAGGCAACTGAAAAACCCACCAAGGGTGAAACTAGTTTTGGGTCGTTTGTGTTGTGGCTCGGGAGGACCTGGCCTGGTAGTTCGGGTTGGACAGTTACTTTTAAAGCAGGGTCAAATTGATTTACCTGTGGTCGGGTCCAAATTGAATTGGCATTGTGTGCAAAATAACAATATACTGGAATTCAGCCTGAGTGATTAACAATGGTTGAGATTAATTCAATCATTTCACCCATCACCTTTTGGCCGTTGTGTGCCATGTCTCTCACTCTTTCTGTACCAGGTTCTTACAGGCTGTGTGGAGCCAGGATGTAAGCTTCAAGAAGCAATGTAGTACCTGGCTTCGGACTCGCCCGGTAACCTAATTTTGCGCCTTATAGTGAACTCTCCCATCTTGAACATCGCAGACATCTTATCGGTGGGGATGGTTTGGTACGTGACAGCCATTTTGTTTCCATCTACTGTCCCTCTCTGCAGCCTGGTCTTTCCTACTCGGTGAGGGTTGCCGGCCCCCGATGCTACGCCTCCATGTTTCAGACTTGATCAAGGCTCTACCCACATGACCTGATTGGGACCCTGATATTCTCCTTTTTAATTACAGGTATTGCAGGTGTTCTTTTTAAATGAATGCCTTCTTCAGCCTCATTCCCCATTCCCCTCCACCCCTTTGAACACCGTTTTCCTACTTTTATTTTACCACTGCATTACTTTTGTCCTTTATATATTAACCATCACTGGCTAATCATTTGCTGTTGTCTTGTATTCCACCCTTTCCTATTTATTTAATCTCCGCATATGTAACTATTGTAACTTTTGTCCACCTCTATGTAAAGCTCTCTGATACCTCCGGGTCTAGCCAGCGCTATATAAAACTCTGTAAATAAAAAAAATAAAATAAATAATGGCGGTTGCCGAGCATCCATACCGCTGGCACGCCTCTTCGGCGTGCCAAAGGCAAGCCCATCTGCCCCCGTCCGAGACCCGACCGTGGCCAACGTCAGGATCCCTAGATCTATGACCTCCCCATCACTGCAACTCCACCGCCCTCTTTACACTCAACCCCGGAAGAAACAACAAGTGCCAGAGATCGACGCCGAACACCACTCACGGACAGTTATCCTGTCGACACTGCCAACAATCCTTCACCATCAACAGCCACCCCACGACCGCTGAACCCACGCCGGACGCCTGCACCACCGAAACCCTGACGTGCATCCTCCTCAACGTGCGCTCCCTACACAGACACGCCATGGAGATCTGGGACCTGCTCGACACCCTCTCACCAGACGTCACCTTCTTCACGGAAACATGGACCAATGCCTCCCCCGACATCGCCACCGCCATCTCCAACGGATACAAGATCCAAAGAAAGGAATGCCTCCACTGCCCAGGAGGAGGACTCGCCATCGCACACAAGAGCTTCCTCCGACTCTCCACCTCCAGCAGGAGCAACCCCCTCTCCAACACAGAGCTCCACCACTTCCAGATCCAGACCAGCCCCAGAGCCACGCTGCGCGGGACTCTCGTCTACAGACCCCCCGGGCCTTGCACCTCTTCCGCCACCACAATTGCCGACCTGATCACACCCCACGCCATCGCCTCCATGGACTACATTCTCATCGGAGACCTGAACTTCCAACTCAACAACCCCAGTGACCCCGACTCCACCACCCTCCTTGACAACCTCGCCAACCTCGGACTGAACCAGCTCATCACCACCTCCACCCAAAGAACCAGACACACCCTCGACCCCATCTTCGCAGGAGAGACAAACATCCACTTCAGCCACACCACACAGCCCCTCTGGACAGGCCACTACTGCGTACACTTCACCTTCAACACCACCACCACACCCAAACCCGCCCTTTGCCCGCCACAAAGAAACTGGAGTAAGATCACAGAGAAACACCTCAACACCACCCTCCTGCATGACCCCCCTCTACTATGACCGACACCAACTCCACAGCCAAAGAAATACACCGCTGGATCTCCAGCAGCGCAGAAAAGCTCACACCCGTCCACCACCCGTGTTGGAAGTGAATGTCCTTATCCCTCACCGCCACCACAAAATGCTGGAGGCGGGAGTCCCCATCCCACACCCCTGTCACCTGGTGTGAGATCAGGACCCCTCGTTTCAACGTTAGGCTAAGTAAGGACACTGTCAGAGATAGCCCTGCTCACCCCCTCAGTAGCTTGGCACGAGCAGCCATGCTTATCTCCAAGGCACAAGTGTACAGTATGTGCAACCACACTCAAAGCAACCCAATGATGTCACCACAAGTAGACTCCACACGAGTTTTTATAAAACAAGTATAATCTTTATATAAGAAGATATACGCTATGACCGCACAATACAAAACCAGCATATAATAATGGGCAGTAATACAAAAGAGAGTAGGGGTATCTGGCATAGGGAGGGCGCAATTAGAAATATGAAGTATTAGACTATGCTAAAAGGAGGAGAGAACCACCCACCTCTCCTAAACTGTAGCCTAATCGGCAACACAAAATTTGAACCAATCCTTAGCACACGTAAATTATCAAGATTCAGTACATGAGTAACAATTGTAACAACGTAAATACAAAGAGCATGAATCCACAGTACACAGCAGGTTTCTTTAAATTCTTCAGTTTTTAATTCATGTGATGTTTTCTTTTGGTAAGTCAATCATTTGACTGGTCGAAAGCCCAAAGCCAAAGCCAATACGTGTTTCGTCGTTTCTTGTTATATGTACATGCAACATTTTCAAGGCTGAATTTGCTGTATTAAGTACCGTTAACTTTTCCTATGGGCAGGATGGCCTTTCAGCAGTGAAAAAAGAAATGGAGTGTTTTTCACTGTCAGGACATAACACACACCTTTAGTATAAGTCCTGCCTTTTACCTACACTGCACCCTGCCCAGGGGTTACCTGGGACCTATCATAGAGGTACCTCCTGTGTATGCAAAAGGGAAAATACTGCCTGACATGTGGTTGCACTTGTCAGGATAACATGCTAACTTAGCAAAATGTGCGCAGGCCCTACACTGCAAGCTTGAGTTCCCCTTTCTCTGCGCACCTTTGCATTACTAGCCCTGGCACACAGTGCATATCACTAGGGAATTTCCTAGTAAGGTAAATACACCAATCATGGACAAACAAGTAACCATTATATTTTAAACAGGGAATCCTTGTACTTTGACACTGATCAGCAGTGGCAAAGCACCCAAGCATCTAAATTGGCTACTCTATGTCAGGAAAACGGTCTAGGGGGAGAGAAAAAAGTTTAGGGAACTTAAGTAAAAAAAGCCAAGTCCTACAACGCCGTAAAACAACACCCCCTAAAGGCTGCCTGGTTCACCACGACCCCCAAGAAGCCAGGCGCTCCTGCAGATGCCTCGAGGAACTCTGGAGGAACAGAAAAACCACAGAAGACCAGAACACCTACAGAAACGCCATGACTGAATACCACCAGCGCATAAGAGCCACCAAGCGGACCTTTATCAAGACCATAATCCACACTAACGCCAGTAACACAAAAGAACTCTTCAACGTCATACAGCTGTTCACCAAACCCCCCAGCGAAGCCACGGACATCACACCATCCCAGGACCTCTACAACAAGCTCAGCACCTACTTCCACCTAAAAATCAAGGCCCTCTATGACAACTTCAGTGAACAGACTCCAGACACCACCCCCCTCTCCACCATCAACAACCAGCCCACCATCACCACCTGGAAACCTGCTACCACCGAAGACACCGCCACGAACATAAAGAACACCCACTCAGGAGTCCACACAGAGCCCTGCCCACCACACATCTACAACGGAGCCGCTGCCGCCATAGCACCCGCACTAGGCCGGACCAATAACACCTCCTTGGAATCCGGCATCTTCCCCGACGACTGGAAGCGAGCAGAGATCAACCCCCTTCTCAAGAACTTGGCCAACCTGACGTACCTGAAAACTACCGGTCCATCTCCATCCCTCCCTTCGCGGCCAAAGTCACCAAGAGATTCGTCAACGCCCAGCTGACCACCTTCATCAAAGAGAACGCCATCCTCGACTCCTCCCAGACTGGAATTGGCAGCAACCACAGCACCGAGACAAACCCTCCTCGCCGCCACCGATGATATCCGCATGCTACTCGACCAGAGCCACACGGTGGCCCTCAGCCTATTAGACCTCTCCGCAGCTTTCGACACTGTCTCACACTGCACTCTCGCAGCCAGACTCCATGATGCCGCTATACGAGGAACCACCCTTGACTGGCTCCGCTCCTTTCTCTCCAGCAGAACCCAAAGGATCAGACCCCCACCCTTCCTCTCCGAGCCCACCGAGATGAACTGTGGAGTACTACAAGGATCTTCGCTCAGCCCCACGCTCTTCAACATCTACATGGCCCCCCTCGCCGACATCGTCAGACAGCATGGGCTCAGCATAGTATCCTTCGCAGACGACAACCTGTTCATCCTCTCCCTCACAAAGAATCCCGAAGACACCAGACTCTGCTTCCAGGAAGGAATGAAGGATGTCGCAGCCTAGATGAACATCAGCTGCCTGATGCTCAACTCGGAGAAGACAGAAGTCCTCGTCCTCGGACCCTCCTCCACTGCCTGGGAGAACACCTGGTGGCCTTCCGCCCTCGGAAACCCACCCACTCCATCAGACCACGCCCGAAACCTTGGCATCATCCTAGACTCCTCCCTCACCATGACCCACCAGATCAATGCCGTTGCCTCCACCTGCTTCAACTCCCTCCACAGCCTCTGCAAGTGGATCCCCCCTGAATGCAGGAAGACCGTCACCCATACACTCATAACCAGCAGATTGGACTACAGCAACGCCCTCTACGCCGGAATCAACAGAACCCTGCTACACAAGCTTCAAACCATCCAGAACACCACAGTTAGACTCATCCTCGGAACCCCACGACACGAGCACATGACCCAGCACTTACGAGACCGCCACTGGCTACCCGTCGAGAAGAGAGTAACCTTCAAGCTACCTACAAATCCCTCCACAACATCGGACCCAAATACCTCAATGAGAGAGTCTCCTTCCACGTACCCAAAAGGAACCTCTGCTCCGCTGACCTCGCCCTGGCAGAGACCCCACGCATGCGCAGAACCAGAGAAGGCGAAAGAGCAAAGACCTGGAACGAGCTCCCAGCCAGCATCAGATGCTCCCCCACTCTGCACACCTTCAGGAAGAGTCTCAAGACCTTGCTCTTCAACTGATCCGGAGCTGCACCCCCCCCCCCCCGGCGCTTTGAGACCCTCACGGGTGAGTAGCACGCTTTATAAAACCCTGATTGATTGGAAGTCTTTGCCTTCTTCCTGTGCTACATCATAGGCAGTGTATGCTGAAAATTGGCTTTCTGGTTGGCAAATGTATGCACCCTGTCCAAGCAGGAACTACAGTCCTAGTCAGGGTAAGTCACAACACACGCTAAATTGTTCTATGCTCACTCTCCAGTAGCTCGGCACAGAGCAGTCAGGCATAATTTAAAAGGCAATATGTAAAGTATGTATGCAACATGTTAAACAGTAACACAGTGAAAACACCACAAAAGACTCCACACTACACCAAAATGCCAAAACTCCATTAAGTAGAGCTTGAGATATGAATTTTTAAAGAAGAAACTGTAAAATAGCGATTTAAAGCAATGATCACCTTTTTGGGATATCTGGACACGCTAGACTGGGTCGCAATGGTCCTCCCTACCTTCACTAGCTCCAGACTCACTCCAGGAAAATATGCAGCCCTTTGTGTGTGTACATGACATAGGCTATTCACATGTAAGTGTGAGGCTGTGGCCAGCTCCTCCCTCCCATCTTTCAGGATAGCCCATCAAGTCACACCTAATATCTCTTTGTGTGTGGCTATCTAGAGGGAATACATAAAGCCCAGCTGTCACCCACTCCAGACTGCACAGAGACAGACAGCAGGAACCAAATGGCTAAAGTAAGACAATGAAATGAATGGGGCGTCATTTACGCCCCTAGCCAGTCGCACAGCTCCATGCACAAATCCACAATGCTTCAACTTACTCCTTGTTTTACCAAATAATCGTTCGTGTTTCTTTTAACAACTCAACTCAATTTAATCCACACTTGAAGAGCCATGCAATTTTCCAAGTTTCTTATGTTTCTGATGAGACCATCCGGACTTCTATCACAAACACGATCAACACATGATTCATCCCAGGCATGTTCTTTATTAAAACCCAATGCATTTCGGACTTCACGAGTCCTTCTTCAGGGGTGACTACAAGTGAAACATTTCATAATTTATAATGAACATGTACATATATAATGATACATATAAATTATTCAGCAGAATATTACAAGAAGCGAATAATTCTATACTCTAAAATTATTATACTAATTATGTGCACTAAAATAAATTTTGAAAACATCCCCCTTACTATCTTTCCCCAGTGACTACCCCCTTCTACGCTTTAAAGCTTTTTGACTGAATACAATCAAAACCCACTTCTTAAACAGCCACACACGTTGAATCGATGTAAACAGCTCCTATATATAACACACTATATTAAACATCAGTAGTTTGCTTATTGTATTAATTTCTCCACTCCCCAATGCAGTATTCCTCCCGTGGGGTCCCATCTAAGCTTAAACTTCCTATCTAGTTCCCCATTTCAAAAAACCCCGCCTTATTCAATACAGGTTACACACGTACCTGCCCGGGAATTCAAAGATTCAATGTCCTCATTTCAAAAAGAAGGTGTTAACCCGCCCTTAACAACGCTCGGTTTTTAAACCTCGCGTGTGAATTGGAATCCCACCCCGGAACTTCAGTGTGCTAATTAATCACCTGATCTATCGGTCACCGCTTCATAGCTGGCAAATACTACAATTCCAAAGGTACTTTGCTTTTAACATACTCCCAAAGTAAGACAATGCCAACTTTCTAAATGTGGTAGAAGAATGGGGTAAAGCCCAATTTAGATAGCCACATGGGGCTTAGGTTAAAGTTTTTAGACAAAAAAGAATCTGGCTACTACTTTTGAGACGCTGCTGTTTATTTAAGCAGACTGCAGACCAATGCACGGACCAATGCACGGAGACTAAGTGCATTGGTGTACCAGTCTGCTTAAATAAACAGCAGCGTCTCAAAAGTAGTAGCCAGATTCTTTTTTGTCTAAAAACTTTCGACATATGGCATTTTCAGAATTGCATTTTAAAATCCGACTTCACCATGAATTGTGATTTCAAATTGTGAGTCCAGGGACACCAAACTTGTAGAGTATATCTCTCACAATTAGGAATTACACTTAAAAGATGTAATAAGGCAGTACTGATTTTCTCCTATGGGTGAGCTAGGCCTTGCATGAGTGAAAAAATGAATTTGGGAGTTTCCTACTACCAGGGCATGTAAAACTTAAATGTATATGCCATGTATTGTAGGCACATTGCACCTTGCCCTCTAGGTCACCTAGGGCCTACCTTAGGGGTGACATATAGATATAAAAAGGAAAGGTTTAGGTCTGACAAGAGGATTATCTTGCCAGGTTGAAATGGTGGTGTAAACTGTGCAGACAGGCTCTGCAAAGGCAGGCCTGAGCCATGGTTAGAAGGCTACGTAAGTGGGTGGCACAATGAGAGGTACATGCCACTAGTAGCATTTAATTTACAGGCTCCGGGCACATGTAGCACACTTTAGTAGGAATTTATAAGTAAGGCTTCCTGTTTCCCATTTTAACTGATTTTTAAAGATAAATACAGACAGAAAACATGTATTTTCCTGTCTGTATTTATTTTTAAAAGTGGCAAAAAATGGAAATTGGCTTTTTTTAGAGAGATTCTAAATGCTGCCAGTCATGACTGCAGGCCAATAGCTGTATGGATTGACAGGGAAGGGTTAAAAAAGTGGCTAGAAGTTTTAAAGAAAATGCAATTTCGAATATGACACTACACGTTTAGGCTCCACCAATATATTTTATGTAAGAATACAGCTCAGTAAATGCACTGGGATAAATTCAATGTTTTAGCACTGGTCGAAAAAGATGTGTGACCTCCACGAGCACTGCATACCTCTGAGAATGTTTCCAGCTTGGAGACCTCATTCAAAGCTGTGTAGTTTTTTACAACCTTAATCTGCCCACTTCACCAGCAGATGAATGCTGGGAAGCAGAGTAGCCTGCAAAGGACAGCTGCTCAATACCTACTATACCTACTTACCCAACATCAACCAACAAGAAGCATCTCCTCAACCTGGATGTTTTTTCTGCACGTCATTCTTGTTCACAGTGGTCTAGTGACATCAAGTACCATCCTACTATGTGTAATCCCAAGAAAAATGACTTTTGCCAGGCCTCCTGCAATGGTCTCTAGCCAGACAGATATTTCAGTGACTTTGTCACAACCCAATAGGATAACTTTGTTAACTATAGACAACAGACCTATGGTTGTTCTGCTTAACTTCAATGTTGAATCTTTTATTCTGGTTTGCTTTTATTGATTTAGTGGTTGTTAAGTAACATATTTTTACATTTATAAACCTGGTGTGATCCTTAATTTCCTTAATCTTCTAATAGCATTTCTTTTCGTATTATTGATAGTTACAGTCCAGCATCTTTCAAGTATGTCTTGAGCATGAGCTAGGCTTCTAGAGAATGAGAATTTGATATTTTAAGGCACCCTTGGAATGCCTCGTTGGAACCTTTCCAAAAGGGTGTTGTATAGTCTAAAGTTGTGTTGTGTGTAGATTTAGATTCCGTATAAAGGTTTCCCGATTTATGCCCTTATATAGGTACAATTCATATTGCCCTTATTTAGGCATAGAAAATCCAGCCCTTATTTAGGCACTGTCTATGGTAACCAAATACAGACATGGTCTCTTACATCCGTCAATCCACGTCACAACGAGTTCTTGGAAAACCAGACTCTTAAGCCTTTAGAAATTTCCCTTGCTTGGATATTGATTTCTCCAAGAACTCATTTATTATGCATGAACATCTATTCCTTAGGGGTTCATTCATGACGTTCCAATGCCCGACTTTTACGTCAATACAGGCATTCCTAAACACCTTCAAGGTATAAATATACCTGCACATGCCCTGGCGGGGAACTACATTTACAACGCAACTTTTACAACGCTATGCTATTACAACGCATTTTTTACAACGCAAAAACTTTTACAACGCATGCTTTTACAACGCGTGCCATTATATGGTAAGTACTTTTACAACGCATATACCTTTACAACGCATTATTTGAAAATGCCTTTACAACGCATGCATTTACAATGCATGCATTTACAACGCAAGATGTTATATGGTAAGTACTTTTACAACGCATATACTATTACAACGCATTTTTTTTTCTTGGTTTTTCCTTTAAAATAAATATTTATCTAGTTTAAATATTTTTAATAAAGCAATTGAAATTTGAAAAAAGTGAGTAGTTTATCAAAATATTAATACTTGAGTATTTTGTTTAGTAGAAATGTTTGGTAGGATAGCAGTTAAATTAATACTTGAGTATTTTAATATTTATACTTGGCTATTTTGTCTAGTAGGAATGTTTTTGTTGGATAGTTAAATTACTATTAGAGTTTTTAAATATTTAAACTTGATACTTAATAATTACTAAATTTAATACTTGAGTATTTCTCTAAATTGAATGAGTTTCTTTAACTTTAATTTTAAATATATTACAGTGATTAGTGAGTATTTTTTTAAATAAATAAATCATTTAGAAGTATTCTAAATTTAAAGAGTATTTAATATTTTATTTTAAAAAAATATGAGTGAGTAACTAAATTTTAATACTAGAGTATTTTATAAAATATTACAAGAGTGTTTATCTAAAATTTAAGTCATCACATATGAAAATACTAGAGTATTTATAAGTTCCAAAAAAAGTGAACTTTATTTTGAAAGAAATGAAAGAGTATTTTTGTTTTAATTATTATAAAAATAAGATAAAATAAATTTTTTTTAAATCAAAAAAAAAACTATAAATATTAAAAGAGTAATAAATTAATCAATTTAAAAATAATAATAGTTTGAAAATTGAAAAAACAATAATTACTTACTTTTTAAAAAAAAATCCCACGCTTTTCCATTGAAGTCTATGAGTGTCTTTGTCCTTTATTTATTTTGGCAGCCTCAGAATATACATCCCGCGGAACAAGAAAAGAAGGATCAGAAAGTGAAGAAAGAGAAAGTTTTGAAGGGAAAAGAAAATAGAGTCGAGGTAAGGAACATATTTAGTAAATTTACATTTATTTAATTACAATTTTGGAGTTTAAATAACTATTTTAAAAATAATGACAGCAAACAATTATTGTTTTCACATTTTTAATTTATTGAAAAATCATGAAAAAAATAAGCATATTTTTCTTAAATTTTGCAATGTAAGTAACATTTTTATAACAAAATATAAATATTTTATTTACATATATAAACATTTATTTACAGATTATTTAAAGAAAGTAGTCCGCTATAAATTGAGATGCACGCGATGACGTAAGGACGTGAGCGTCGACGTAATACGCCATTTTGCAGAGCATCGGAGGAGGAAGCAGCAGGAAGCTGATCTGCGTCCAGGTAGGAAATATTTTCAGTTGAAATTATAGATTAAACCTTTAAAAGGGATACATATATAGTCAGGAAAGAATAAGGGGAGGTTGCGGGAAAACTAATTGATGTCTTAAATGTTGTTAAACATGTCCACATTAATGTCATTAATGGATGCCTATGTCGGGTCGCAAAAAGTTATTTATTTAGTTATTAAAAGTATGTAACTCTTTAAAAATTAAAAGTTAATGTTCAGACAGTTGATTTGTTTATTTACGAAGTAAAAAACGTACTGTCGATCTTCATTTCAAAGTTCAAAAAATGTGCGTACTTTCAAATTTTGAAAATTCAAGATTGTCACACAAATGAGGATTCAGCTGCAAAGTGCATTTCGGAATATGGTTTGATTTGTATATTGTACATCTGTTTGATTTTTGGTGATTGGTTTTGACGGTAATTAAATGGAAATTTTTCGGAAAATTTTATTAATGGAGTTCCGATTTAGAAAAATTGTTCAAATACTATGGGATAGTAAATTTGTAAACATTGGTATTTTTTGGTGGAAATGAAGATTTGTTTTAAAAAAAAAATAACCCGACTTGTTTGTTTGAAAAATTTTTGGGAAAATATCTTGGTATGCCAAATGAATTTTTAAAATTAGTAAAATTTAAAGCAAAGCAGGAAAGTAAGTAAATTCATTGTTTTAAAAAGAAAGAATGTTAGAAAGATTTTCCAGGTAGTCTATAGCCACACACAACGAAAATTGTTGTAGAATTGCCAATAGTCTCTCAGACATTTCCCTTGTTTTGACTGTTACTCGTGGGTTTAGACTACCTGCGAGTGTTTGTGCTATTCTCATTTCTTGGAAACTTTGCTCCTTCTTCAAAGTTTCCAAAAATGAGTAGAAGTTAGGATGTGGTTTACCAATTGTATGATTGAAGGAGTTATGCCATCCCTCAATGGCATTGTTTGTTTTGGCTTCTCCCTCTAAACAACTCGTGTAGCAGTTCCACCACTCCACATGGAATCGTGGCTTCCTCCTGCGACCCGATCTGCTTAGGTGTCCAATCCATGTGTCCTCAAAATAATTTAGAATGGGTGCCAATTTTTCTTCGTTACTCGTATAATAAACAGATTCTATAATTGCAGTGTAGTACTCGTCCACACTATCGGGAGGAACAAAACAAAGTGCTGTTAATTTTTTAAGTTCAAATTGTAGTTTGCTATCCCGAGAATATTCTGCAACTAGGGATGTTTTCTGTAATTTACGCCAAAATGCCTGTGAAAAATGGAAAAAACATCCCTGAATTTGGGTATCCGTGTACGTTTTAGTGATCACATTGATCATGCTCAATTCGAAATCAATAATTATTTTTCGAGGACTTGCAGATGTTTTACTTTTAATCACTGTTAAAAGTTCAGTGTATGTTGCAGAAGTCTTATCAGGTAGCAAACTATACACTAAGGGAATTACACTATTGTTAATTTTAGCATGTATAGTGTAAATTTGAGTGAAAGGATGGGGTGTACTTTTAAACGTCCCATCCATCATCCAAATTTCACTACTTTCTAACTTAGCAAGGTTACGTGGGGTACTAAAAATTAGAATACGTTTCTGAGGGTTTTCGTTGTCATGCAGAAGGAAAGGTTCATCAGAAAAAGAAATAGAAAGATCATGAGGAATTCTAATGTCAGAGAAAGTATGTGGTGTAGACAATTGAATGTTACTTGCCTGCTTTTGTCTCTGAATAATTCTTCTCAAATTGGGTATTATAGGCATGTTACTAGCAACATGACTGGGGACATGCTGTGCAACCTCTCTTAAAATTGATCCTGTAGAATCATTGGAGGTGCTTGCAATAGCTTTCATCTCATTTATTGTCTCTCTGATTTCTACATCCATTGCAGAGGCAGAGTGGTTATGTTCTGTGGTTTTCACAACCAAATTATCAACAGTAACCGCTCTGCCACTGCAATGGGTAGTGTAGTATTGCACGCACCTCCAATGATTTCTAGTTAAACGTATTCTTTCCTTACTATATATGTATCCACCATGGTTTAACAAATTTTTGCCCTTCCTGGATTTAATAAAGTTGGCAGCTCCCAGGCTAGACATTATCTGAAAAAAGGAGAAAAGACAAAAAAATTAGCCTTACAAAATTTAAAATTTTTCAAAAAACATAACATTTACACCATCCATTAATTTCCCTACTGCTGCACCTTCCTAGAGTTAGAATAGTAAATTGTTACCCCAACACTATCCAACAATTTCCATACTGCTGCACCTTCCAGGAGTTAGAATAGTAAATTGTTACCCCTACACTATCCAACACATTCCCTACTGCTGCACCTTCCTGGAGTTACAATAGTAAATTCATACCCCTACACTATCCAACTCTTTCCCTTCTGATGCATCTTCCTGGAGTTAGAATAGTAAATTGCACCCCTTCACCATCCAACACTTTCCCTACTGCTGCACCTTCCTGGAGTTAGAATAGTAAATTGCACCCCTTCACCATCCAACACTTTCCCTACTGCTGCACCTTCCTGGAGTTAGAATAGTAAAATGTTACCCCAACACTATCCAACACTTTCCCTACTGATGCACCTTCCTGGAGTTAGAATAGTAAATTGTTACCCCTACACTATCCAACACATTCCCTACTGCTGCACCTTCCTGGAGTTAGAATAGTAAATTGATACCCCTACACTATCCAACACTTTCCCTACTGATGCACCTTCCTGGAGTTAGAATAGTAAATTGCACCCCTTCACCATCCAACACTTTCCCTACTGCTGCACCTTCCTGGTGTTAGAATAGTAAATTGCACCCCTTCACCATCCAACACTTTTCCTACTGCTGCACCTTCCTGGAGTTAGAATAGTAAATTGTTACCCCTACATTATCCAACACTTTCCCTACTGATGCACCTTCCTGGAGTTAGAATAGTAAATTGTTACCCCTACATTATCCAACACTTTCCCTACTGATGCACCTTCCTGGAGTTAGAATAGTAAATTGTTACCCCTACACTATCCAACACTTTCCCTACTGATGCACCTTCCTGGAGTTAGAATAGTAAATTGTTACCCCTACACTATCCAACACATTCCCTACTGCTGCACCTTCCTGGAGTTAGAATAGTAAATTGTTACCCCTACATCATCCAACACTTTCCCTACTGATGCACCTTCCTGGAGTTAGAATAGTAAATTGTTACCCCTACATTATCCAACACTTTCCCTACTGATGCACCTTCCTGGAGTTAGAATAGTAAATTTTTACCCCTTCACTGTCCAACACCTTCCCTACTGCTGCACCTTCCGGGAGTTAGAATAGTAAATTGCACCCCTTCACCATCCAACACTTTCCCTACTGATGCACCTTCCTGGAGTTAGAATAGTAAATTGTTACCCCTACATTATCCAACACTTTCCCTACTGATGCACCTTCCTGGAGTTAGAATAGTAAATTGTTACCCCTACACTATCCAACACTTTCCCTACTGATGCACCGTCCTGGAGTTAGAATAGTAAATTGTTACCCCTACACTATCCAACACATTCCCTACTGCTGCACCTTCCTGGAGTTAGAATAGTAAATTGTTACCCCTACATTATCCAACACTTTCCCTACTGATGCACCTTCCTGGAGTTAGAATAGTAAATTGTTACCCCTACTTTATCCAACAGTTTCCCTACTGATGCACCTTCCTGGAGTTAGAATAGTAAATTTTTACCCCTTCACTATCCAACACCTTCCCTACTGCTGCACCTTCCTGGAGTTAGAATAGTAAATTGTTACCCCAACACTATCCAACACTTTCCCTACTGATGCACCTTCCTGGAGTTAGAATAGTAAATTGTTACCCCAACACTATCCAACACTTTCCCTACTTATGCACCTTCCTGGAGTTAGAATAGAAAATTTTTACCCCTACACTATCCAACACATTCCCTACTGATGCACCTTCCTGGAGTTACAATAGTAAATTGTTACCCCTACAGCATGGTACATTTTTTAAACTGCTGCACCTTAGAATGTTGGTTAAAAATACCTTTTTCTTTCAAATTTGCTTTTCTTGCTGACTCTTGTTCAGTGGGATTGGTGTGTAGGCTGCAGTAGACACTTAAGAGGTGATTTGTTGTCGAATGGAAAAATAAGTGTCTGGAAAAGTGATAAAAGAAAAAAATGAGAAAACAGAACGATGTTGAGAAATGCGTTTTTAGAAATTTTTCTACACAAATTGCACATTTGATATAAGTTGCAGCACATAACACTTTCCGTAATGCTACACCATCCTTTAGTCATGAAAAAAAATTCTGTAATGTGGAAATGTAACCATAATTGTATTGGTTTTTTTGGGAAAACTTTAGCAATGTGATAGTTAGTCTAATATATTGAAGGTTAAGAAACCATGCTGTAAATAAATACCTTGTTTTGTAGAACTTGCTTTTATGGATGAGGTGGCTGAAGATGATTTGCTTTGTTGGCTCAAGATTTTAGTTGCGATTCAAAATTGTTATCTTTTGAAAAAAAAAGAGGATAAAAAAAAAATTAACGGTGGATTGAAATGTTAAATCTGAGTATCTTTAAAATAATACTGACATACAATATAACTATTACTACATGAGACTGTCCTAATCAATGCACCTTACTGCAGTTGAAATAGAGATATGTTCCCCTACACTACACAACAATATCACTAATGTTGCACCTTCCTAGAGTAGAAATAGTATATTGTTTCTCTAAACTATCCATTACTTTTCTAATTAGGTACGTTAGAGGAAGAATAATTGCAAAAGGAAGGATTAATAATGTATAGTAATAGAAATACGGAAAAGGTAACATACCTTTTCCAGTTGTTTTTTGTTTTCGTGCCTTTAAGCTAATGCTTGCAGGTGGTTAAAGTTTTTTTGGGGAACAGATGTTCACTGGAGGAAAAAAAAAAAAAAAATTATTGTTCCTTTGCCAACGTTGGTTAGAAAAAAAATACAATATATAATCCATTTGAGATATGAAAAAGGAGTATGAGTAACAATTGGTGAAAGTAAACATACTACACATTTGAAGCATTTTTCAAATAAAAAATAAAAGGTAATTTCGATACTATTACTAAAATACTAAAATGCTGAACATTCATGGACTTAGAATAAAAATAGTTGCCCTAGTAATATGAAACGCTTTTTCAGATGTGGTACCTAACTGATGTCTTATTAGTAATTGTTACTCCAGCATCATGGTAATTTTTCGTTTATTATGTGGTGAGATTGAGTTTTAAAAAAAAACACCTCTGCCATACATGATTGTAGGTAATTTTTACAAATAAATTTTACAAGTAAAATCATTACACATAAATAACATTTACCTTATCAATTGTGTTTGTCAGTCGTTAAAGTGGTGGGGATGCCCAAATAGGTTCAGCTATTGTGGAATCTCAAAATCTTCCGAGTTTCTGCTTTTGGAAAATAAAATACTTGTTTTAAGTTTGTGTTTAATTTTAGTGATAATATATTGGAAACAGTACATTTGTAAAGTTATTATTATTTATTTTAATGTAATTTTTTTTTGGGTTATGAAAATATATTTTCCTCAAAACCAACGTTTAAAAATATAATAATGACTTACTAGTAGTTGTTCTGTTGTTATGCTTTCACGAGTGAATTCCGTGCTCTCTCTGAGGAGGTCGCAGTGCAGGTGACAGAGGGTTAGCTTATCACGTCTGGTCTCTCTGCTAGTTGATAATCAACTGAGTGCAAAATGGTGTCTTCCATGTATTTATAAGTTTTACTCTGTGTCACTATTAATTTTTTAAAAAACTGCGTTCGTTGTGTTTTTTTTAATGCTTTGTTTTACTGTGGAAAATGATAATTTAAAAATGCTTTTTAACAAATATTGTTTTATTCATTTGCTCCTTTTTGGCATCCATTTTGGAACATGTCTTTTGGTATTGTTTACATAGAAACTGTGGTAGGACAAGTTTTACAACTGAGACGGGTAAAATGGCGCCTATGTGTATGTGTGTTATGTTTTAGTTGGTTTACTTACTTTGCGATGTAATCATGTTAAAAATGTGTATCTACTGTTATTTATATTTTCGTTTTTTTTTAAAAACTTAGAAATGTGTGAAAACGGAATTTTATGGGGAATTTTGAGTATTAATTTTAATACTCGAGTATTAATTTGGTAATGCATTTCAGTTGATTTACGTACAGTTTTTCTCCACGTTTTAATACACTTCCCCACCCTAAAACCCCTAATTTCCCTGCATCCCGTGCCAGATTTTATTGTACTTTTAATTAAAAAAAAAAAAAAATCGCGTTGTAATGGTATGCGTTGTAATATATTTCGTTGTAACAGCACTTTTCAGTATTTTAATAGGTTTTGCGTTGTAAGAGAATTCGTTGTAAAGTAATGCGTTGTAGTAGTACTAGCGTTGTAAAAAATGCGTTGTAAAGGTATGCGTTGTAATAGCATGCGTTGTAACGTCATACATCCGCCCTGGCAAACCACGGTTCCTGTACGGTCCAGTTCGACAACCTACTTGCTGTTCGCCATGACCAGTTCGGAAGGAGATCGAGTTCCCGCCTGATGCACTGACCAGACGCAGTCATCCTCCTCGCAGAGAATTCAGCTCCAGTGTTTCTGACTCCCCTTGCGGGGTGTCAGATATTGAGTCCCGGAAAGAGATTCAAACCTCACACATTCTAAGGTATGGAGCAGACTAGAACTTAGAGAAACTTTTGGCAACTCTTGGCAAAACTAAAACTATAGCTAGCTATACTTTAGAGAACAGCCCCTACTTCTTACCTCGTACTGCACTTAGGTTAGGTACACTGGAGTAGAACTGTTCAGAAGCATCAGATGAGTATTCACATTTTAGCCTGTGTTATTTATGTATGTGTTTTATGAATATATGTCATAGCTACAAACCATGCTATTGCAGTATTATTTTATTTTACTGCTAAACCTGTACATATTGTACTTCGCATCCTGTCTTACGATTGTAGCAGTTCATATCTCTTGCATGAAAAATAAGACTGTTCAATAAAACCCCTTTTTTATTGAAACGCCCGTCTCTCTATTTCTGTTCAACTCTGTAGAAACAAAGCATGCACGAATGACTGAGTGAAACTGTTACCTATTGTTTCCACGGTTCTGAGATTGTTCCGACTCTAAGGGAAACAAAGTTGTCATGTTTATGCGGTTGTCAGAAACTAATCCCTTCTTGTATATTCGAGAAGTTTCTAGTGACCTCTGAGTTAGCTGGCACACACAAGTAATTAAGTTTTATGTACTCGATAGAGACATACTAACCTCAGTCCTATGTCAAAACTATACAGTATATTATTCCAATGCGCAGAGCCTATCAGGGATATAGGAACTACACTACAGTTGGTCCAAGAGATGTCCAACTTAGGGTACTGAAAGATCGACTTTTCGGCAGATTTTCAGGATATTCGGATGTACCTGTAATTATTTAAAGGATCTACTTGACATGGGTCCTTACTTGGAACGTGACAGAGAGGATGCTCCGTAACAAACGTGGTGGGTATCACATCCACTGTATTATAAGGTCCACAGGCCATAGTGAACTTATAATAAGGTAGACAGGACATAGCCACATTTGTGGCAGAAGTTATAAACACAAGTCCGATTGGCCGCACTCTGCTTGTCCTACCAGCGTGTTACCCCAAGGCATTGTGGTCCACGAAGTAGCGTCAGCGAATACGCCTGTGCCAAAGTTTTAAGTGAAAGTAAGTGTCGCATTAGCCATCCCTGGACACGTGTTTCGAGGTAGTTGCCTCTCGTCAGCAGGGAGTAGGTATATGTGTAGGGTTGCTGCGTAGGCTGCCAAAAAAGTATTCTCAGGTAAAGTACCACTCATGGCGCGCAGGTGCTGATCCATGGGCTCGTCAGCCCCACCGGCTCAAGGGAGCCTGAATACAAACAAAAGTCCGATTGGCCGCACTCTGCTTGTCCTACCAGCGTGTTACCCCAAGGCATTGCGGTCCATGAAGTAGCGTCGGCGAATACGTCTGTGCCAAAGTTTTAAGTGAAAGTAAGTGTCGCGTTAGCCATCCCTGGACATGTGTTTCGAGGTAGTTGCCTCTCATCAGCAGGGAGTAGGTATATACGTAGGGTTGCTGTGTAGGCTGCCAAAAAAGTATTCTCAGGTAAAGTACCACTCATGGCGCGCAGTTGCTGATCCATGGGCTCATCAGCCCCACCGGCTCAAGGGAGCCTGAATACAAACAAAAGTCCGATTGGCCGCACTCTGCTTGTTCTACCAGTGTGTTACCCCAAGGCATTGTGGTCCATGAAGTAGCGGAGGCGAATACGCCTGTGCCAAAGTTTTAAGTTAAAGTAAGTGTCGCGTTAGCCATCCCTGGACACGTGTTTCGAGGTAGTTGCCTCTCGTCAGCGGGGAGTAGGTATATGTGTAGGGTTGCTGCGTAGGCTGCCAAAAAAGTATTCTCAGGTAAAGTACCACTCATGGCGCGCAGGTGCTGATCCATGGGCTCGTCAGCCCCACCGGCTCAAGGGAGCCTGAATACAAACAAAAGTCTGATTGGCCACACTCTGCTTGTCCTACCAGCGTGTTACCCCAAGGCATTGTGGTCCATGAAGTAGCGTCGGCGAATACGCCTGTGCCAAAGTTTTAAGTGAAAGTAAGTGTCGCGTTAGCCATCCCTGGACACGTGTTTCGAGGTAGTTGCCTCTCGTCAGCAGGGAGTAGGTATATGTGTAGGGTTGCTGCGTAGGCTGCCAAAAAAGTATTCTCAGGTAAAGTAACACTCATGGCGCGCACACACACACTAAACTCTAGATAAGCTCCATAGTCAGTTGTTATCCTGAAAATGTGGAATGAATACTGTCCTACTTGACCTACGTTGGAGTCCCTGTTGTAGACACTTAGGTACAGGATGTATACATTTTTGTTTCTCCCTCCATGTTTCAAACAACCTAGAGATTGGTTAAACAGGGCATCAATACTGATGCTTCAAAAACTACAATGATTCTCAACGAATCTGGTAAACAAGCCACAATGTACCTTTAACTGAGATGCACACGTATTTTCTCATAAAGTCTCCCTTGAAAATGGCTCATCAGGAATACCAGTTTTTCAGAGCAAAAAGGAAAAGGTTAGACGTATAAAATGTATCAAATTAGCAGCTGCACCAAGTCTCTGCATAATTGCTTTGGGGCATATCTTTGAATATTGTAAAGTATGTATGACTTAACAATTAGATGCTACAGGTTTCAGCTAATTTGTTTAAGGTTGACATTTAGCTTGACATTTTGAGAATGGAGACGGTGTGTGTCTTTCTATGTGTTAGATGTTTTGTCTGCCTGCGAATAGATGCGCAAGCACGAAATGCAAATGTAAATTTCAATGTTTCTGCATATCTCCTAGTAGAGGGCTTAGACTTGTTTTAACGATGCACAACACCGGAGTAAAGTTACTTTAGGGCCTGAGTTAAAGTTGCTTTAAGGCACAAGTGATAGTTACTTGAGATAAGTATAACTGGTGAATTTCAGTACCTTTGTTTGATTAAACGGTGTATTTTAACTGACATTTTCACCTATCTATCACGTCCCTTTCAACTTTTTTGTTGTTGTTATTTCAATGAAAAATAGGTATATATATTTGAGAAGCTGGCCTGCCATATGATGTCCACTTTTGTAAGTTGGCACCTTGCACCAGTCCAGACAACCATTATGGTGTTTAGGAGATCTTAAACAACCTTTGAAAACTCTCTAAGTGGAAGCTGTGGAGAGCAGCCTTCAGGTTCAGTCCAGAAGGAGTGTAAAGCAGCTCATTTTACCAGAATGTAATCTTATAGTGTAGCTTAAGTGAAAAAGAACCACACCAAGTAAAATACAATGCACACAATACTTTAGCAAAGAAACACAGTAAATAGCACAGAATACACAGTGGACCCCGGGGGTGTGGGGGGGGGGGGGCAACAAACCATATACTAAGAAAGTGGTATAAGAACCACGACTTGGGTCAAGACAATATCGACAGGACATAGGAGTGCTGGGGACCCACAGAACCACCCAAGGTAAGTAGATAGGGACCCCAGGTAAAGAGTGTTCAGTGTGGAAAAACACAACAGCATGCTCTGTACAAGTCTACATGAATGTCGAGGTTGGATTTTTAAAGATTAAGGACCCTTCCCAGTGGACCCTGAAGAAACCCTGTGGAAGACAGAAAGTTGGAGAGCCACCCCAACCGTGGATACACTAGTACTCATGTTACCTGCACCAGGGGAGCCTGAATGCATAGGTGATGATGACATACACTATGCAGCTGTGAGGACCAGTCATCACTGAGGAGGACCACGAGCTGTCCCATGGCGCATGTCGTGTCCTGAGGGGTTGGTGTTCGGCTGGGCAACCAACAAGCCTTGGCAAATATGACCAACGCAGGAGGTGAAGAAGGAGCAATGCTGGGACCAGCAAGGTCCAGTGGACTCAACACAAGCAGGGTAGTCAGGGCAGGCCCGAGCAATCAGGCGAGTCCAAAAGAAACAAGTGTGACCCTCAAATGGACCCACAGGCCGGATACACTGGAGTCGCGAGTGGACCTCAAGCAGCTCACCAAAAGATGCAGGCCACGGTGCACATGATATGGTGTGGCTGAAGATTTAGGTCACTGGAGATGCTCGAGGTGTGGGGCTACTTGAATCACAAAGATCTTTTTGGAAGGAAGCCAACAAGCCTTTCCAACTGCAAAAGTGCCTAAGTGTTCGGTTATTGCAACCCCCACGTGGGAAACTGGCCTCAAACTTGGTGAGAGGGTAGGGCAGGCCTCAGGTGCTGTGAAAAACCACAACATTTGTTGAAGAACATTACGGAGTCCAGAGGAGCTCAGGATTAGCAGACCAGTCAACTTAGTTGCGGTGCCTGCGAATGCAGGGAAGTGACTCCTTCACTCCAAGGGAGATTCCTTCAAGTGTTTTTGGTGCTACATAGGCCTTGGAAGGTTCCTGTATGATGCACAGGCACAGACGATACAGTAGACTGGAAGGGAGCTGAAGTAAGCCCCAAACGAAGTCCAGCAAAGTCCAGTGTGCCCAGACGGTAGAAGAAGAAGTGGTGTCAGATCTGAATCTTATCCCACAACGAATCTAGGCATCTACACACAGGTAAGCCCTTAAGTACCCTAGGGAAATGGTTGGGAAGATTCAGGGGAGGGTCTGGACAGGGGGAGGTTACTCCCATGTCCTTTGTCCAGTTTTGCACCAGAGCAGGAGCCAACGGCTCCCAGGTCTGGTTCGAACTGGACTATGATGGGGAAACCAAATGTGCCCCTCATGCAGACTGAATGGCTCTGGCAAGCAAATCCACCCTACCCCAGTACAATAAATCCTGTCTGGGAGGTGGTCATACCTCCCTGTGACAGGATCCCTATTTGTTTGCCTTTCTGCAGCAGGAGGGCAGTATCATGTCTCTGGTCGGCAGCAACCATTTTGTGCTATCTGGGTCTGGAAGACTGGTACTAGGAACACTGAGAGCCTAACGGAAGGCGCTTCCGGTGCTTGGAATCATACCTCTCACACCGTTTATTGTGTGGGGTTATAATTCCAACATGTTTGATACCAAACATGATAGGATTCGTTGCAGCTGTTTCGAGATGGTCATCATGCAGTCACGCGATGCCACTCTATTTGGTTTATCGCTGCTTCACTGACAACACGGTAAAATGGACTACGTAGGCTGCAGGGTTGTCCTGCTCATGCAGGGGCAACCTCTCACTTAGAACCATGCACCCTGTCTTCAGGATTGCAATGAACTGCTTGAGGGGTGACTTATAAGTTTTAAGTGCAGTGACCCTAGATATAGGAAACCTATATCTTTAGTAAGTTGCTCTAGAACCAACTTACACAGGCTGCAATGGCAGTCCTTTAGTTCCATTTTGAATGGTCTCCAATGGGTAGCACAATACATGCTTTAGTCCATGGGGGACCTCTGGGGTACCTATGCCCTGTGTACATGGGTACCATATACTAGAGGCTTATAAGGGTACCCCAGTATCCAATCTGGGGTGTACCTAACTATGGAACATAACAATTTAGGGAGAAAGCAGAAAGACTGGGGTCCTGATTAGCAGGATCCCAGTCAGACTAGTCAAATACAGCTTAGCAGCAGGCAAAAAGTGGGGGTAACTGTAGAAGCAGGTCCTACTTTCCTACAATGTAGCATATGTATATATCACACCAAATAAAAGAATACTAAAGCCACAACTCCAGGACATCTTGCCATTTACTTCGATGTACCAGCAGTATATTCCTTACGCGTTTCGGCTAAACAGCCTTGTTTACAGGTGAGCATAGTTGAATTGTTAATGACTCAGTGCCCTAATTCCAGTGCATGCTGTGAATTGTAGGATTTTATCCTTGTCACATGCCCATGGGGATTTAAGGCACTGAGCCATTAATAGTTCGATTATACTCACCTGTGAACAAGGCTGTTTAGTTAAAACGCGTAAGGAATATGCTGCCAGTGCACTGAAATGAATGCCGAAATGTCCTGGAGTTGTGGCTTCGGTATTCTATTCTTTGGTGTGATGTTGATCACTGGACTCTCGATACCCGATTTCGAAGCTGCCCAGAGGGATGGGGGCTCCCAACATTTGGAGACTTTCTGATGGGGAGTATATATATATATATATATATATATATATATATATATATATATATATATTCACTGAAAAAACCATAGGTTTCACACATGTTATAGTTAGCTGGACATTTCACTCGTACAAAACCATTGAAATTCCCCCGTTATAGTTAGTTCAGCTAACTATAACTCGCGCGCCCGCAATGCACTGCTGATGATGTCACATATTACATCACTCATGATATGGTCAGTGACATCACTCATGACATCACTGATGACATCTCAAATGACATCACTGATGACATTATTGATGACATCATCCAGTGAATATGTGTCTTTCTGAAAAATAAATATTTTTTATATATGTATATCTAAAGGTTAATGGAAGAATAAATGGGTAAATAAGTGTCTAAATGGATGGTTTTTTTTTGTAAAATTAATTGTATAACTGACTTATTAACAGTATCTTAGTGAATACAAGTATTAGTGAGTAATGTTTAAATATTCAAATATCTGTATCAGTGTCTCACTTTGTGTATAAGTGGCTGCATGGGTTGGTGAGTAGCTACATGAGTGTGTGTATATGGGTTATTAGTTCGTTTTTAGTGTATCAGTATGAGTGTCTGTATGGTTCAGTGGGATGTTACTTAGCGTATAGATGCATGAATGAGTGACTCACTGTATGTGTTTTGAAGACAGTATGTGAGCAGGACAGTATGGGTGGATGAGTGTGTGTATGGGTGAGTAAGAGAGTGAATGACTGTCTCAATAGTGTCTTTATGAGTACGTCCATATGTTTTGAACTAGTATATGTGAGTATTGATGTATATAAGTGAGGATATATGAGAGTGAGAGATTGGAAGAGTTCCTGTATAAATAAGTATGTGTTTCTATAAGTGATTGTTTAAGAGAGTAAGTATGTGTACGTTTCTGTAGAAGTAAGTGTAGTGGTGTGTGTATAGCTGTATATGCAAGTAAATGGATGTTTATTTGCATGTGTGAGTAACTTTATGTATGAGTGTAGGTGTGTAACAGGATGTATAGGTGTATGAGTACATATGATGACTGAGTACATGTATGAGTGACTATATAGAAGTGTTGATGAATGAGTGGATGCGTATGTAGATTTTGGAATTACTGAATAGGTTGTTCTAACTGTTATTGGTATCTCTATAGTTTTCAAAACTTTAGTTTGTATTTTTCAATGTGTGTATCAAAGTTTATATTAGGATAAGAGGAGGTCTGCCACTCTTACACAAGGATGATGTCATCAGTGATGTCATTTGAGATGTCATCAGTGATGTCACTGACCATGTCATGAGTGATGTAATATGTGACGTCATCAGCAGTGGATTACGGTCGCGCGAGTCATAGTTAGCTGAACTAACTATAACGGGGGAATTTCAATGGTTTTGTACGAGTGAAATGTCCAGCTAACTAGAACATGTGTGAAATCTATATTTTTTTCAGTGAATTTGCAAGGTTTTTTAAATGCTAATTCCTAACTATAACGTGTGTGAAACCTATGGTTTTTTCAGTGAATTTGCAAGGTTTTTTAAATGCTAATTCCTAACTATAACGTGTGTGAAACCTATGGTTTTTTTCAGTGAATTTGCAAGGTTTTTTAAATGCTAATTCCTAACTGTAACGTGTGTGAAACCTATGGTTTTTTCAGTGAATTTGCAAGGTTTTTTAAATGCTAATTCCTAACTATAACGTGTGTGAAACCTATGGTTTTTTTAGTGAATATATATATATGTGTGTGTGTGTATGTATATATATATTCACTGAAAAAACCATAGGTTTCACACATGTTATAGTTAGCGGAAATTTTACTGCTAAAAAAACCAATGAAATTGCCCCGTTATAGTTAGTGCTGCCAACTATAACTCACGCGACCGCAATCCTCTGCTGATGCTAATACTGTATTTAGACACTTATTTGCCCATGTCTTCTTCCATACATTTTTAGCTATACATACATTACAAATATTTTTTTTTATAAAGACACATATGTCATCAGCAGAAGATTGCGGTCGCGTGAGTTATAGTTGCCAGCACTAACTATAACGGGGCAATTTCATTGGTTTTTTATCAGTAAAATTTCCGCTAACTATAACATGTGTGAAACCTATGGTTTTTTCAGTGAATTTGCAAGGTTTTTTAAATGCTAATTCCTAACTATAACGTGTGTGAAACCTATGGTTTTTTCTGTGAATTTGTACGGTTTTTTAAATGCTAAGTTACTTTACGCCATTCGAGGCGTGCGCGCCCACTTAACGCAGTTCGTTCCGTGCACGGTTTTTAGCAACTTTAATAAGCCCTGTACATTTGGTGGCCTTCGGCCACCAAAAGCACAGGGGGTGGGGTCAATGTGGATAGTGTTTTTTTTATTTCGATTTTATAATTTCATGTTGCCAAAATTTAGTTTTTTTTAACAGGTCTAATAAGCCCTGTACATTTGGTGGCCTGCGGCCACCAAAAGCACAGGGGGTGGGGTAAGTGTGGATAGTGTTTTTTTTTTTTGTTTGTTTTTAACCGTACGCGTACGGTAAGCGTACGGTAAGCGTACTCGCCGAAATTGCCGAAAAAAAAAAAAAACGTTTTTGCTCTTGGGGGATGTTTGGGGACTCCCTCAACATGACTGTGTGGGAGGGAGTTGTCAAAACAGCCCCGTAACATGTTTTTGGGCATCATGTTTGATAAATAACACTCAGTGCGAGAGACAAAATGGCGGACGCCGCTTCCTGGTTTCGGCCGATTCGAATGTTTACTAAGATCTAAGAGCCAATCAGAATCGCGCTCGCGCACGCCACCGTACGCGTACGGTAAGCGTACGGTAAGCGTACCGTAAGCGGGCTCAGATATATATATTGATTTAAAGGCTATTTTCTCAGAATCTACTGAACAGATTTACACCAAACCTACAAAAATCCTACTTCCTTGACCTAGGGACTACCTCTCTGCCAAATTTCTAGTAATTCTGTTCAGCCGTTCGGGCTGTAGCTCTGTCTAAAGGTCCTATGGAAAAATGCATGGGAAAAACGCGTTTTGGGACCCCCCTTTTATCTCAGCCCCCGCTTGACGAATCCCCCCGAGACTTTCAGGGTAGGAGCGGAGCATAGCGCCCCACCTATTTTGAGAAATTCGCGAGGATTCATCGACCGGCGCCAAAGTTATTCAAAATAGAATGTTGCGGATTTCCTATGGAAAAGGGGTCCTAACTATAACTACCTACTGGTGACCGCCAGTAGGTAATTATCTACTGGCGGTCGCCAATAGATAGTTATAGTTAGGACCCTGTTTCCATAGGAAAACCGCAACATTCTATTTTGAATAACTTTGGCGCCGGTCGACGAATCCTCGCGAAATTTTTCAAAACAAATGGGGCGCTCCGCTCAGCTCCTACCCTGAAAGTCTCGGGGTGATTCGTCAAGCGGGGGCCGAGAAAAAAGGGGAGTCCCAAAACTCGTTTTCCCCATGCATTTTTCCATAGGACCTTTAGTCGAAGGTACAGCCCGAACGGCTGAACAGAATTACTTGAAATGTGGCAGAGAGGTAGTCCTCAGGTCAGGGAAGTGCCTTTTGCAGGTCTGGTGTCAATCTGTTCAGTATTTCCTGAGAAAATAGCATTTAAAAGCATATAAATATCTATACGCGCGCACCGTGCGCGAGCGAAATTCTGATTGGTTGATAGATGTCAGTAAACATTCGAATTGGTCGAAATCAGGAAGTGTCGGCCGCCATTTTGTCTCTCGCACTGAAAAGGAAAGGGGAAAAAAGGTGGAAAACGTGAAAAGGGGGCAGGGAAGAGAGTTCCTGACCCCCTAGCCTTTGTCAGGGGGTCACAGAAGGACTCCCAAGGGGAAAAAAAACATTTTATTTTTTTCGAAAAAAATCGCGGGGTGCATGCAGCGCACTGTGCGCCCAAAGCGCGCGCACAGTGTGTGAAGCGCACCGTGCGCCCAAAGCGCTTTTACGGTGAAAAACCTTGAAAAAAAAAAAATTTAATAAATACATAACTTAGCATTTTAAAAAATGTACAAATTCACTTAAAAAACCATAGGTTTCACACACGTTATAGTTAGGAATTAGCATTTAAAAAACCTTGCAAATTTACTTAAAAAACCATAGGTTTCACACAAGTTATAGTTAGGTGAATATTTCACTCGTAAAAAAACAATGAAATTCCCCCGTTATAGTTAGTTCAGATAACTATAACTCGCGCGACCGCCACTCTATCACAAGGATGATGTCATCAGTGATGTCATGAGGGATGCCACTGACCATGTCATGAGTGATGTAATATGTGACGTCATGAGCAGTGGATTGCGGGCGTGCGAGTTATAGTTATCTGAACTAACTATTTTTTAAGTTCAAAAGATTTTTATTAGATAAATAAAGGTGTCGATACATAAGAAAACCTAAAACATAACAGCAGTATAAGAGGAGGAATAAAAAACATGACTATGAAAATGAACATAAGATTAAGAGATAACAAATGATTGAGGCTATATAACAGAAACAGTACTAGAAATAACATATAGTAAAATGGATTATAAAAAATGCAAAGGAACAAAAAAGATCAATCAAGGTGGCTTAGAGACCTCCTGCTGGGAAGGAGGTAAATGAGATGAGCGCTTAGCACAAATATCAAGGTACAAGGTCACAGGAAGCCAAAGATCATGTCGCTTTTTGACTAAACTGAGGGGGTAAACAAAAACTGTATCTAGCCTGTGGTTATGACATACGTTGTACCACCATGCTCTAAAGGAAATGTTAGCAGAATTTTTCCAATTAACAGTAATTTGCTGGAATGCAACAGCTAGCAGCAAGTCAACAATTTGCACATTAAAATCAGTATCTGCCCAGCAGGGAGAAAGACTCCCTAAGAAAATATTAACGAGGGAGAAGGGAAGTGCAGTGTGAAATATGACATTCATTTGAGCCCAAACTTGTTTCCAAAAATTGTGCGTAGCAGTACAAGAAAAAAGCATATGAAAAAGAGTAGCCTTAGGTGTCGAGCAGGACCAACAAAGGTCAGAGAGTGAAGGGAATCTCTTACTCAGCATGTGAGGTGAAAAGAGAAGCCTGTTATAGATAAAAAAGAGGGTTTGTGTGAGGGAAGCAGCCCTGGACGATTTGCGGAGTTTGGTCCACAGTTTATCCCAAAGAGAGGTGGGCCAAGAAATGTCAAAATCAGATTCCCATTGTTCCTCTACTGTGGATTTTGGTCTAGGTGTGAGAGTCTTGTGGAGTGAGTTGTAAATTGAGGAGGCTGCGGGATGGGTATGCAACAAGGAATGAAGGCGGAGAGTAGGATTAGGAGAATCAGATTGGGTGGGAGATGTAGAGAATTGGGCGAAGGTGGACATAACTGCATTCTTAAGCGTGCAATACTTACGGGCAAAGGAATGAGGAAGATTAAAGTTTTGACTAAGAACGGAAAAAGGTAAAAAATCAGAGCCAGAGAAAAGGTGGGATACCCAGATCAAACCCTTTTGTCTCCAAGATTTCCAATAAAGGGGTTTGTGATTAACGAGGATACTGTTATTATGCCAAATGGTGGTTTTGAGAAATTCGGCTACAGAGGAAGGAGGATTTGGGGGAGTGGAAAGAAGAAGTTTGGCGGTGAACTTATGAATAGGGGTGAAAAGAAACTGGGGCTTACGAGAAAATGAGAGATACTCAGCGAAAGTAAAGGGGGATAAAGAAAGACGCTCAATATCAAGCCATAAGGGGGAAGATTCAGCAGGATCCCGCAACCAAAGGGAGGCTTGTCGCAATAGGAATGCTTTGTGATAAGTGGGGAAGTCCGGGAAGTTGACCCCACCCTCTGATTTGGGAAGTCGTAGTCTGAACAAGGACATACGCGCTTTTTTGCCGGACCAGAGGAAAGAAGAGAGAATAGTATTGATTTTCCTAAAAAATTTGGCTGGAATAGGAATTGGAATATTGGAGATAGTGTAAAGTACTATTGGGGATAGCATCATTTTAATCATGTCGAGGCGACCCCACCAGGAAAGGTAAAGCGGGTGTCACCTAGAGGTGAGGTCGGACAATTTCTTGGTACACTTATTAAGGCACAACGAGACAGTATCGGAAAGAGAAGGGGGGATGTATAAACCAAGATATTTGATGTGTGAGGGACTCCAGGTGAAATTGGACGCAGCAAAATCAAGTTTGAAAGTAAATTTAGTAAGGGGTAGAATTTCACATTTGTCGTTATTCAACTTATAGCCAGAAATTTGGGAATATTCATGAACTTCAGTTAAAAATGCGGGAATAGAGATGGTAGGATTGGACATAAAAAGTAGGATATCATCTGCATATGCAGCAAGTTTGATGTTTGTTTGGGAGATTTGGAAACCATGCAAATTGGGATTTTGGCGGAGTTTTGAGAGAAAGGGCTCTAAAGCCAAATTAAAAAGGAAGGGGGAAAGGGGGCAGCCCTGACGGACCCCTCTACCTAAGTTGAAGAAAGAAGAGACTAGACCATTAGCACAAACCGCCGCTCTGGGACTGGAAAATAGGAAAGAGACAAAGGAAATAAAATTAGGACCAAACCCAAACCATCTAAGGGCGGAAAAAAGGAAAGTCCACTCTACTCTATCAAACGCTTTTTCTGCGTCCAAAGCGATTGCCGCTAATGAACCCTGGAACTGTGAGGATTTGGACAAGACATTAAACAAAAGTCTAGTGTTATCCGTGATGAAACGACCCTTGACGAATCCAGATTGTTTGGGGCCCATTAGTTCAGGAAGAAAGGGGTCTAGTCTTAAGGCAAGGGATTTAGCATATATCTTATAATCAATGTTAACCAAGGAGATTGGTCTATAATTCTTGCAATGCTGGGTGTCTTTTCCTTCTTTGGGTATAATACATATATGGGCATCTGAGAAAGTACCTGAGGAAGTACCGCTAAGAATAAAAGAGTCAATAAGAGAATGTAGTCTGGGTAGTAGTAATTTAGAAAAATGCAAGTAAAATTCAACTGTAAATTCATCCGGATCTGGGGCTTTATCTTTCTTGAGTGACTGAAGCGCAGTGTGCAGTTCGGAACTAGAGATGGGCAGTTCAAGAATGGATAAGTCAACAGGAAAATTGGGAGGTGCCTGAATGGTGGAGAAAAAGGTAGCAAGTGAATGGGGAGTGGGGCGAGTTTCAGAAGAGTAAAGTGTGGAGTAAAAACGGGAAAATTCCTCTAAAATATCAACATCAGTGTGCCTTAAAACAGAATTAACATCATAGATGGACTCAATGTTCAATTTATGTTGCTTGACTTTTAAATAGTTAGCTAAAACCTTCCCCGCCTTGTTCTTTCCCCCATAGAATTTTGAACTAGATTTCAGCAAGTATAACGAAGCATCATCAGTGGATTGTTTATTAAATTGCATCTTAGCTTCAATAAGAGTAGTCAAACTTTCCTGCGAGTGGGAAGTGTAGAAAGAATGCTCCAGTTTTTTAATCGTGAGGAGAAGATCATTAGCACATTTGCGGGCAGTCTTACGTTTTCTAGCCACATGATCAATGATGAAACCCCTGGCTACAGCCTTATAAGCGTCCCAAATAGCATGCTTGGGCAGAGTGGGTGTGTCATTAATGGCAAAAAATTCTGTAGTGAATTCAACAAAGGAGATGGTGAATTTGGGATCAAGAAGTAGAGTATTATTAAAGCGCCAACGTTTTGGCCCATTGGACTTGGGTAAGACATCGATGTTAACCAGTACAGGGGCGAGATCAGAAAACAAGATGGGGCCAATATCGGCGTGAGTGAGGGACTGAGAGATATAATGGGAAAGAAAGATGTAATCAATACGGGACTGTGATTGGTGGGACGGGGAATAAAAAGGTAAACTCTTTCGTAGTAGGGTTACATAAACGCCAGGCATCAATGAGTTTGTGCTGGGATATTGCCTGAACAAACAGTTTATGAGACTTATTAGGGATATAAGATGCTTTGGAGTGCCTATCTAAAAAAAGATCAAGGGGTAGATTGCAATCTCCTGCCATAATAAAATTGTCATCAACGTATTCAGAGATACGGGGGGCCATTGTGTGCCAAAAAGCAGGGTCACCACCAGTAGGTGCGTAAATATTGAAAAGGGAGATGGGAATACCCTTCGAGGAAAGTTTGACATACAACCTCTGAGTCAGGGTCTGACTCAGAGGTCAAAAGCGAATGAGAGAGAGATTTACGGATTAACACAGCCACACCATTTCTCTTACCATCACCAGGAGCAGAAAATACATCGCCTACCCAACCCCTCTTGAGCTTAGCAGCTTCAGTATCAGACAAATGGGTTTCTTGTAAAAAGGCAATATCTACATTCAACTTGGCTAGATGAGAGAGAATTTTTTGCCTCTTAATAGGAGAATGAAGACCTTTAACGTTCCAAGAGACAATACGTATTGACATTAAGGATTATTAAAAGAGTAAAGTAAAGAAAAATTAAGACATCGAAAAAAAGCCTCGCAAGAAATAAGAACATAGGGGAAAGAAGAGAAGAAATAAGAGTAGAGAAGAAATGAAATGAGCAAGAAAATGAGGAGCAAGAGAAGACTAAGAGATATCGTAAAGATAAAAAGAAGCAAAGACGTTACTGAGATCGGTGAAAAGATAAAATGAAGTCCAGAAATACTGAGAAGTAAGGTCCAGTAGAAGAGAAAAAAGAGCATACGCAAAGAGACCAATGAACAAGCAGGACAAGAGAAAGGAGGTCAAAAGGAGAAGAGTGTAAGTATGAGCCAAAGGAGAAGTGAAGTAACAGGGGAATAGAATATATAAGAAGAGGGAAGCATGACCAGGGGAGCCAATAAACGATGAGGAGAAAAGAGAAGCGAAAGAGAAAAGAAGAAAAAGGTCGCAAAAGAGGTATTGACACCAATAAACTTGAAAACGTGAAGGGAAAGATCAAAATGAGGAGAAACAAAACGAAAACAAACATGTCCAAAAAGGGATGAGAAATACTTACGAAGGGCAATTTAGGGAAGATACGATCAGGAACAAGGACAAGCAGGGCCGTACGTGGAGATGGGGGGAGGGAGGTAGGGCCAACTGGAGAAGGCAGGACACTCGGGGTGAGTGAGACGTTCAACCAGAGGAACAGGATGGAACGCGGAACATTCATCTGTGAAGGAAGGAAAAAAGGTAACAAGGTTAGGCGACGGCAAATGACAGGGGTACAAGACAAGCAATGAATGGGGTGTACCAAAGAACCACAACAACAGTAACCAATACTGCAATGGAAAGCATAAACTAACCAAGAGAATATGCAAATCTGAGAGCAGTTGAATCAGAGAAATCAGCAGACATAAAAAATTGAAACATCATAGCACAACAGCAGAAAAAGTCACGGTGGAATAGAAGAGGAAGGCCCAGAGAGCTCCATGTCAGCCTGGCCGCAAGAGTTCAGGAAACTCCGAAGTCGCGTAGGCTCCTCATATGTCGTAGTCTTATTATTGTAGGTGACTTTGAATAAACAGGGGTGGAAGAGACCATATCTGGGACCAATGGAGCGGAGGTCAGGTCTCATGTCCAAGAAGGCCTTACGACGATTTGCAGTGGCTCTGGCGTAATCTTGCGCAAAGAACAAAGTGGAACCAGACCATGTGAGGCGAGGAGAGGCTCTGGCTGCTGAGAGAACCCTCAGCAGATCTGTGTATTCCAGAAAATACATTATTACACCCCTGGGCTTCACTGACGTGGATGAAGAGGAGGAAGCTCGACCAAGCCTGTGGGCACGCTGGATATTGAGCGGGGGATCCTCAGGCAAGTGTAAAAGCTTAGGAAGAAAGGATTTGAAAAAATTGATGGGATCACTCCCCTCGCAGCCCTCCACCAGGCCGTAAAGGCGAAGGTTGTTGCGTCTGTTTCAGTTTTCCAAGTCCTCCACTTGCTTCTGGAGAGAGGAAATCTGCATATGCATGTGGGTGACCTTGGCAGCAGAGTCCTGAAGCGAGGAGACATCACACTCCACCGACGTCATTCTCTCATCCATCGTGGCCCAATTATCAGTTAGGACCTGCAGCTTAGCGTTGGTTTCTTCCATGACAGGACGCAGGGCCCGTATCTCTTCAAGGAGTAATTCCATCGAAATGGTCGAAGAGGATTTAGGAGGCGAAGGTGGATCTTTTTTTAACCTCTTAGGCGTCATTTTTACTGAAGACTGTGAGGAGGCTTCCATGTTCGACGTCGTCTCACTGGTAGGGAGAGACTGAGAGGCTTCTAAATGAGCCAGCTCCGTGAAAAGCTTGGAGTTTTTGATATAATTGCGTTTTTGGAACTTGCTGGAACAGTCAGCCATCAATGTATCTAAGGTGCGCAGGTTCACAAAGAGCACTCTGCCCGACTGAAAACAGAACAAGTACTTTATAGGATCTTAAAAAAGTGGAGAGCAAAAATGGAGTAAATGAAAGGAGTTGGCGAGAAAAAATGCTAGGCCAGGGTAAAGGAAAGGAAAAAAAACCCCAGCATAACCAGGAAATGCAGGTTGAGGACCTAAAATGGCTGCCAAAAGTGAAGAGAGCAAAAAATATCATTTAAGTCCGTGAGAAAGCCATAATAATTGATGAAAGGTCACCTAGAGACGCAGGATTATAATGTCTGTGGAAGCTGGATACATTGCAAGATCCACGAGGGAGCCAAGAATCCATTACGCGATGAAACGCGTTGCTGAGGGGCTGTCAAGCAGTCATCGGGAAAATCAACAAAATGACGGCCGCGGCCAGTGCAGAGCCGCGACCGGGAGTAAGAAGGGCAGCAGGGTTGAAGGCAGGTCCGCCGCAATGCCAGAAGCGGGCTCAGCACACGCCCGGTACCTTCCGACGTCGAAGGCTTCCTTCCATTGTTCGCGTAGGAAGCGCAAACCGCCGGTGAGCTCTGGCACGAACGGAGCTCCTACGCCGATGCCGCCATCTTCCTTGGGCGCCAAGCCACGCCCCCATCTGAACTAACTATAACGGGGGAATTTCATTGGTTTTTTACGAGTGAAATATCCACCTAACTATAACCTGTGTGAAACCTATGGTTTTGTAAGTGAATATATATATATATATATATATATATACATATATATATATATACAGCTCGCAGGGTCCCTTACTCCCATCCGGGGAAAAATGCAACAGCACTCGCGGTTTCAGTTTTTTAGGGCCAGTTTTATTCCTTAGCGCTTCACAGACGCGTTTCGGGGTTTCCCTTCGTCAGTGTCGAAGGGAAACCCCGAAACGCGTCTGTGAAGCGCTAAGGAATAAAACTGGCCCTAAAAAACTGAAACCGCGAGTGCTGTTGCCTTTTTCCCCGGATGGGAGTAAGGGACCCTGCGAGCTGTATATTTTACACGGAGCACCACCGTGCAAACAGCACCCGCCAGCGAGTGATCCGTTTTCTTTTGGTGCAGTGGAGCGATTACATATATATATATATTCACTGAAAAAACCATGGGTTTCACACACGTTATAGTTAGGAATTAGCATTTAAAAAACCTTAGAAATTCAATGAAAAAACCAAAGGTTTCACACATGTTATAGTTAGCTGGACATTTCACTCGTAAAAAACCATTGAAATTCCCCCGTTATAGTTAGTTCAGCTAACTATAACTCGCGCGCCCGCAATGCACTACTGATGACGTCACATATTACATCACTCATGACATGGTCACTGACATCACTCATGACATCACTGATGACATCTCAAATGACATCACTGATGACATCACTGATGACATCATCCTTGTGATAGAGTGGCAGACCCCCTCTCCCCCTAATATAACCATTGAAACACACATTCAAAAATAGAAACTAAAATGTTCAAAATAATGAACATATCAATATCAGTTACAACAACCTATTCAGTAATTCTAAGAACCACATACACATACAGTAATTCACCAACAGTCCTCTACAGTCACTCATACATGTACTCACTCATCATATGTACTCATACACCTGTACATCCCGTTACACAATGCCACTCATCCATAGAGTAACTCACACACATAGTCACTCATGCTAATAAAGAATCAATCATCCATTTACTTGCATATACAGTTATACACACACCACCACACTTACTTCTACAGAAACTTACATATACTTACTCTTTTAAACAATCACTTATAGAAACACATACTTATTCATACAGGAACTCTTCCAATCTCTCACTCTCACATATACTCACTTATATACACCAATAGTCACATATACTAGTTTAAAACATATGTAGTTACTCATAAAGACACTATTGAGACAGTCATTCACTCACTAACACACCCATGCACACACTCATCCACCCATACAGTCCTGCACACATGCTGTATTCAACACATACAAACAGTGAGTCACTCATTCATGCACCTATGCACTAAGTAATACCCCCCACCGAACCATACAGAAACTCAGACACTCATAGTGATAAAAAACCAACTAATAACCTATATAGACACTCATGTAGCTACTCACCAACCCATGCAGCCACTTATACACAAAGTAAGAAACTGATACAGATATTTAAATATTTAAAGATTACTCAGTAAGCCATGTATTCACTATGATACACTTAAACAGTCAGTTACACAAAAAAATTCCCAAAAAAAGTATCCATTTAGACACTTATATACCCATTTATTCTTCCTTTGACCTTGAGAAATACATAAATATAAAAAATATATAATTTTCATAAAAACACACAATCACTGGATGATGTCATCAGTGATGTCATTTGAGATGTCATCAGTGATGTCATGAGTGATGTCAGTGACCATGTCATGAGTGATGTAATATGTGACGTCATCAGTAGTGCATTGCGGGCGCGCGAGTTATAGTTAGCTGAACTAACTATAACGGGGGAATTTCAATGGTTTTTTACGAGTGAAATGTCCAGCTAACTATAACATGTGTGAAACCTTTGGTTTTTTCATTGAATTTCTAAGGTTTTTTAAATGCTAATTCCTAACTATAACGTGTGTGAAACCCATGGTTTTTTCAGTGAATTTCAAAGGTTTTTTAAATGCTAATTTCTAACTATGCCTACAGAGATAGGACATGTGAAGAAAGAAGAAAAAATGCACAGAAAGAAACAAAAGATGTGCAGAAAGAAGCAACAGAAGTCCTCAAATACGAAGATAAGTGCAGGAAGAAGGATAACGTGCAGAAAGAACAAAAAGAAGAGCAGAAAGAAGCCTTGTTGCAAAATCATCCTGTACCCTCAACTTTTTCAGACGGATACTGGTGGTAACTGAGTCTGACTAACCAGTCCTAGAGCCAGTGCTATGTTAAAAGACACTTAGAATACAGTGAAAACACCTACATACACTAGGGAACATTATGGGTTGGGGTCCCCCTGTGATTAGCATGACCTCCTCTGTAAGCCCCTAGTGTATAATAGGGCATGGGGATTAAAACTACCTCTTAAAACAGGCCACAGGGCGTTTTTGCACACATTAACTCAGGCCCCGCCCCTCCCTTCACCACTGTGTAAACACGCCCTGTGTCCATTTTTAGTTGGGAGATTAAGTTCATTTGAATCCTGAGGGTCACTAGGGTCCAACTAGCCCACTAGGTACCTCCAGTAAGTGCCACAGAGCTGCGTTGCAGAGAGGTGTAAAAAGTGGCACGGCCTGGACCACCTCTCTGCAATGCAGCTCAGTGGCGCTTACTGGAAGCACTTGGTGGGCTAGTTAGCCCCCAGGGGCCCTCAGTATTGAAGGGAAATTATATCCCCAATTTAAAACATGCCATAGTGCGTGTTTGCACACGTCACCTCAGGCCCCGTCCCCTCCCTTCACCACTGTGTAAACGCGCCCTGTGGCTGTTCTAAGTTGAGAGTCCCCCTGAATCCTAAGGGTCCCTAGGGTCAAACTAGACCACTAGGTACCTCCAGTAAGCGCCACAGAGCTGCGTTGCAGAGAGGTGTAAAAAGGGGCTTGGCCTCAGAACACCTGGCTGCAGCGCAGCTCCCTGGCGCATACTGGAGATGCCTGTTGGGGGCGCGTTTGCAGAGTGCTGCACGGAGGGGGCATGGCCTCCGGCACGATGCCAGTCTTTTATTTATTTTAGTTTTTTAAGAAGGGGGGCTGTTTGGTTCCCCTTCTTATTCTAATCTATTGGCCCTGATGACCCCATCCCCCAGGGCCAGTCTCCTAATTATATTTTTTTGACCCCAATCCCCAGGGCCGGCCACTGTTTTTTATTATTTTTAAAAAATATATATTTATAGACACACCTAGGACATGCTGGACAAACCGTACGTACCTATCACCATGACGATTTGCGTGATATTCATTAAAAGGCGACTATGCATGCAATGAATCCACGTGGAATGTATTTACACCACTAGTGAAGCTCTGACATGTCTGATGCCCTACCGTGCCTAATCCTGGTAGACACCCTTGTCGTTTATTTATACAAACATGGGTAGCTATTGACGGGCACATTTAATACACATGCACACCAAGCCATTCAAAGGGGATTCGACAAAAATTCGACCAAAACTATGCAAGAAACCCCCCTCACGGTTAATAAAACACACATCCACTGCCGGATGTGTAATACTTTTTATTTTACTCTCTGGAAAGGGGACGAACATCACTTGAGAGTCACAGCGTGCTCCTGACAGAGCCCAATGCTGTGTTACACCCACCATTGCCTGCCGAGTGCCACACACCTCTGTGTTGTATTCCACTAGCTAGTGCATATGCTATGACACTCTCTAGCCCATGTGCACTGTAACACCACCCCGTGAATATGTCATGCCACACTTGTCTTCGCACGGGTTATATTGCCCCATCTAACTTGCCTTTCTCGATGCCTATGTTATAACGCACAGTGCTATGCCATACATATTACAATCTGAGATCCATATATTTGTCACAGTGCATATGCAACGTTACACTCCCCAGCACATATTTTATATTACAACTTTAGAGACTAGTTAGGTTACACAACACTGCCCTGTGCATATTACACTCCAAGGCGCATATCGCATAGCACGCGCTAGTGCCTGTGCTATCTCGCGCTCTCCAATGAATCTGTCATTGCGCACAATGTATTGCAAATTATATTTCACGCCCGGTTCATCTTATATCACACTTTTTGGTGCATAGTTTATACCATACACTATATCTAGTTTTCATTTTCAATCATGCTCTCAGGACTATGTTCTATATAACACTGTGTTCACCTACCCTTTTCACGGGCATTACATTTTGCGATAGGGGGTGGAGGGTCAGGGGGTGTTTCTGCCAAGTGAGCCCGGAGTCACAGTCACAAACGTCCTCTTCTTCCTGAATAAAAGTGAGATTATGCTGCATACTTGTTCATATTTTAAGTAGTTCGCACAGACACAATGTTTTAAAAACATTAAAGTTCCTAATACCCGCCTTCTCTGAACAGTTAGCTTGCTGCCCCATCCCCTTCCTCCCTATCCTCTGTTGTGTGAATCCATGGACTAGCCTCCTCCCTCCTGCCATGCATGGTCTGATGTGCTGCCACTGCCCTCAATTTAGTATGATGTACCAGTCCAGTCCTCCTGCCCTCCATTGCCCAATTCTATGCCCCATCATTGACCTCCTGCTTAAACTCTGTGCTTAGCTTGCTGCCCCTATTCTCCTTCCCCCTGCCCTCCGATGTCTTTGTGCATGCCCCTGCTCCATCCTTTTTGCCCACCATGTCCCATGGACCTGCCACTCCTATCTACTCTGAGTGTTCTGTTGAGCTGCCACTCCCCTCCCACCTGCCTAGCATTGTCAGATGACTGTAACCTGTCCCTGCCACCTCCACCCTGCCTGTCCACATGCCATACCCCTATCCTCTTCCTCCTGTCCTACATGGTCCATTGTACTGCCACACCCTTCTGCCCTCCCTGGTCTGTTGTGCTGCAACTGCTCCTCCTGCCTGCCCCGTGTGGTCTGTTGTGAGGTCCCTTCCCCTGAACTTTCTTGTCTGTGCACAGGTCCTGACCCTCCCTTCTATCCTCCATTGTCCTTTGTGCATGCCCCTCCACCCTCCTTCTTGCCCATCATAGCCATTGTGCTGCCACTAACCCTCCCACTTGCCATGCATGGTCTTCTGTGCTGCCATGGCCCCTCCCACCTTCCCTGTGTGGTCAGTTAGCTGCCCCTGACCCCCTCCCGCCTTCCCTCCATGGTCTGTGTGTATGCCATCACAGTCTCACTGTTGCTCTTCATGGTGTGTCTTGCTTCTAGTGCCCATCCTGCCTGACCTCCATGGCTATCTTGCTGCTCCTGCCCTGCCCCCTTGCCCCCAGCCCTACTCCCTCCCTCCTGGCTTGTCTGTTCCATTGTAATGCCCCTGATCCGTCCCTCCTGCCCTTTATGGTCTGTGATGCTGCAGCTTTCTCTCCTGTCTGTCCATTATGGTCAGCTAGCTACCATTGCCTCTTGCCCCTCTGTTCTCTGTTGTCCATGTGCATGGTCCTGTCCCCTCCCTCTTGCTTTCTATGGATTGTTGTGCTGCACTCCCGTCCTGCATGCCCTGTGTGGTGTATTGTGCTGCTGCAAACCCTGATGCCTGCCCTGCAGGGTCAGTTTGGTGCACCTCTCCATGTCCCTCCTGTCCTCTGTTATCCAAGTCCATGTCCCTATCCCATTTCCTTCCATGATCCAATGTACCATACTTGCGAACATTTTGAACTTGGTAAGAGGGAGATTTTGAAAAAAAACTGGGGTATTGATTTTCCCCTTTGAGTTACATTGAAAAAGAGGATATTGTAGACAGGAGACAGATCAAATAAAGCCCATTTGAGCTTAAAAACATTGGACGTTTCCTGGCTGAATCGGGTCTGTTGGCATGTATGGTTGTACTACCATTGCCTCTTCCTTCTGCCCACAATGGTCTATTACATTGCCACAGCCTTGAAGGAGGGTAGATTTTGTATCACAGGGGGCCCCTGGCCCGTTCTGTCCACACCTGAAGTATGAGACCCTTGTCCTTGCCCTGCCAGCTGCATTTGTAGGCCGTATTAAATTGACCAGCGGGTCCTGTATTGCTATATAATTATCCTGAGACATCCTTACCACTCAGCCAGCATAAAACCCCTGTGTAGGCCCTTCTGTTCAATATGTAGGCCTCTTTGTTAAATTGACCATAGCTCTGCAATTTTAGTGTATAGCAGTCTGAAGGCAGGTCTGCGAGGCCTTCTGATCCAAACTAGTAGCCCCCACCCTACCCGAGTGCTCCGTGCTCTGTATCAAAGTTCAACATCCCCCTGAAGCTGTCGACATACAGTAGGCTGCATCCTGGACTGGTACTTGCTTCCTGGGCAGGTTTCCCGCTTTTAAGGAAGTGGCAACCGCAGAGCGTCAAGTTAGGAGAACTGAGGAGATTTTATACATGAATATATTGAATTCCCGTACAATACCCATTATTTTCTGCTTGCTCTATGGAACTTACGATAAGCGATTGGCCTGAGAGACTGACCTTTTCACCCAGTCCATTGTCAGCATTAAGTGGGTAAATGACGAAATGTCTGGTAAAATCTGCAGTCGAAGCTTTTGGGTAGCATACGTAGGTAGATGTAGCGTGCAAAGAAGCCCACAAAATGATATAAAAAGGGAGCACCCACAGATATCGACGGACTACCTCGCCGTCTGTATGTAGGTTAACAGGCAGTGCAGGTTTTCCCCAAGAGCTGGGAGCTCTTGTCTTCCTTTGCTTAAAATGTCTTGCTCTGCTTTGCTTGAAGTATCTTATTCTATTTTACCTATATGAAATGTCATGTTATGTTTAACCATTGTTCTCTTTACTTTTGCATTTAAAAGATTTTGTATTGTAATTGCAGGAATGCTTGCTCTAAGAGTAAACGTGAGTGTTCCTAGGTAACATTTTCCTTGGTGTAACTTGTTTCTCATGATGCATTTATAGATGTGTTTTCTTGTCTCTCTGTCAGTACATTAATTGAGATACAGAGAATATCATGACAGCTGTATGATTATCTGGATTCTGTTTTTTGTACTTTATGTCTCTATTCTGCGGTTTCTTTGAAGTTGCATCTTCTCATTAAACTGCCATTGTATTCTGCCTCCAATTCCATGTCTCATATGTCTGTTTTCTTCATTTTTGGAGCAAGCGTTCCTAGGCACCCCGGCTCAAATTAAGGTGCTCCTTTTGTCCCTGACTCACTCTCCTGCTCAGTTCTGTGGTGGCTCCCAGGGATCTGGGGACCGCCCCTAGCTTCCTTGACCCGTAATAGATCTTCCCTCCAACAGCCTCTCTTGCAAGTCCTGTATTGTTGGTTTGTTGCCCCTGCCCCCCTTTCCACTGCCCTCCATAGTCTGTTGTGCTTCCACGGCCCTTCCTGCCTGCTCAGTGTGGTTAAATTGTTGCCTTTGCACCCTCCTACCTGCCTTCAATTTTCAGAGTCCGTGCCCCTGGCCTCTGCCTCTCAACAGTATCCTAATGAACAACTAGATTGCTAACATTCTATATTTATTACAAAAGTGTGGAACGCCTGACATCATCTTGATGTAATCAAAACTGTAATACCTAGAGCATTTCCTTTAGAAATTACATATATGAGAGGGTCTTATTGGCATCAAAATTATGGTTAGTGCTCTAAAAGACTAAAATAAGGACATATTTTCTGAGTTTTCAAATAGCGACAAAGCACTTTTAAATTATTTGTTATCTTTATGTTTTTTTATCCAGTTGACCACTTGATTAAATGTTGCACTTAGGGGAGAGGATGTGGTGTTACTTCCAGAACTGCAGACTTTGCAACTGGGGAACCAGGTTGAAGTTTCTGCTTCAGCTCGACATTCTGTGATTCTGGTCAAATCACTTAGTCTCCCCATGTCTACAACCAAAATGAATTTGTTCTTGTGTGATGTAACCAATGCTCATGTAAAGCACTCCAATACCTGACAAGTCTGCACTATATAACACTGCAAAAACACAAAATAATAAGTGTTTTGCACACTTCTGTCATTGGGCTATATTTGGGCTACATCTGGTTGATTTTGGGCTACATTTGGGCTCTTTTGTCTCCGGTGGCCATCTTGGGAGATTTATTTGTTATGAAGTTTCCTAATTTCCTCATGTACTGCAGTCTCCTCAGTAGGAAATGCTTTCAGTGTTTTACTTTGATTCCATCATGAAGGTATTCAGATATGTCACACATTTGCCATAAATTCTGAATGTTAGCACTCTAGTTGCTCATTAGATCACTGTAGTAAAACTACTCCACCATGGAAGTCTGCTCCTGGTATTAAAAGTGCATGTTTCAGTCTGCATGTCAGAATGTTTTAATGAAATAGAAGAGGATTTGAGAAGTCACTCAAAATGTGCCCTCATTTTCTTTCTTCAGTATTAATCATAATTTCTATGGCAAAATGAACCTCCTCATTGTGTTCCTTTTTAAATTAAATGTTTTAAGTGTTACCAGTTTATTCCAATCAAGATGGCTTCAGGTGTGCCATACTTTTGTCATAATGAAGATAGTAAGCGCTCTAGTTGTTTTTAAGAACATTCTGGGACATTCTGTCATTGGGCTATACTTGGGCTACATCTGGGTGATATTTGGGCTACATTTGGGCTCTTTTGTCTCTGGTGGCCATCTTGGGAGACTTATTTGTTATGAAGTTTCCTAATTTCCTCATTTACTGCAGTCTCCTCAGTAGGAAATACTTTCAGTTTTTTACTTTGATTCCATCAAGAAGGCATTCAGATGTGTCACACATTTGCCATAAATTCAGAATGTTAGCACTCTTTTTGCTCATTAGATCACTGTAGTAAAGCTACTGCTCACCAGGGAAAACTGCTGCTGGTATTGAAAGTGCATGTTTCAGTCTGCATGTCAGAATTTTTTAATGAAATAGAAGAGGATTTGAGAAGTCACTCAAAATGTGCCCTAATTTTTCTTTCTGCAGCACTAATCATACTTTTTATGGAAAAATGAACCCCCTCATTTTGTTCCTTTTTAAATTAAATGTTTTAAGAGTTACCACTTTAATCCAAGCAAGATGGCTTCAGGTGTGCCATACGTTTATCATAAGTAGGACTGTTAGCGCTCTAGTAGTTCTTTGGAACACTCTGGGAAGCTGCAGTAGAACACAAAGGAATCAACTGACAGTCTCTGCCCTTGTTGGATGTACATGTTTTACTGAGAATATCAGACTTCATTCTCACATGACTGAGAAAGATAATGTGAATTTACAGAAAATAAGCTCTCAGTTTAGCCTATAGATCACCTTCCAAACCTCTGTGGTAAAAGCATGAGAAAATATTTTTCTCTCAATCATGATATCCCAGCAGAAGGCTTTTTCACATGGTGAAATCACCTTAGAACATACCACAATTCCTAAAATGAGTATGGTACCATCAACAAATGATTTATAATGTAACTAAAGTCTTAAAACCTTCTATTAACTGCAATGCTTTTTAATGAGGTGCTATCATGTATATTTGTCCCAAGATGGCTGCCAACACTTCTTGGATGAAGTGCTGACAGCCAATCAGATCTCAGGATGAGATGTGTGGTTAGGCTCCGCCCACATATATATATGCTTTTAAATGCTATTTACTCAGGAAATACTGAACAGATTTACACCAGACCTGCAAAAGGCACTTCCTTGACCTTATGGCTACCTCTCTGCCAAATTTCTAGTAATTCTGTTCAGCCGTTCGGGCTGTAGCTCGTTCTAAAGGTCCTATGGAAAAATGCATGGGAAAAACGCGTTTTGGGACCCCCCTTTTATCTCAGCCCCCGCTTGACGAATCCCCCCGAGACTTTCAGGGTAGGAGCGGAGCGTAGCGCCCCACCTATTTTGAGAAATTCGCGAGGATTCATCGACCGGCGCCAAAGTTATTCAAAATAGAATGTTGCGGATTTCCTATGGAAAAGGGGTCCTAACTATAACTACCTACTGGCGACCGCCAGTAGGTAATATATATATATATATATTAGAGTTAGGTATAGTTAACCTGTACTTAACCTGAATATAATACAGTGGTGGCCGACGCATGAAAAGAGGGGGGGTGGGGAGGAGGACGGGGGAGGTTTAATTTTAAAGAAATCAAACCAACCTGAAGCTGCTACTGTTGCCATGGGCATTAACTGCTCCTCTGCTTCCTGGTTGCAGCAGCCTCTAAGACAGCAGCAAAGAGTCCCTGTGCAATCCCCGCGCTGCTCTCATGTAGCTTGAGAGCAGCACAGGGATTGGCCAGAGCAGGCTGGTTTAGCACTTGGTCAGACTGTGGTAAATAAAATTCATTACCGGGACTTAATTTGATACGGAAACATAATAAAATAGCTCAGTAAAATGAGAGGCAGAATCCGTGGTATTAGAGGTTCGGAATGGGCTTTATTCCAATGATCGATTATAATCGGTTGCTCCAAGTTCCATCACCACGGAGGTTCAGGAAGTGAAGTACATACTTTATTGACAAGAAATGACTTTTATAGTACATACATTACAATGAAGCGAATGCAGTAGGCGTAACAATTGATAAGGAAAATGACGATTCATATGCGTAACCGAAAATGGGTGTAATAAGGAGTAAAAAGGAACATAATTGGTTATGATGTCATATATAGGTGGATCTATAAGATAATACTTGGCATAGATGCGCGCGCAGCAGCATGACGTGTGATTGACGTCCAACTAGGGGGTGAAGGGGACTTGACATTTAGCTCTACATGTGGAGACGAAAAGTCTGGGGGGTCAAGTCAACCTAATCCCAAATCATATCTAACATCCTATGTTTAAAGAACTATGTTATCCACAAAAGAAGGACTCTCGGACAGAATCTATTCTATACTGACTGTGCGTGCGTGTACAAGCGTCTAAGTGTCTACACTAAATGCGAGGGGGTAGGAATATTCCATGGTAACAGGACTATGAATTACTTGCATAAAGACAGAGAAGCCGAGCCATTGCTCGGTAGCTGGAAGAATGTTTATTTAAACTACTAGACAGGAATGCATCGGCTAAGGGGTGAAGCAGATAACTCGAAGGTGAAATACAGTTCTTGGCAGAGAATAGGCTGATGTCAGGCTTCGTGAGCCGCGCAGAGAATGAGACAAAGTTCATGGTCACAGATGCAGGCTCAGACTGGAGTTTTCAGAGGCAGAAGGCAAGAAGAGTTTGACGACAGAATCAGGGCCTACTTGCCTGGACTGTAAAATGGCATAGGTGAACCATATAAAGCCGGTGGCTTTTCATACTTAGGAATGGAATATCCGGCCTATTCATGGCGGATCTGACAGAGGACATGTTGACGGTGGACGCACATGTGTTTGCGTCTTCATAACTGGAACTGGAGGAAACATACATGTACTTGTAACATGCACATGGAACCGTTGGGGTCCAAGATAGGGGACATAACTGACCAGAAAAATCCATATTTCCACATTCCCTCCTTGTCCCCTACTTGCCCGTCAAGAGATATCAATCCTCATTAATCCATTGATCTGTTCATATAACATCATTTGTTCTTCTTTCTTCTTCCGTGACGAATAAAATCTTGGTGGTGGAATACACGATGTGGCACACAGGCCACAGATCGCTGGTCCACATTGTAGACATAGACAGCAACTGAATAGTATGAGAAGGCCAATACCTAGGAAGGATAGAACTCTCCATCCCCAGGCTGATATCACACTCCAAAACCAACCGGACCAAGTCCAAGTGCCTGGGTTCTGGTGTATCTGGCTTACAATCTTATGAAGGCGAGTTATAGCTTTATATACAGATGGCGAATTTTCTGGTATGAATACGCAGCAGCTTGATCCGATGACCCTACAAGCTCCGCCCCTATCAGCCAGGATGACGTCAAGGACAAGACGATTTTGAAGCACAACAATCCGCATAGCAGACTGCTCTTCTGTTAAATTGCCTAAGGCGGAAATAGTTTCATTCACTACCGCTTCAAGGGTTCTAGTTAATCTACGTATCAGCTTACTATTAGTAACAGTACCTATATAGGGAAAGATGCCTTTATTGAAATCTGTGTATTTTTCCCATGCTGTTTCAGTGTAATCGACAATTGGGAGATCTCTCCGCTCTCTGTTGTGTACTAAATGAATATTTCTATAATAATCAGGAGGAGCTAGGAAAACAGGTGGCAAAAGGAATGCAATGTAGCAGGTACCATCCCAATCTAGAGGTAGACGCATATATGCAGTCTGACCACATATAAAGTAGGAGTGGCGATAAGCTCTAAATGAAGATTTGCCTTGATCACTGAATTCTACTGTAGTAGTGCATTTACTATGGCCCATATGTATGGAACCAACTTTTCTTACACACAATTCACCTTTCGCTGGGAATACTGACATGGTTGGTAAAACTAGTTCAACTTCGGATTCGACATTTAGAACCATGAGATTAGGAGTAAAGTTACCTAATCCATATACTTCGTTTTCTAGATCAGTTCCTGTTCCTTTGGGGCGACCCTCCTTGTCAGGGTAACAGACTTTGAATAAAACTAGGTTCAGATTTCCCCATACCCACTGGTCTTGGTAAACGGATGTATCTGAGTCTATGGAATTGATTAAACTAAACCATGCTCCACAGGAGCCATTATGTGTAAACGGATGTGGAAAGAAAGGCAGGACTCCTTCATAATTCTGATAGGGAGGGAGCCGGCCACACACCCAACAATTAGTTGCATTACTAGTCTGATGGGAATGATGTAACATACTAATGAAAGTATTATTGCGCAGCGCAAGTCTATAAGACAATTCATGCGGGGGTAAGTCACTAAAAGAATGTTCAGCAGTAACATTGTAAACGTTTCCGGCAATAGGGTAATATATGTGCAACAATATACTTGCAGTAATTATTAAAAGACTTAAGAAAAACAAGATTAATAATGTCACTATGCAATGGCTACGCAGTGATTTACAATACGCCTGTCGTTTCATCATTTTTCGCGACTGTCCATGATTCAGGTCTAGGCGATACATGTCGGAGACAGATTCAACCGCTTCACCTAGGAGAGGACTTAAACAATCAAATCGTCCGACGGCCTAGGCCTTAATTTTAGTTTATAGAGTTCTTTACTGTCGGCCTCAGCCAGAGGTAGTTTTGAGTCAATTGGTGAGGACACACGAGGTGGGCTGTTTACATCTGAAGGAAGTCCATGAAATTTCTTGATATGACTTGAATGCACCCATCCTTTCCTGCCCTCGATCTTCACGGCTGTCCTTGTGGTCAGCAGGACCAGCTGGGGTGTCTTCCACCTGGGCTCCAGCTGAGTCTTTCGGTCGAAATTTCTCACAAGCACAAGGTCCCCCGGAACTACGTCATGGGGTTTCACCTCAGTGTTGTCGGGAAAGGCTGCAGCTACCTGTGAACGACAAGATTGTAGTGCAGACATCAAGGAAGCCAAGTAATCTGTCAGCATATTACAGTCAATATCAGTTATTTTGCGTGGTATAGGCGTCCCCCACATATTTGGTGGTCTGCCGAAGATCACCTCATACGGGGATAGCCCTGTTCGAGAGTGTGCTACCATTCTCATGTAGAAGAGTGCAACTGGTAACGCTACTACCCAGTCGACACCTTTCTCTCTGCATATTTTGGACAGTCTGATTTTCAGTATCTGATTATGTCTTTCTACGAGACCTGCTGCTTCGGGGTGTCGGACACAGTGAAATTTCCACTGATAACCTAACAGAAGTGAAACATGTTTCATTAATTCGGATGAGAACGGCTGGCCGTTATCTGAGTGAACAACACGTGTAAACCGTATCGTGGGAAGAATTCTCGAACTAACTGTTTGGCAGTAGTCGGGGCAGTGTAATCTGAAACCGGGTATGCCTCCGTCCAGCGGGACAGAGCGCAGACAACTACGAGAACATATTTGAATCCTCGACATCGTTCCATCTGGATATAATCCATCTGGAGTACTTCAAAAGGGTGATTAGGAGGATGAAATCCACCTTGTTCTACGGGAACACTTTTTCCTGGGTTGAACTGGCAACAGATCATACAGGTACGGACCTTTTGTTTGGCTGCTGCTCGTAAATGTTTATTGAACCAAATGTGTTGAATGCTGTCTAGCATAGCTTTTTCTCCTAGATGTGCTGGACTATGTATAGTGTTAACTATAACTTGGACCATTGAATCAGGAAGGAACCACACAGACTTTTCCTTCATCATCCATCCTTGGTCCGTTTGGATCCCTCCTAATTCAGTCCATTTCCTTATTTCGTCTGGTGTAGCATGTGTCTGTATGTCAATTACGTCAAGGGTAGGATCTTTAACTGTCATACAATGTGTCGGCATCGGGACTATTGTCTTTGTCATGTCGGATGTTTGGGTTTGAGCAGTCTGTTTAGCTGTTCTGTCGGCTAGATCATTGCCTTGAGAAATGATATCAGTAACCTTCGTATGAGCCTTACATTTCATAATTGATATTGCAGTAGGTAGATGTATTGCATCTAATAAGGCATGAATGAGGGGTCCGTGCTGAATGTGGGCACCGTGGGAAGTTAAATAACCTCTCTCTCGCCATAGCACGCCGAAGTCATGTACAACTCCGAATGCATAACGTGAATCAGTGTATATGTTGACTTTTTTATTTGTGGCTTGAATACAGGCTTGTGTCAGAGCAATAAGCTCTGCGGCTTGAGCTGACAAAGTATTTATACGATTAGTTTCAATGACTTCAGTATCTGTTGTGACTGCGTAAGCAGCCACCAACTCTCCTGTATTTGTTCTCATACATGAACCATCTACATACAATGTCAGGTCTGGGTCTGACAATGGGACATCGGTTAAGTCTTGTCTAGGTTTCGTCGTTATTGTAATAACTTCAATACAGTCATGGGCTAGTGGGTCTGTTCCGGTTACTGGCAAAAGTGTGGCAGGATTCAATGTGTTACAGCGTCTGATTTCTATGTGTGGCTGAAACAATGTAAGTTCGTACCCTGTAAGTCGCGCTATAGTCAAGTGTTGTGTTTGCGTTCTATTTACAAGAACCTCTACTGCATGTGGTACTTGAACTGTCAATGGATGTCCTAACACTATGGCATCGCTTTGTCTGATTGCTAAAGCTGTCGCTGCCACTGATTTTAGGCATGCAGGCAAAGCCTGAGCTACGGGATCTAATGTACTAGAAAAATAAGCACATGGTTTGTGTGCTCCTGCTTGTTCCTGTGTGAGTACTGACAAGGCAGTACCTTCGCGTTCTGTAACAAAGAGTGTAAACTGTTTTCTGTAACATGGCGTTGCTAAAACAGGTGCTTGACATAAAGCTTTCTTTAGGCTTTCAAAAGCTTGTGTATGTTCCTGAGTCCAAGGGAGAACAGTCGATGTGGCTGCCTCCTGTATTGTCAACTGAATGAGTGGTTTTGCTAGAAATGCGTACTGAGGGATCCACTGCCTGCAATATGACGTGAGGCCTATGAAAGCCCGCACCTCCTTTTGTGTCTTGGGTATTGGCATGTTAGCTATTAACTGAATGCGGTCGGGTGTAAGCTGCCTTCCCTCCTTGGACAGCGAGTGTCCAAGATAAATAACTTGCTGGACACAGAATTGCAGCTTAGAAGGGGACACCTTGTGCCCCTTTTCGGCTAGAAATTGTAAAACTGTCAGTGATGCTTTTTCACATTCCGGTTCACTTCTCGCGGTGATCAACAGATCATCGACGTATTGAAGCAGAGCAGTGTTAACTGGCATGTGGATACGGTCGAGTTCTCGTTTCAGTGCTTGGCTATAGATGCTGGGGCTTTCTGTAAATCCTTGAGGTGCGCGTGAGAATTTAAAGCTACGTCCATTCAAACTAAATCCGAACAAATATTGGCTTTCCGGATCTATTGGGACGCTGAAAAAGGCATTCTTAAGATCGATTACAGTAAAGAATGTCGCTTCGGAATCAATAGCTGTCAGTAATGACGAGATATCTGGGACCACAGGAAATTGTGGCACAATGCATTTGTTTAATTCGCGCAGATCAATAACCAATCGATATACTGGCGGGGCCTTTGGATCTGTTCGTTTAAGAATCGGAATTATCGGTGAATTACATACATTGGAGTCTGTTTCTACAACTACTCCTTGGGTAATGAGCTCGTCAATGATTTGTAGTAAAGCCACTACAGCATCTGGTGGTAACTTGTATTGTCGCATTCGTGGTAGCACCACTCCTGCCTTTAATGTGACTCGATATGGTGTAATATTCATGCATCCAACATCAGTAGGGCCTTGTGCCCATAGATGTGTAGGTAAAGTCTGCAGTCGGGGATCCATGTCTCTAGACACATAATGACCTTTAAAATCACGTAAAAACAACCTTACTCCTTCCGGAGAACAACATATTATAGCTCCTAGAGCTTTCAGTGTTTTTATTCCTAACAGATTTTCTGGACATGATTTAGTAAGCAATAAATCTGTAGTTCGGGTCAAAGGTCCTATCGTAAGTGGGAGAGGCTGTGATACTTCATTAACAATAGGTTTTCCTGAAAAACCAAGGGAAATATTCTGTGAGCCTGAGAGGGGTGCCCCTGGAACTTCACTACGTTTTATGGTTGTTCGACTTGCCCCTGTATCGAGTAAAAATTTTCTGTCTTGGCCTAACAATTCACTATGTACATAAGGTCCTTCTTGATCTACAGGGATCTCGATAAGGGGTAAGTCAACTTCCCTCTCTAGGCTGGTTCATGCGTATCGTTGATAATCAGGGTAGTCGTACTGTGCGGTCTGGTACAGTTGTCGTGTCGTGGTTTGTGTGGCAGCAACAGGCAGCGCTGGTGCAGCTGGCACAAACTGTATAGACTGTTGTGAAGCTGGCATGGACTGTGCATGCTGCGGAGCTCCTTGTTCATTCTGGTCCTGTCTAGGTGGCCGTGGTCTTTCTTGTGTTTTACCTATGGCGATATTATGTTTCAAAACTGGACAATCGTGTACGTAATGACCTGGCTTTTTACAATAATTGCATGTCCCTTTTACAGGTCCGGCTGAATCACCGGAATGTGTCATACCCTTTTTATGTCCTTCAGCTGGAACTGTCTGAGAAACTAGCATTTTCATTTTTGTGTCTTTCATGCGTCTGTGTTCATGTTCTTGTTCCTCTCTAATTCTATTGTGATGGTACTGTAACATTTGTAACATTTGTGATGGAGTGTTACCTTGCCAGGTACTCTCGAATTTTAATACTCTATTCTTTACTTGGGGCAGGGCATTTTCTACTAATTTTGTTACAAACAGATGTGGGTATGATTCGCTACTCGCTTTTATGCCACTATTTATACCAAAACATTTTTCAAATCGGGCATAGTAATCACTAGTGTCTTCATCTTGCTTCTGTTTACAGGCTGAAATTGTACCCCAATCTTCCTTTTTTGTAGTTAGTAAACGTGGCAGTACCTGTACTAATAAACCTGGTAGTGCTTTAGTTTTATCCCCGAGTCCTGCTCCTGCAGTTCGGGCCTTTTCTTCTGCTTCTAATACTGACCATTCTATCTTTTGGTCTCCTACCTCCCACTCTTTTTCCCTGAGTTTCTCATAAATGCCAGCAGGCATCAATACCTTTAATATTGTCATAATGTCGGGATAGGTATACTCTCCCATGAGTAACATGTCTTTAATTTCTCGGTGAAAACCCGCTGGATCTTTGTCATGACTGGGTACCACTTTCTTCATTTCTAACAATTCTATTTTTGATATGGGCGTATATACAAATACGCGCTTAAACTCGTTGTCCTCGCCCTTTATTGGGTGCACTTCTCGTAAGGGATTCTGTCTATCCATGTAATACGTGGTTCTTTCCTTGATGGGCAATGAGACACGGTCTGAACATACAAAAAGAATATACTTCTTTCTTGATTCTAGAATTTCTTTAATTAATTTAGTACCTGAACCTCTCCATCTATTCATAAGCAATTCAGTCAATATGTCAGGTAAGGGACCAGGGTCCGAATGCTGACTCTGATATAGTATAATGAGTTGTTGAATCATATAAATCCCAGCTAACCGCTGTTCATCTGGGGTGAGATTCAAAAATGCGCGTGCTACTGTATCATCACTATATTTTCCGGGACTGTCCACCCAATGGACAGCTGCCCTAGCTAAATCTTGTTCATCCATAGAATCGAGGAAATGATAACCCCTTCGTTCTCGGAGTAGTTTGTCGGCGGCTTGGAACGAATGCTCGTTAGACCTGATGTTAATTATAGGTATTTGGAAATTCCTGTTATTATCTGGACATATCGGACGTATCGGGTCAATAGGACATCTATTACTATTACAAGATCTTCCTTTACCTACATAGGCTATGGTGTCTGACTGTCCTGCGGGCAGTCCTGACCCTTCCTCCTCGTTTTGTTCGAACTCGTCTACCGCTAATCTTTCTTCGTGTAGGCGTTCTATTTCTTTACGGATCTTTCGGCACATGGCTATTATACAATTTTGTTTATCATGTCTACCTTCTGATATATTCTGGCTCCATCTGGTAAGAATTTGCATTGCTTCCGGGTCTACCCCCGGTCGGTCTTCATTTCTGATCACACAATTTATGAGGAAACGTAACAGTTCCCCCTGTATCTCCACTTTCTGGTATTCCATAGCTCTGTTAATACATTCTGGATTTCGCCCTGTTTGGACAAAATGGTATATTTTATCTAGATGCGCAGTCATTCCTGGTAACTTCCCTAAGTACACTGCGGCTCGTCTGATACGCAATGATGCCATGATCATTTCGTCCTCTTTGCCGGGCACAGGGTCATATCTACAATCTATAAGAAGTTCCTTAAGCGTACGGGCATTTATGAGTTTGGGGGTACGTGAATGTGCTGACTCTTGAAAAGTAAGTTTATTTATTCTGGGTGGCGTAGAAAAAATGTTACTAGCACCTCCCGTAGCCCCATCTGGGGTGTCGGGTGTGAAAGGATTCGTTGAACGTGACACAGCAACTATAGGTGTGGACACAGCTATAGAAGCAGCTGTAGGAACAGATGTAGAAACAGATGTGCTTGCCGGAACTTGTGACACGATCTGTTGCTGTAGGGATACGGGTACTGGGTCTTGGCGTTGAACCTCCCTGATAGGCGGTCTATGTGGGGCGGAATTAGCATACTCGGGAGCTGCGTCATCTAAATATGAGGAAAGAAAAACATCTTCTGCGGTTCTAGGATGCCCCTTAGGATGTACCTTTATTGGAAATAATGGGGGCGGCAAGTCTTTCGGTGTTTCTGGAGTAGCTTTAGGTAATCCTTCGGCCAGAAGGGGATACATACCATTCATAAGGGCATTTCTTTGTCTGTCTACTTGTTCTGATTTCACTCGGATACCTTCCTCAATTAATAGATTTTCTCGAACTTTATTGGAATTCTCTTTACTCTTCTCCTCCTGTCTACGTGCTTTTTCTGTACGTCTATGAGATTCTTTACGCCATAACTCAACGGCATCTTTCTGTGACTGTCTGACTTTCCTTTTCCATAACTCTTCTTCTACTTTCATGATGCACTCTGCATCCCAGGTTCCCGCTGTGGGCCACCTCTGACTTTCTGGTAATTCCTTGGTGTAGTCTACCCATAAATCAAGAAATAATATAGCGTCTAAGCCATGTTTATGATACATGAAGTACCCTGGAGTGTCCCTAGGAGGAATAGGAACGGCTTCTTCGAGTACCCCTTTTCTTGTAGTGATCTGTCTTAGTTTCGAAAAGAGCGGCATATTGAGAACTGATCTGATACTTAATCTTGAACACACTTAGTACAAAAGCACAATAATGAACAACCATTCATACCACAATATGCAGGACGTTTAACACATTAAACATTAAACATTAAACATTTTTTAACCTTTAAAATAACCAACAATGATGATCGTCTGCATAACTAATCACTAAGCATAATTCTTTGACAATAACTAGATACTTCGGAATACTTGATATACTGCTAAACAGTACATATACACTGCTAAAACAGTGCAGACCGGATTTGTGTACCCAAACCCGTCTTGACCGGCACAACCTATGTGCACGTCAGAAATGCCTCCCCAGTAATGGTACTCACCGGGTAGCTTCGGAAACGGAAGGCCTCGGAGACTGAACTTGGACCGGGCTGGACTCGACTCGACTCGTTGGAAACTGGACTTGACTTCGAACTGGTGGGCCTCTGTATACCTCGGATCTTGCTCTCTCAGCTAGGCTCTGGTCGGGATACTTCGCACTTCTCACCGCCTCGTCTGGGTGTTGATCGCAGCCTCAGTCGCCCCCGCTTGACCGGAGGGAGATACAGGAAATCCTGCTGGTACGCGTTATTGTCCGTCCAGCTGTGGCAGGAGACCGGGCCTGCAACTCACCGCCGGCGCGTGAGATGAGAAAGTGTCCCTATTCGGGCGCCATTCATGTGGTAAATAAAATTCATTACCGGGACTTAATTTGATACGGAAACATAATAAAATAGCTCAGTAAAATGAGAGGCAGAATCCGTGGTATTAGAGGTTCGGAATGGGCTTTATTCCAATGATCGATTATAATCGGTTGCTCCAAGTTCCATCACCACGGAGGTTCAGGAAGTGAAGTACATACTTTATTGACAAGAAATGACTTTTATAGTACATACATTACAATGAAGCGAATGCAGTAGGCGTAACAATTGATAAGGAAAATGACGATTCATATGCGTAACCGAAAATGGGTGTAATAAGGAGTAAAAAGGAACATAATTGGTTATGATGTCATATATAGGTGGATCTATAAGATAATACTTGGCATAGATGCGCGCGCAGCAGCATGACGTGTGATTGACGTCCAACTAGGGGGTGAAGGGGACTTGACATTTAGCTCTACATGTGGAGACGAAAAGTCTGGGGGGTCAAGTCAACCTAATCCCAAATCATATCTAACATCCTATGTTTAAAGAACTATGTTATCCACAAAAGAAGGACTCTCGGACAGAATCTATTCTATACTGACTGTGCGTGCGTGTACAAGCGTCTAAGTGTCTACACTAAATGCGAGGGGGTAGGAATATTCCATGGTAACAGGACTATGAATTACTTGCATAAAGACAGAGAAGCCGAGCCATTGCTCGGTAGCTGGAAGAATGTTTATTTAAACTACTAGACAGGAATGCATCGGCTAAGGGGTGAAGCAGATAACTCGAAGGTGAAATACAGTTCTTGGCAGAGAATAGGCTGATGTCAGGCTTCGTGAGCCGCGCAGAGAATGAGACAAAGTTCATGGTCACAGATGCAGGCTCAGACTGGAGTTTTCAGAGGCAGAAGGCAAGAAGAGTTTGACGACAGAATCAGGGCCTACTTGCCTGGACTGTAAAATGGCATAGGTGAACCATATAAAGCCGGTGGCTTTTCATACTTAGGAATGGAATATCCGGCCTATTCATGGCGGATCTGACAGAGGACATGTTGACGGTGGACGCACATGTGTTTGCGTCTTCATAACTGGAACTGGAGGAAACATACATGTACTTGTAACATGCACATGGAACCGTTGGGGTCCAAGATAGGGGACATAACTGACCAGAAAAATCCATATTTCCACAAGACACAGGGAGTCAACCTGGGTTGGAGAAACCTAACTGTGCATGTCTGTTTGGCTGGCCTAATCCGGCCGGCCAAACAGACATGCTCACTGAGAAGTGCACTAACCACTCCTCTGTGTGACCCCCGCACCGCCCACCCTACACTCCCTAACTCGGCCAGCAGCTGAAAAATAAAACGAGAATAAAAGATGGTTTTATTTTTCTGCTGCTGACGTTCCTCCTCAATTGTGAAGGAGCCGCCACTGATAGATCCCACAATATGTTTTCCTCGATATTCTGATGGAAAACCAGAGTATCCGACTGCTGCTTCCCTTCACTGATCAGAGCACTTATTCCAACCAGTATCTTTTCCTGCTCCAGCGTCAGTGAACTGACGTATACGCAAAGGCAACGCAAAGCGCTTTACAAAGCGCCACGATAAATAAATATTCAGCCTGAATCCCCTCAAAGTCCATAAACTCGCCATCCCAATAGCAAGAGTCTGCACGCCCCTCACCATCTCCATTAGGGTTTGGAAACAGATTGCTTTTATGGGGAATGCAAGAAACCATCAATGAAAAATGTATTGCCAAATTAGCATTATAGTAATGATGTCTCTGGAGCTAATGCACATTATGGATTGATGATGAGAGAGCAACAGTTCACAAAAAACTAATTCAAGATGCAATTTATTGCTCCTCCAGAATATTATGATCAACTGTGCTGCATCGGGGGTGAATCAATCTCCCTGAAGAACTCTGTCTATACCAATTATTTTCCTCATAAGCAGCGATATGGAACCGCCACGAGAGATATTTGTTCCTCTCGTGCGCGGCGGATGTATATTGTCGGAGCCGTCAGACAATTAGGGCTGTTTGTTACCATCTGACATAGACCATGCGAGAGCCCAGCACGAGGCAGTCAGTTTCCATTCAGAAGGAATGCACACAGTGGGACAGGGGACATGTTTGTCACATCATTTACAGCCACATGCGTGTTCCCCTGTAACTCCAGGGGGCCTGGGAGGAGGAGTTTCTGGTCCCATCAGAGTTATAAGATCTGTGCATCCTGGGCAGTTCACATGAACCCTACAACTGGGTTGAACCACTGGGAAAAAGTGATGAAATATCAAGGGAACCAGTTGCAGTACTCCAGAGACCCTGGTATATTCTCATTTCAAAGGGTGCACTCAGGGTACACTCAGGGTGCACTCAGGGTACACTCAGGGTACACCTTGTAAGAGCCAGAACCCTGTGCTCCAGAGAAGGTACTGATAATTCTAGGATCTCTTGATATCGGCGACCGCAATACAGCATTTAACAATGTAATGAGTTGCTGAGGTCATCACTTAAGGGTTATCAATGATTTCAGTGGATTTATTCTGATCGGCTCAAAAACTGTGGACAATTGTGTTAACAGTTTTAGGAGATCACATGGCCACATGCTCAGCTCCAAGTTCAAAACTTCCAATTACGTATCGCCCAGAGGTAATTTCCCGGCTTGCCCAAGTTGGTGGATAGCTCGAATTATTCATGTAACTCACATATTTCTACCTAAACAGTTGGGGCAGATTTATGTTCCCTGGCGCATCCCTGCAAATCAGCATGGATGTGCCAGGGAAGATGCGTCACGCAAGTTTGCCCTTGCGCAACAAACGTGACGCAACTCCAGCACTGTTCCAACCTACCCTATCCCTAACATGGTGCGTCAAGCCTTACGCCTGCTTCAAGCAGGCGCAGGGTTTTGACTCATCAGCGTTGGGAAAGTGACTCAGTGAAATCTTATAGATATCACTGAGTCACTTTTCAGGGGCGTTCCTGCGACGGAACGCCCCCCCCTGAGTAGAAAGGCCCACATGAAACCTGACGCAGGTTTCATGTGGCGCGACGCTTTACACCGTGACGCATCTCCATAGATGCGTCACGATGTAAATGGGGCGCAACATGGCGCAGGGTTTATGCCTCCGCTGCGTCACAAAAATGATGCAACGGCGGCGTAAAAGTGGCGCAAGTCTGATATAAATCTGCCCCTTAATATTTTGTGTATTGCGCCTGTCTAGAAAGGCTTCATCGGGAGAGAAGGCTCCAGTATTGTTTTACAAGAAAAATGATTCATGCGGGACCGCACTGAAAAGACCCGGCAAGTCCTAGATGTGTCCGTGGCTGCTTGTGTTCTCATTTAGGGGGGGTGCTGCTCACCAGTTTGGGCTGAACTGCCTCTTTGTCAGCATGGTCCAAACTGATTTCCATATGGTTGGCACTTGTCTATAATGCATCGGTGAGCAAAGAAAGGAAAGGGAGGCATTCAAAGCCATAGCTAGTAGGCAGGATTAGTTCAAGTATCTCGAGCCATCAATTTGTGTCTTTGTCTTTGCTCTTAGAGGGGACGGGTCATTAGTGTGCTAAAGAGAGGGATTGCTTGAAGGCAAATGAGTCCTAGGTTATCTTGGTTTTGTTCCAACACTCAGCTGCCATGGGCAGCAGGTAACACCCCAGTTATAGTGTGACAATGTTAGGGTGATGCGTAAATTAGGGCTCAGGCCTAGGTCTACAAGGTCTGGCTTTCTCACCCACGGGTGCCTGGAATGAGTTCCATGATCTAGCGCTTGAACGGAGAAGTACAGGTCTGTCTTTCTCACCCACGGGTGCCTGGAATGAGTTCCATGATCTAGCGCTTGAACGGGGAAGTACAGGTTTGGCTTTCTCACCCACGGGTGCCTGGACTGAGTTCCATGATCTAGCGCTTGAACGGAGAAGTACAGGTCTGTCTTTCTCACCCATGGGTGCCTGGACTGAGTTCCATGATCTAGCGCTTGAACGGGGAAATACAGGTTATTGTAGCCTCACACAGCCCCACTGGGAATACCTTCTGTAGTGGTCTCCGTGCTTTCTGGGTTGCTAGCAGTCCTGTAAAGAGGTCAGAAATGCAGTGGTAAGTCAAACCCAAGTGTCATCTTAAGAAACGCACACACAAGCAAGGTACTAAGAAAAGACGCTATATATGTTTAAAATTGTTTATTTCAACAATCTAATCCTGGTGCTTATAACATGCGTACCACACAGAATATAAATAAACAGCACAAATTCATTTCACTGACAGCAAGAATAATGTAATTATTTATAACATGATTTGAAAGTTCCTAGCATCTTAACATCCTAAAGACTACTTCTATGCGCTACCATATGTCAGCATGGAGTAGCTAACTTCCCTCAAGAGTTTCTCGGTGCAAAGCACACCACAGCTGGGTTGAACCACTGGGAAAAAGTGATGGAATATCAGGGGAACCAGTTGCAGTACTCCAGAGTCGCAGGTATATTCTCATTTCAAAGGGTGCACTCAGGGTACACTCAGGGTATACTCAGGGTATACTTGTTCACAGGAGATCATCTGTGATTATCAGATTCCAGCTGTGAAAGAATGTTCCCTTGGAAGGAAAGCACACATGGGCTGGGCTCATCTCCTGTCCAGCTCACAGGTGGCATAGTGTCTGAGAAACGATGGACTGGGACGCGGCCCGAGCGATTGCCAGAGGCTGAGATTAATTCAAGCATTCCATCCATCACCTTGTTATTTTTGCAGTGCATTATGGGGTATTCCTTTACTTGAAAGACTAGTTACTTTCTTTTTGTGATGCAGCTGCCAGCAACAACATTTTAGTTTTTGTTATCTTTTTTCTTTTTTTGCCTGTGTGATGCGCCTGCTGCCTCTCACAGGTGCCCTTATCCTCCTGGGCACTTGCTCGTAGATATTCTCTCTCTCTCTCTGTCTCTCAAGCCCAGAAGTCACATGGACTAGTTGACCCCTCCCACCACCACCACAAGTTCGTGTGTGCCTTCCTTCCCACCTCCCCCTGACCCGCTCATGTCTCCTTCGGCCATGGGAGAGGAGGTGAACACTGGTTGCGCTTTCCATGCTGGGGCACCCCCCCTACCTAGAGCACAAGAAAGGGGCTTGAATTTCATTAAGGCTGATTCGGGGGGAAATGTCCGCTATTCTACGTGCACAAACAAACACAACAAAAGTAAAATTGACTCTGGATAAGCTCTTGTGGCCATAAATGTATAGGAAAATCCACATCTCTGATTTCCCTGCATTGTGTCATTGAAAAGTTACAATTTACATACTCAATCTAAAATACAAAAACAGTTTAAAAACTTTAGATTTTATACTTAAGCGAAAGGGAGAATTCTTTTTGGATTTCCAGCTGACTTATAGTCCCTTAGCAGGACGTAACCAATTTATTCAGGGTCACGTGCCACAGTGCCACCTGCGCACAAATGCAAGGCTGCCCCCAACAGTCTTCCTCGCCCGCCTGCAGACGCGCACACACGTTCAGCGGGGATACTCCAGCGGTTTAGCAGTCCATCTCATTTTTGGTCACTGGATGTTACAGGCCAAATCTTCTTTTGGTAGAACCTTCCAGGGTGAGAGGCTTCATCAGAGATACTCAATCTGGGGGTCCAAAATTAAAAAAACTGGGGATTCACACCGGGGAGAATCTGCTTGCTACAACATCCCACCCCATGGTCTACCAGTATCACAGACAATAGCACGTCTACTGCATTGTCACAATAAGATAACTCAACACAGCCCTTTCATGGACTTCTGCCCACAGGCTCCAGGAGCATCCTTCCATGAGCAATGCACTTTCAATAAACATGCGTTCGCCATGGACATTGCCAAGGGTCTGTCCGGTACAAGACAATTCCCACTTTACCAGTGTGGTACATCGGCGGTGAACGACTGGGCCATATAAATAGAAACATACAAGGGCTGAGGCAAGAAACAGCCATTCATCCTCCGGATGCAGCACCTTCTAGGTCCAAATGGAGAAAAACACCAGGTTTTTACAGGAAACAGCTAGTGTCGTGGCAAAGTACAATAACTGGGTACATGCCTTAGTGTGTGTGCTGAGATCTCTAGATAGGAAAAGTATGTGGACGTGTGAATCTGTGTATGTAATTTGCGAATAGGAGTCGGTGGTGATTCTATGTGCATGGAGGAAGATTTTCTTGTGTGTGGATATCTACATCCAAGCACCAGTGTGTGTGTATGTTTTTAAAATTATGTTTGCATGTATACTTTGTGGGAAGAATCCAAAAGAGTGCGAGAGAGTGTGTGTGTGTGTGTGTGTGGCGGGGTGTGTGCGCGCGCACACATGTATGTATGTGTGCGTCTCTGTGACGTGCTTTGGAGGGCCAGATTTCATAGTGTTCAAGATTAGTATAGGATACTATTAACAATAATATTTCATAATTTGACAGATGAATGGAGGGATGAGGGTGTCCCAGAGCAGGTGGCAGGAGAGCAGGCTTATTCTGGGAAGCCCCCTAAGATTCCAGCATGAAATGGATGCGAATGGATCGCTGGTAAATGAAGCCAAACAGCAGCCATTGCCTTTGTGGCAAGTGGGTACCAAAAGGTGGCCTTGCCTCCCCCTGAGTCTGAGAGACACTTGTTTGTAATTCCTTCATGTACATGATGCTCAGAATGAGATGTCCCTCTCCAGCCTCAGCTTACAATATTAAACAACAGCCAAAAGAAAACAAGACTTTGTGATGATATTGTAGGCACCGTCAAGAGAGCGCTGAGAATATTAAAGCCCGAAGACAGAGCAATCAACTCTCCAGGGAAGAGCATCTAGTGTCTGCTGGGGCCCGGCTCAGAGATGAAATGCCTTAGAAAAGAAAATACACATCAAACATTCAAGACCTGCTCCTCCAGGAGAATTAAAAGAGGAAGTATAAACTCTGCAAATAGGTGGAAAACCTATCCAGTCTTCATTCTTTTATGAAAACTTTGAAATTCTGATGCAAAGTGATGGACAGTTCTCCTAAGAACAGTCTTCTTGTGGCAAAATCGTCCTTAATAATGTTTTTATTTATGGAAAACTCATCCACGACTCCACTAAATGCAGATAATTTACTAGTTTACTGGAGATGTTTTGTGAAGGAGAGACGCTTTGCAAATTCTTGAGGCTGAGAAGTTAGTACATTTGCTAAAGTGTTAGACTCTTTAGTTATCGCCTTATTCCGCAGTACTGTTCCTATCACCCATGGTAAAGGTGCAGGTGTTTTTGACATTTCGCGGATCCTCCACTCAGAGGCCTGTCGAAGACTCTGCCTCACTCTGTCCTAGGGTACTCTGGAGCCACCAGTGGGGCACATTCGCCTGCCTGGAAACACCATAGAGTGGGGATCCCCATTTCAATAACTCTTCTATAGGCCCTTTTATTCAGCAAATTATTTGCCATCTTCTGAGATCAGTGCATTTGGACCCTCCTTGGCCTGTCTTCATCACTGAATCCTGGGATGGGGGAGGTGGGATCTACCTCTTACTACTCACAGACGCGCACCTTTACAGTAGTCCACGATCAGTGGGTTAATACTCCTGCTGTAGAGCTTTCTGAGAGTAATCTGCGGGTCACGTGTTTGATTAGCAAGCTACCTTTAAGCATTTTGTGCATTGGGACTTGCAGGTGTGTGTCCCTATTCACCCCGAGGATGCTAGAAGTGCCAATATGCAATGTTCTCCTGGCTTAAAACCCAGGACTGGAAGAGGGTGTCACACATGTCCTGGGGCCACTTCACCACTACATCCTTTGAGTCACGGCTCACTGTTTGCACGAAACAAGAGCAACAATAGTCCTACAGACAAGAAGCGAGTAATTACTCCTGGTAACAGAGCAGAAAAGTGTGCACACAATTACAGGTGGTGGGTGTCGGGCAGTCCCTGCTGTGTGACTGTTTCTGAAATGAGAAAGACTCCTGCTGTAAGACTTCCAAACCACAACCAAAACTATGGAAACATTGTATGGCTTCTAGAGCAGTGACCAGAATCCATGGAAGGAAGAGTGCTGGAATGGAGGGGCGTGGCCCCAGTCTACAAGGAGAGCTGAGAGCAGAGAGAGTGTCACAAATCGTTGCAGGGTGATTTGCACAGAGTGTCGCCAATCGCATCAAGGGAAATTAATTAAATTTTGACAACCTTACATTTTTTAGGTCTTGGCTAGACAGGGATTGTGCTATCTCTTCTAGACATGTGGGGGCATATTATCAAGCAGCAGCGATAATTATCGCTGAACGCGCTTAGCGCGTTTTTTTCTAACGCTGGCTTTCATTGGAATTCATCGCCATGCTAGCGCTCTATTAACAACGCTTAGCGCAATGGCGAAAAAAAAATTCCAGCGATAGCGGGGAAATGGGCCAACATTGCTGGAAAATCAGCGATGTTTACTGAACAACGGCGAAAAGCTTGTTGATATGACCTTGTAGTCATAACCCCATAATCAACCTCCCATGTTCGGTATGCCTAAATCAGGATTTTAACAGACGTTAGAATCCAGCGTTAATGGCGCGTTAGCACGATTATGTTTATCGCTACACCAGACGGGACCTCGTTGTTAACATCGCGAAGCTGCGTTAGCGATATTGTCCCGTGGAGTTTTGTCAGGCACGCCTAATTTGCATCTCATTAGCGATGCGATGCATGATGAAAACGTGCGCTAAGACATGGAAACACGCGCTAGCGTGCCCTTGTTAATTTTGTGATACAATTATTGCCGGTTTTCGGCCGAAAACGTCCGCTAAAGCGGCGATAATGGGCTTCATAATACGCCCCGTAGTATATAATTTGTGGGCTTCATCCCTTAAACAGGCTTCCCATTTGCTGGTTCCATCATCGCTCTCCTGTTCTTTCTCCCCATTTGTCCAAGGCCTGCATTTGCCATGTCTCTTCCTTTCTTTAGCCGTCCCAACGGCAGGGACCAAGTACTATATCAATCCACTGGTCACATTCTAGCATCTGTTATACTTTTCTCTTACTTGAATAGCAATTCACATGATCGGTCCTGTTTTCACCCACTCCCAGCTCTGCTTCATTTTTGTAAACAGGCCTGTAAATCTTGTTCTTATCTTGTCACATTTGCTGAGCATTCAAAGACTGAGATCAAATGTTAGATGCTGTTTTCCAATGCAGCCTGTTTACTGAATGTCCTGGTGTTGCTTGTTTTCTTGTTTTTTCTATATCTGTTACTCTTACAATGCATGCTTCTTATCTCTACTTTTATCCTCTTGCATCAAAGTCTCTGTGTTGTTGGCCTCATCCTCTAAGCCTCCCTGCCATTTGTTATTGTTGTGCATATTTACATGTCCTTTCTCTGTGTTCCAGGCATATATATTCTGTCTTTACAATTCCTTTTCTGTCTCCACTTCTGTTTCATTTAGTGGGCATGCAATGTTTGTCTTTTCAATCAGCTAGTCCTCAAACCAAGTCAGTGTTGCTGTTTCTGCACACAGAGGCTTGTACAACATGCTTGTAGTATTTTAGCCCTTCAACGCTTCGTCAGGTGTTAGTGAGCGATATATAAATACAATTGTGTTCAGTTCACCTCTGCCTCTATGTGCTGGTCTGTTATTGGTGCCTTTGAAATAGGCAGTGAACTCTGGGTGACAGCAGTTGCCCAGCACCAGGTTTTCAAAGAGGCATGAACTGCAGCTGGCACCTCAGGCAATAGAGCCCTGTTTTCTTTTTTTTTGTTCGAAATCTGGGTCTGGGACACGGTTGCTGAGTCCTTCCAGTCCTACAAGTCACCCTTTTTCAGTTACCACATGGAAAAATGTAAAAAATAAATTGAGCGCGTTTGAAAAACTTACCACCAGAATAAAATCATAAGTCCAGCTGTCATTACCCGATTACTCAATTTTGGCGGGGAGGCGCACGGTTCAAGCCCCTTGTGTTCATTTCACAACTTCATGCATTTTGGCACAGGGAAGCAAACCTCAAGGGCTCAATGCAGGGTGACAGGAAGACATACTGCGAGAATGGCGAACACAAGAGCGGCTCCCAATCACTGATGCAGAGGTGCATAGGGCACTCTTAATAAGCACAGCTTTCAGCGCCAGAAGGGTAAGACTTGGGCAGACTTACCACCAAGCAAATACACCCTGACATAGGGCAACTTCACTACACACATGCAACTTCCCGTGCCCAGAGAGCTAGGCGATGGCAGACTTCACACTAAACGAACACATCATAGCATAACACAGCCTCACTTTGTTTCCACACCCAGACTCCAGGTTGCAAGAAAGACCAGTGCTGCTAGCTGTTAATGCACTGTCCAGAGAGCGGACAGCACTATAAGTTAACATGAATTATTACTAGAACAGGAAGATGAAAAGGCAGAGAAAACACAGTGGCCCTTCTTGCACTATTATTTGATGCTCTAATCACACCCTCTGGGATAGTGAGGTTACGTAATAATGCATGCAGAATTCGGAATAATGCATTTCCCTAAATGTTACTTGGCTACATTTCTGTGGGAGAAAAAATAATCATATTTATACAAAACTCGCCTGAAAGTGGAGTAGGGAGATGAACCTGCAGTTCTTTGGTTCAGCTGTGTCAGCAGATAGTTTCTTCAGGATGGGCCTTACTTCCATGTGTTTCCCGTCCACAGGGAAGAAGGCTGAGGAGATGGAGGCTTTTAAGACTTTCTTGAGCTCATCGCTGATCATCTTGCTCCTGAGGTTGAAGATGTGGTGAGGGCAGGGGTCCGTGGGTACTCCCAAGTGTAACAAGTTAATGATGGCCTTTGTGGCTTGAGTTGTTAGAGGGTTCCAATGGATGAGCAGGTGTTTGGAGTTTGTGTTCGTGGGTGTGATCTTTTCGTAGATGGCTGAGATCTTGTCATGGAAGAAGTCAACCAAGGTGTCATACAGTTCTTGGGAGGGGGTGATGTTGTTCCCAGGTGCTGCGGGGTTGGAGAACTCCTTAACAATGGTGAAGAGCTCCTCTCTGTCATTTGTGTTGGCTTCTATCCAGTTTGCTATAGTTTTCTTCTTTGTTTTCTTCAGGAGGCAGTTGTACTGGGTGAGCGCTTTATTGAAGATGTTATGGCCTCCTGTCTTTTTGCTGTTCCGCCACTTCCTTTCTATTTGTCGGCAGTTGTGCTTGGTGGAGTTCAGCTCCACGGTAAACCAGCTGACTTTTCTGGCAGGTTCTTTGAGTTTACTGGCTTGGCAGGGGCAATCATGTCGGTGCATTCTGTGTTCCACTGGGAGAAGTTCTTCACAGCCTGTTCAGGGTTGGATGTTGTGTCTGGGAGGTGAGAATTTAACGCGTTGTTACACTGGTCTTCTGTATTCTTTTTCCTGTTTCTGTGCATGGAGCTGGAGAGCATGGTGCTCGTTTAGGTAGATCCTGTGATGGTGAAGTGGATGCTGTAGTGGTTGGTTCAGGTAAGATGCGAGACGTGGTTCTACTTGACTTTTTTTCTGGATGTAAAAATGGGGTCAAGCATGTGTCCTACGATGTGTGTGGTGTCGGTGACAAGTTGTTTGTGGCCGATGGCTCATGCTTTCCAGGAGATGGGTTGTATTGGTGTTGCGAGGGTTGTTGAGGTGGAAGTTTAGATCGCCTAGGAGGATGAGGTGTTTGGAGTTGATGGCTATCGGGACGATGAGGTCAGGGTTGGCATTGCAGCAGCTGGGGCGTGGTCCTAGTGGTCTGTATGCAAGGATGCCTCTGATGGTGCTTTTTCCATTTTTGTGTGAAGTTGGAAATTGAGGTGCTCCATCATCGAGGTCGAGTCAGTGGATGGTGTCCTTGTAGATCATGGCAATTAAACCTTTGTGTTTGTTGATACCGTCTTGGTGTGTTATCTTGTAGCTTTCAGCAGTAGCAATGGGAATATCTGGCATGGAGGCTGGGTTCAGCCAGGCCTCCATGAGGAAGAAGACATCCAGGGTGAGGGATGAGAGTGTGTACCAGATCTCTGTGGCGTGTTTGCCAAGCGATAGTGCGTTGAGTAGGTTGCACTGGGGTTGTGCCGTGGAAGTCTCGGTCAACATGGTGGAGGCAGTTGTGTTCTCAGTGTCTATGGCATTGTTGGACACTTCTGTGTTGTAGGTGAAGTGGTAGTGCGGTCAGGAAAACTGTCCTCTGGTGGTGTGTGGGGATGTTAGGCAGCAGTTTTTGTCATTGCGACTGAGGTCTAGGCCTCAGAAGTCTGCGGCAGTGTAGGTGCGTGGGGCAGAAGAACTAGGGTTCCTGGCGCTGGGAACAGTCCAGGCATGGACAGGCTTGCCTTTGGTGCACCGGCGGCCCACCCATTGCACATGTCTGCTGTGTAGCTGTGCTGTGGCCTTCATTAAGTTTATTATTTACCTGCAGCTCTAGTCCAGCGCTCTTCACTCACTGGAAGACTTGCCCTGCTATCACAGCCCTGCCAATTCACATGGCAAAATCGTGTGTGACACATTTTCAGATCTCTTTTTCACACATTCGTCCGGTGAAAACCCAATGTCACACATTGAGCATAGGGCGAGCTACAATACATAGAGTAGGTTTCCAGTTCGTGTGATGAAACCCCTGTGCCCTTGCCCATTCAGGGTTTTGCTTTCTGCCCGATCTCTAGAGGCAGGTTCAGAATCCATTGTTTTTAGGTCGAAGCCTACCATACAGCGCAGGTAAAAGCATCTTGGGGACATTCTGAAAGCTGACCAAATAATGCATTCGACCTATTGCTTACCATTGTCTTTGAGTTTTTTAACTTACATGTGCTTGCTTTCCATTGGCTGGTTCGATTTGTTTTAGGTGGTCTAGCATGCCCTTGCCCCTCCTGTGGAGCATAGCATGTTTACTGTATTCTTCCACGAATGCTCGCTTTCTGTAAACAGGCCTTTAAATTTGTTTTTTATCTTGCTACATCCACTCCGGATCTCCGACCGACCCGTGCCCCCATCATGTCTTCAACAAGGCAGCCTCTACCATCGCACCCCACCTCCGAGACATCATCAACACCTCCTTCAACACAGCAACCTTCCCGGAGAGCTGGAAGCACGCCGAACTCAGCGCTCTGCTGAAGAAACCAACAGCGGACCCGACCGACCTCAAGAACTTCCGCCCCATCTCGCTCCTTCCTTTCCCCGCCAAAGTCATCGAGAAGGTCGTCAACAAGCAACTGGCAGCCTTCCTCGAGACGAACGGATCCCTCGACCCATCACAGTCCAGATTCAGAGCCAACCACAGCACCGAGACCGCCCTCATCGCAGCCACCGACGACATCCGAGCCCTGCTCGACAACGGCGAAACAGCGGCACTCATCCTCCTAGACCTCTCCGCAGCATTTGACACTGTCTGCCACCGCACACTAGTCCAACGCCTCAACGACACCGGCATCCAAGGGAAGGCTCTGGAATGGATCATCTCATACCTCTCCGGCAGAACACAGAGAGTACGCCTCCCTCCGTTCCGCTTCGAGGCCACCGAAGTCATCTGCGGCGTCCCGCAAGGATCGTCGCTCAGCCCCACTCTCTTCAACATCTACATGAAACCCCTCGCTGCCATCGCACGCCAACACAACCTCAACATCATTTCCTACGCCGATGACACCCAGCTAATTCTCTCCCTCTCCAGAGACCCCGACACCGCCAAAGCCAGCCTGCACGAAGGGATGACAGACGTCGCTGAATGGATGAACATCAGCCGCCTGAAACTGAACACGGACAAGACAGAAGTCCTCATCCTGGGACCATCACCCTCCGCATGGGACGACTCCTGGTGGCCCCCGGCACTAGGCACCGCACCTGAACCGACGGACCACGCACGCAACTTGGGCGTCATACTGGACTCCTCCCTATCGATGGCCAGACAAGTCAACGCCGTCTCCTCAGCTTGCTTCCACAACCTCCGCATGCTCCGAAAGATCTTCCGATGGATCCCGACCGAGACCAGGAAGACGGTCACCCACGCTCTCGTCACCAGCAGACTAGACTACGGAAACACCCTCTACGCCGGTACTACAGCCAAGCTTCAGAAAAGACTTCAGCGTATCCAGAACGCCTCCGCCCGACTAATCCTGGACGTCCCCCGACGCAGCCACATCTCGTGCCACCTGAGAGACCTGCACTGGCTCCCTGTCAACAAGAGGATCACGTTCAGACTCCTCACCCACGCACACAAGTCCCTCCACGACCTAGGCCCAGGGTACCTCAACAGCCGCCTCACCTTCTACACGCCCACCCGCCGGCTACGTTCCGCTAACCTCGCCCTCGCCATCGTCCCTCGCATCCAGAGAGCCACCGCTGGAGGAAGGTAATTCTCCTACCTGGCAGCTAAGACTTGGAACTCCCTACCCGTCCACCTGCGGATGACCCAGGACCACCTGGCCTTCAGGAAACAGCTCAAGACCTGGCTGTTCGAGCAGTAGCAGACCCCCTTCCCCAAGCGCCTTGAGACCCTTACGGGTGAGTAGTGCGCAATATAAGTTCCATGATTGATTGATTGATTGATGGGCATTTAAAGATAGAGGTCAAATGTCAGGCTCTGTCTTCCGGGGTGGTTTGTATTTCTTTCTCTGACTTCAAAGTTAGAGAATTTGTACTTTATCTGACAATCTGGGAGAGTGAAAGGAAAGGCTTTTCTCTAACACACAAAAAAATTCAACTTTTGTAAATGAACCGTGCAAATATTTCAGAATATATCCGAATTAGGAAAGCACAAATGAAGTAAATATTTTTTCAATTCTGAAGTGTGCTGGAAACAAATATTTTAATATGATTACAATAATTCAATTTCCACACATTACTGTTTGTGCACTGTATAGTTTAATCAGTAAAACTGTGTCTGTCCAAATGTAATGGTATTTTAATTGAAAATGTATTGTCTGTAATGACAGTGCACTACCACACCATAGATACTCCACTCTACGTGACGCCACGCTACAAAAGTCTACTCCACTCTATGCCACTCTACACCCTTCCACGACACTCTACGCCACTCGAAAACGCTCTCTGCCTCTCCACTCTATGCCACGCTGGGATGCTCCACCTTACTCCGCTCTACTTCACTCTACGCTACTCCTGACTTTCCACTTTGACACACTACTCTACGTCACTCTAGTGTACTCCACTCAACTTCACACTATATTAATTGACTGTATGGCACCCTAGTCCACTCTATCCTACTCCACTCTATACCACTCTACTCCACTCTGTGCCACTCCACTCAACAAAACTCCACTCATTGACACTCTACAACACTCTACTGTATATCACACAACTCTATGCCACTCTATGCTAATTCACTCTATGCCACTCTCCAACACTCTATTCCACTTCACTCTACGACGCTTTATTCCATGCACTCCACTCTACAACACTCTACACCCCTCAACTCAATGCTTTTCCACTCTATGACACTCAAGTCATTCTATGCCACTCCAATCTACGACACTCTGCTCCATTCTACCCCACTCTATCAACTCCCTCTTTGCTTCTCCACACCACTTTACTCTACGCCACTACACTCTACACCACTAGTCTACTCTCCATCACATTACAACACTCTTTGCCCCTCCACTCCATGCCCCTCCACTCTACACCCCTCTACACCCTTCCACTCGACGCCACTCACTCAACACCTCATCATTCTAAGCCGCTCCACTCTACACCGCTCTACGCCATGACACTCTACTCTACAACACTCCACTCCACGCCACTCTCCTCTACACTACTAACTTTTAGCCATGCTGAACAGCAGCCACTCTGGTGTATACAAAGGCTGAAACACATTGGCAAAGTGTGTAGCTCTTGCATAGGCAAGACCTATTGGCTGTGAAAAATGCTTGTTTTTCTAAGGTTTTTTCTGAAGATAAGGGCACAACAGGCAATGGCTAAGCCTTTATGTTTGCCCTTGGCAAGCAGTACGATGGTTATTTTTTTCTCCTCTTATTTTGTCTTTATTGGCATACGCCAATAAAGACAAAATAATATCTAAATGTAGCTGCCACATGCTTGGATTCAGATTTTAAATGTAAGAAAAACATTCACTGATTGGCCATTTTACAGTGATGCTTTTTAGATACAAGGCATTCAGGTGTGCTGCACTGATATTTGTGAACATACAAGAACAGATCACCGCACAACCACGCACTCAAGTCACAGGCACTACAATGTGAAACACTTTCTAGCTTTAAAAAGGAGATGGAATTAACGCAACATCTAACTGGGCATCCAAAGTGCAGGCTAAATAAATAACTGGTGTTTGAACTGAATATACAAAATGAATAATATTACAAGGTACACTTTCAACCAGCTTTGTCACAGAAGACAAAGGAGTTATTTGTATGTGGAGGTGAACAGTGTGCAGCTTTGTTTACTAATGAAAGTAAATAGTGGGTTGACCCATTCCCCATGATATGTGCTGTGGTGGGCGGAAGCAAAATGTGATTGGCAGTTAGTCAGACCAATGGATGAATTCCACGGTATAACAGTCCCTCTAAGTATATATTATGTATGAATGTTTGGCTAAAAATAGTCTAGTGAGTCAGTTAAAGTTGTATCAAAGACCGACCAAAAAAATAATACCTCTGTTCAATTATGAATACTCGTGTCAGCCAGGAGCAGGTGGCCCTGCCTAGATTTAAATATTTTAAAACAAAATGAACACTACTTTTCCCTCGGAGACTGCAGCTGGGGTTATGTTCGGACTGCGATGCACGCGTAGGCACATTACGCAATATCCCGAATTCCAAAGGGGGCCAAGTGAAACCAGTTTTAAAGTAAAATAGTTTTTGCAAAAATAAACCTTGTTTCCATTTCTTCCTGGATTGTCAGATTTTCTCGAACAGTCTTTAAGGAAAAAGCTTAATGAAGGCGGCTATCAACTCATCATACAATCAGTTGCAGCCCTATATTGTCGCAAACAGTTCATGTTTTTTGTGCTACAGCCCTGCTCGAGGTTTATTTTCCTGGCAAACTTAAATGACTTTGCAGTAATTGTAAATGTGCGTTTATAATTTCATTTCTTAACCATAAATCCTTAGATTGAGTAATTAGCGAGCAGCTGCCTTTCTTTCCAGTAATTAAAGCATTGCTACAGCTTCATGGCCTTGAACCTCTCATACACTGGTTCAATTCAATCGCAGCGTCAACTGATTAGAGACTTTTGACAACCTTTACAAGAATTGCTCGAAATCATAAAAAAATATTACTTGCACCCTGTTCAGGGGGGTATCCGAAGCAGGCCCAGCTCTTGCATCGCCTTAACCACTTAAAATGATTTTCCGCACATTTAGTATAGATAGAACTAATTTATATAGTCAGTCGTTATCGTGAGCATCTGGCATGGACCCAACCCCACCAGCTCAATGCTGTACACCCGAGCCCTGACTGTTTCCCACTGGACCTCTGATAGCCCAGCACCGAGCCCGGTATTTACATGTAGCGCCTGGAAAAGCACAAGCCCTCCTGATCCCAGGGCAGTATTCATTCTGCTTTTTAAGGCAATAAGGCTGTTTACCACATCTGCCATTATCTTCCTTCATGTTGGCTAGAAGGACGGAAGGGAGAAAAAAGTAGGATGCATAGAAAAGGGTCAAAGTGGCAGCTGCAGTGCTTAATTTGTGAAAACAAATAAGTGGCAGGGCCCTCGTTAGGAGGCCACTGCAGCTTGCACCACCCATTGCCCCTGACAGAGCTGCCAATGACTGTGTGGGCGGAAACAACGGCTGTTGTGCTTAACATGGTTTCAGTCTGGAGCAGGACTCGAACAAATGGATTTACCACGTCTTCTGAGCTCCTGAAAGCTCTACCATACCCAGGGCTAAGGAGAGAATGGGAAAACCTTTCAATATATAGGCCCCAGATAGGTATTACATCACAGGAAGTTAGACCATCATATTGGATTGGGAATGTCCGATTGAATGGACTGGAAAAGGCACCATCTTGGAACAGGTAGTATTTTCTATCCCATAAATCCTCTCCAGAGTATTCCGGGAAGTAGAAGGAGAAGAAACATAGAGATGCGTGGGCCTTTGTTACGCCACTGCGATGGTGCGTCTGTGGTCTGTCCCATGGTCTCTCAATGCCCGCCGCTGCGTGCAGTCTTTGGGCGGGTCACTTCACAGTGTGAGCCTAGGCACTGATCATGAGCTGTGTCGTGTGAGTGTGAGCCTGGACAGTGATCATGAGTTCTTTATCAATGGGACGTGTCCTGGACAGTGATCATGAGTTTGTCCTGGACAGTGATCATGAGTTCTTTATCAATGGGACGTGTCCTGGACAGTGATCATGAGTTCTTTATCAATGGGACGTGTCCTGGACAGGGATCATGAGTTCTTTATCGATGGGACGTGTCCTGGACAGTGATCATGAGTTTGTCCTGCACAGTGATCATGAGTTCTTTATCCATGGGACGTGTCCTGGACAGTGATCATGAGTTTGTCCTGGACAGTGATCATGAGTTCTTTATCAATGGGACGTGTCCTGGACAGTGATCATGAGCTTGTCCTGGACAGTGATCATGAGTTCTTTATCAATGGGACGTGTCCTGGACAGTGATCATGAGTTTGTCCTGGACAGTGATCATGAGTTCTTTATCAATGGGACGTGTCCTGGACAGTGATCATGAGTTCTTTATCAATGGGACGTGTCCTGGACAGTGATCATGAGTTCTTTATCAATGGGACGTGTCCTGGACAGTGATCATGAGTTTGTCCTGGACAGTGATCATGAGTTCTTTATCAATGGGACGTGTCCTGGACAGTGATCATGAGTTCTTTATCAATGGGACGTGTCCTGGACAGTGATCATGAGTTCTTTATCAATGGGACATGTCCTGGACAGTGATCATGAGTTTGCCCTGGACAGTGATCATGAGTTCTTTATCGATGGGGCGTGTCCTGGACAGAGATTGTGAGTGTATTTCAATGAGGCAAGGAGTAGGCAGTGATCATCGTCAGCATGCTATTTTGAAGCAGTCTGAACGGTGAACCAGAGACATGCGTGTCAGCATAAACACGGACAATGATCGTGAAGCGTTGGTCATTGTGATACTGGGCAATGATTGTGATTTGTGTGCTATTGTGAGACTGGACAGTGATTGTTTACAGAGTACCATTCTAAGGGGCTGATCACGATGGCAGAGGGACTGCCACCGACAGGCTGTCAGTGGCGGTCCCTGCCCCATCGTAATCCATTTTTCCGTCCGCCATATTACGATGGCGGGTGGAAGTGTGGCGGTCGGAAAGACCGACTGCCACAGTCCGGGCGGCTAGTCCCTACATTGCGCGGCGGTGCCTGCTAGGCACCGTCCTAGGGATTATGATATCTCTTTCCGTCTGTCGTTCCGTGGTAGTCACCCGCCGTGAATTGGCTGGTGGAAACGGATTTGGGTGCCGTAGCGGGTCCACCTTTATCCCTGGGGCTGGGACTTGTGCCCTGGGGGGCACCTATGGTGCCTTCCTACATATCCCAGGACCATGTGGCTGGCATCATATGGTGCCTGCCATGTAGTGCAGGAATATGTGACCTGTCTTTGTTTTGTACTGCGACAGGTGCTGCTGACAGCAGCACCCGTCGCATACAAAACATAGGCAATGCGAGGTGGGGGTCGCATTGTACTGCGTACTGTGGGACAGCTGCCTTGTAGGCGGGCTGCCCCAAATATGAAACGATGGCGGACGAACTGAAGTTCGTCATCTATCGTAATCAGGCCCTAAATTAGACATTGATCATTCACTGTGTGTCAATAAATAGTAAATGTTGATTGTAAGTTGATTGGTAGTCTGAAGATGAATATTGATTGTGAATTGTGTCCCAGTTCGAGACACACCTTGAGGGCCTCACACTGATACAGCAGTCTAGCCCACTGTCTACACTCACACTGACATCACTCACATTGTCTTCCGCAACACTAACACACAAGCCAATGTAAGTGTCAACAGCACCTTTGATTGGCACATAGTTTGTGTTCATTGTTGAGCCTCATACTGAGAAGTCACAATCACTCCACAACCACACATTGAAACACAACTCATGTTCACTGTCCTGCCTTGCACTAACTATATCACTCTTCAGACTCATACACATACCTCATGATCCTTCTTTTGCCTCATAATGACAAGTCACAATCACATTCTAGCTGCTCACATTGATACACCACTCACGCTCATTGTGCAAGCTCGTACTGATGAGCCACAGTCACACCCCAGCCTTGCAATGTGTCCCATCTCACTCCCATGGTTGTGCCTCAAAATGATAGGAATCAAAATCACTTTCCACCCTCAGAATGGCAGGAAGGACACAATCACCTTCTAAATCATGTGATGCGAACGTATTTCAAAAATTTAACACCAGAAATCTCCATCCAGACCTTCTCTGACAATGTAGCTCAGGGATCTAGAAATGTCTTCAATGAGAAAACCAAGCTAGATAATTCCAACACTATCCTTATTAAAACTCTGGGCCAGTTTGCACCTACGGAAAAGAAAGCAATGAAAATAAGGGCCCATATTTACGAGGCACTTGACCGCCATTGCGTCACTTTTTGTGATGCAACAGTGGCCCTGACCACTAAATCATATTTATGAAGCAACGCAAAGCCACTTTGCGTGGCCTTGGATGGCCTCATCAATATGGAGTTAGGCAAGGCAGCACAAATCACTGCGTCGCCTTACTCTGCGTTGGTATTCAGACAAAATATCGAGTCAGTAATAACGACTGACACAATTATCGCGTTGGAAATATCGTGACACAGAAACATCATTAGCAAGAATGACATGGGCAAGAATATCAATTTTAAGGTAAGAATATCGATTTTTACAATATAGAAGTCATTAATATCGTTTGCAAAAATATAGTTGTTTAAAATATCGTTTTTTAATTAGTGTTATGTCGTTTAGTATATATTTTAAATGTATGGGATGTAATATTTTTGTATATGTATTGTTAATGTTTTCTACGTGTTACATTTGTAGTAGTTATTAAATTGAATTTAATTCCATTATGTGTTTTTTAGTTCGGTAGTGGGTTGTGGCTTTATAAGGGAAAAGGGTGGGAAGTAATGTAATTATAATAAATTACTGATTATTTTGTATTTATTAATATTTATTTAACTGCTATTTATTAGTGTTAATTGTGGTTTTAATTTTTCTGGGGGGTAGTTTTTATGTGTAGGTTGTGGGGTTTATAGGGGTAGAAGGTGAGAAGTAATTTATTTTTAATTATTTAATAATTAGTTGTTAATTAATATTAATTAATATATTGCTAATTAATTAGGGTAATTGTGTTATTTCTTTGAGGTGCGGGTTGTGGGGTTTATAGGGGTATAAGGCGGGAAGTCATTTATTTTTAATTAATTAATAATTAGTTCATAATTAAATATAATTAATTAAATGATAATTAATTTTGTTAATTGTTTAATTAATGTTTTTAGTTTGGGCTTTGGGTTTATAAAGGGAAAGGGAGGGAAGTAATTTATTTTTAATTATTTGTTTTGGCGTGGGTTTTGGGTTTCTAAGGGGTAAAGGGTTGGGAGTACATTATTGTAATTAATTTATAATTAGTTGTTAAATACTATTAGTTATTTAATTGTAAATGAATTATTTTAACAGTGTTATTAATTTAGTTTGTTTAATTTTGAGGTGGTGGGGTTTATAGGGGTATAAGGTGGGAAGTAATTTATATTTAATTGATTAATAATTACTTGTCAAATATTATTAATTATTTATTTGTTAAATTAATTATTTTAACTGTGTTATTAATTTATTTTTAGTTTAATTTCAGGTGGGGGCTGTGAAGTAAAGGGTGGGACATTAATTAATTGTAATTAATTATATTTAGTTTTTAATAAATAATCTTTGTTTAATTGATATTTAATTATGTTAATTGTCCAATTATTTTTGGGGAGATGTGGGTTGTGGGTTCTGTAGGGGTATGGGGTGGGAAGTAAATGAATATTTAGTAAATATTAATTATTTTATAAGTAATGTTAATTATTAATTTGCAAATTCATTATGTTAATTGTGTAAATGATTTTCTGGTACATTTTATGAGTGTGTTGTGTTTAGTGGGGGTATACTGTGGAAAAAACATTAATTAAAATGTATTAATAAGTAATGAATGATAATTGGTTTGTTGATAAATATTTATATTATTAGTGTATATCATTTTTTGTTTTAGCTAAGTTTTTAGGTGCAGGTGTGGTAATAGGGTAGGAAGTAATTCAATTAAATATATGTAATAAATATAGTTTTGTTAATAAATACTTTTTAAATAAAATTGTAAAAATGTTTTAAAACTTTTTATTTATCTTAATATTTGTAGGTATTTGTAGGTATTTGCAATATGTCAATATGTATTTGACATTGTAATTATCTACTGGCGGTCGCCAGTAGATAGTTATAGTTAGGGCGGTGTTTCCATAGGAAATCTGAAAATTCTATTTTGAATAACTTTGGCGCCGGTTGACGAATCCTCGCGAAATTTTCAAAACTAATGGGGCGCTCCGCTCAGCTCCTACCCCGAAATTCTCGGGGCGATTCGTCAAGTGGGGGCCGAGAAAAAAGGGGGATCCCAAAACGCATTTTCCCCATGCATTTTCCTATAGGACATTTAGTCGAAGGTACAGCCCGAACGGCTCAACAGAATTACTTGAAATTTGGCAGAGAGGTAGTCCTCAGGTCAGGGAAGTGCCTTTTGCAGGTCTGGTGTCAATCTGTTCAGTAGTTCCTGAGAAAATAGCATTTAAAAGCATATAAATATCTATAAGCGCGTACCGTGCGCGGACCGTGTGCGCACCGTGCGAGCACCGTGCGAGCACCCTAACGTGCGCGAGCGTAATTCTGATTGGTGGTTACATGTTAGTCAACGTTCGAATCGGTCGAAATCATGAAGTGTCGGCCGCCATTTTGTTTGTTTTCAGTGCGAGAGTGAAAAAGGAAGGTGGCGAACGTGAAAAGGAGGCAGGGTAGAGAGTTCCCGATCCCCTAGCCTTTGTCAGGGGGTCCCTGAAGGACCCCGAAGGCATAAAAAAAAATGTAATTTTTTTTTAAAAAATCGCGGGGGTGTGCGCACCGTGCGCGCATGGTGAAAAATCCCAAAAAAATAAATACAATTTTAATACGTAGTTTATTGTAAAATAAATATATAAACAAAATAATAATACATACATAACTTAGCAGTTAAAAAACCGTACAAATTCACTGAAAAAAACATAGGTTTCATACACGTTATAGTTAGGAATTTGCATTTAAAAAACCTTGCAAATTCACTTAAAAAACCATAGGTTTCACACATGTTATAGTTAGGTGGATATTTCACTCGTAAAAAACCAATGAAATTCCCCCGTTATAGTTAGTTCAGATAACTATAACTCGCGCGACCGCCACTCTATCACAAGGATGATGTCATCAGTGATGTCATGAGTGATGTCACTGACCATGTCATGAGTGATGTAATATGTGACGTCATCAGCAGTGCATTGCGGGCGCGCGAGTTATAGTTATCTGAACTAATTATAACGGGGTATTTCATTGGTTTTTTACGAGTGAAATATCCACCTAACTATAACATGAGTGAAACCTATGGTTTTTTAAGTGTATATATATATATATATATATATATATATATATATATATATATATATATATATATATATATATATATATATATATATATATATATATACATATATATTTGTTTTTAATATTAAATATTTTTGTATTGTATACTATTAATCAGACTATCTGCTTCTTCTGTTGTCCATAAATTGCGCATCTGATTGTTCCACGAGATAGTATAAGAAAGGGTGGGGTATCTTGAGCAAGAGTCCTAATTTGAATTTGAAAATAAGGATGGGGGATGAGATTGGGGTGGGAAGGGGGACGCACAGTTTATATTTTTAGCTTAGTGAGGTGAGCTCCCTTTCTCTGGTGGTCCAACAGACTCCATGCCTGATAGTCAAGGGAGGGTTCCTTTGGGAGGGATAGGAGGTAAGCGGGAGGAGGGCAGGGCACTGGGTGGGGTGCAGTGGGAAAAATAAATAAAAATAATAAGTCCTCAACATTTAAATTGTCTTGGTCCACTTTTAAAACAGATTATCTGAGATCCTCATGTCTTATAAAATTGACTCATCTCAAGGCAAATGGGTGGGGATGATAATAAGCTACAAATTTCAACCTGGAATGTAAATGACTTCAGATCAAAAAATAAACAGAGACTGGTGATAAAATACTTAGATGACTCTAAATCCCATGTTCTTATTCTACATGAGACCCACCTAACGACGAGTGAAAGCAGGGTCGAAAGTTTCGTAGTATCCGATAAATCAGAATATTGCAAGGGTGTTGCAATACTTATCAGGAGGGGGTCAGGGGCTGAACTGATTTCCTCTAGCACTTATGGTTCAGGCAGGTGGGGTTTAGCAACTCTTAGATGCTCTGATACAGAGTTTGTCTCTGCTGGTTTTTATGGGCCAAATGTGGATGACGCCCAGTACATTGCGGATCTACAACTGACATTAGTCGTGGTCACCATGCCTATCATACTAGGGGGTGACTTTAACACCCTTTTAGATCCTACATTGGACAGGTCCACTAGCAGGAGGGGAACCCACGCCCAATCACCAAAGACTAGACAGACCCTCAAGCATATGATACATGAAATGAGATTGGCCGACACTTGGGATACTTAATGAAGGATAAGCGAGGCTACACTTTCCATAGCAAAAAGTACAACCATTTTTCAAGACTGGATTATTTGCTAGTGGACAGAGTATGGGCTGGGAAATTAAAAGAGGTCCATATATAACAAGGACATATTTCTAACCACACTGTGGTCAGTGTTAGACTAATGGGAATTAGAGCAAGACATATGCGAGATGGACATTAATAAGATCTATCTTATTAGACCCTGATGTTTCCATCCTTTTGAAAAAAACAACTATAGAGTTCTTCCAGGATAATACCCACTCAGCCTCCATTGGAGTTATCTTGGATACTTATAAGGCTTATGCGCAAGGAGTCCTACAAAGTCAGGTCTCATACAAGAACAAGGTGGAGAGGGCTGAGCTGAGGAAATTGTAGGGGTAAATCAGGACATTAGAAGTCAAGATGCAGCAAGGGACACAGAATATTCAAAACAGAGATGAGGTCCTAAAACTGATGGATGAAGCCAGAGTAAATTATATGGTCAAGTTAGAGACAAAATGTAGAGAGAGGTGGGCTACGGGACGCATGCAGCATTTTCAATATGCCGAAAAACATTGTTAGTATGGAAGTCGAGGGCCGAGTGTGTGTGAAATCACATCGGGGAGCTGGTCATCAACCCCGAAGGCGACATAACGAACAAGGATAATGAAATTCAGCCAGCTTGGTCTCACTCTTCTCTGAACTTAATGTGGAAGAAGAGCGCTCTGATGAGGAGAGCTTTAAGTGTTGGCTAAATAACGTAGGTCTACCCGTTCTAAAAATAAAGGGTGGGAAAAGTATAGATGCTCCAATTAAAGAGAAGGAAATAACAGAGCAGCTCTTGCATATGAGGAAAGGAAAGGCAGCAGGTACAGACTCATTACCGGCCGAGGTATACAAGCTACTAGCAGATGAAATAGTCCCGGAAATGAACTCACTATTCAATTCAGTTTATAAGGGGGAAGGGCCAATTCCGAATTCTTGGAGAGAGGCCACAATTACTTTGATTTTAAAACCACTAAGGACCCGAGGAAGGCTGATTCATATCAGCCCATCTCCTTGTTAAATGTAGATCATAAAATTGATACTGGTATTTGGGCAAGGAGATTGGCAAAGGTGGCTTCCCTACTAATACATATCGACCAGAAAGGCTTTGTCCCGAAGAGACAAATACAAGAACTTACATTGTCATAAATCGGGACTATATACCCACATTGGATTCCCTTGATGTTGATCACTATAGACGCCGCCAAGGCTTTCGACCATGTTAGTTGGGTATTCCTTTGGGCAGTTGTGGGTACAATGGGCTTTAGTGTTGACTTTGTTATGGCAATCTGAAAACTATGTGAGAGCACCACTGCTAAAATCCTCCTATATGGCTCACTGACGAAGAGTTTTAATATCTACAGAGGGACGAGGCAGGGTTGCCACCTGTCGCCACTCCTTTTTGACATATACATCGAACCCCTGGCGCACATATTGAGAAATGACGATCAGATTACCCCCATTTATCTACTCCCTTCACGCAGCAAAGGAGCTTTGTATGCCGATGATTTGATAATTTACACCTCTGACCCGGCCTGTACACAACCTAGGGTGGAAAACATGACAAAAGTATATGGGGCTTTTTTCAGATACTCAGTGAATTTATCAAAGATGGAGGTAATGTGTTGGAGTATGGAGGATTGGGGAGGCAGAGTGTGCACAAAGATGAAATATCTAGGGATAGTTATAGTTGAAAAAATTGATGAGATCCTGTTGCGTAATTTGAAGAAGGTGGCCAAGGAGTTCGACAGGTCATTATCCAGGTGGAAGAACTTACCGCTGACTATCTATGGGAGGGTCAACTTAGTAAAAATGTCTATTCTTCCGAAGCTGACATATCTCTTCATTGCATTCCACTCAGTTTCCCCAAGGAAGAAATTAACAAAATACAGGGGAAAATAACTAGTTTTATTTGGGCATCTCGTGGGGTACGGCTCTCCTGGAAAAGGTTAAGACGTAGTCTTAAGAAGGGTGGGTTAGCTTTGCCGGACCTTAGGCTCTATTGCATGGCATTTCAATTAAAAAACTTCTGTATGCTTATGAGGGAGCTTGATTGTTCCACCTGGGGTTTAACATTGGGGGAAGTGACTAAAGAGTTTGGTCCAGCAGCTTTCCTATATAAATTCGGAGCCCAATTTTTTTTTACAAAAGTAAGGCTAAAGGTGTTGAAAACCGCATTGAGTCTTTGGATTGGATTAAGGAAGTTACTAAACATTGGCTATTTTTCAGAATTTGCTCCGATCTGGGAATCCCCAGGGATGCCAGAATGCTTGAAAGATGCTCTGACGTTTCCCTTAAAGCAAGCACGGATATCTAAGTGGGGGGTTTGATATCAACAGGTGGCGTGCTACCCTTGGAGGTATTGAGTGCCTAGATGGGCAATAGACTCTCTAGGTTTAAGTACTTGCAGCTTACTTCATGGATTTCAACTGCCTCACAGGAAGTAGGGAGGCTATGGGACTTTGAGGTTTCACTACAGGAAGTCAGCCCGAAAGCTAAAGAAGTGGCAAAGTGGTATGGACAATTCCTGGAGGCAGAGGAAAATAAATTAAAGGTCCCCTATGATATCTGGGCGGATTCACACCGGGAAGGAAACATACAATCTCTTTGTACAGATTCATCGAAATTATTATATGCAAACTTTAAACACCATAATTTTTTTGTTATTAAGAGGTTGTATTGGACTCCTCAAAGATTGGCTAAGTTTGTGTCACAGCCAGTCCGCAGATGAAAGAGATGTAATCTCCCAAGAACTTATGATGTAAGTGTTTTCTTTACATGCCCACTGATAAAAGAATTTTGGAAGCCTGTGGAAGCCACCATAAAGGACATTTCAGAAGAACATGTAGTCCTGACAGAGGCCATGGTACTTTTGGGGGTAGATAGTGCTACGCAAAACTCCTTAAACAGTAAGCAAAGGGGTTTAGTGTTTTACTTGTTGCTCTTGGCCAGGCGGGAGATCTGTAAATGTTGGCTAGATCCTGCCCCTCCTCCCCCACGGGGTGGTTAAGTGGACAAGCAATATGGACATCAAATGCAGCTCACGACGGTCAAGAGAAAGTTGGGAGGATTTTCTTAAGTGTACAGGTTAGTACTTAGGATAATACCCAGGGCAGCTGGAAACATCTATTTATCGTCCTATGATTACACCAGGTCATGGACCCGGGGGTGAGCTTTTGCCCCCCCCCCCATGATAAGACCAGAGCCTGGAAGATTCAAGGCGAGAAACTGCAATGGACCACAAGACGGACCGAGGGTGTTTGAAAAGGTCCAAGAGTTGCAGTCTTCATGGGACTGAAAAAACAGAATATATATATATATATATATATATATATATATATATATATATATATATATATATATATATATGTATATATATATATATATTTATGATCCCGTTCCCCCAAGCAAATTCCGGAGGAGAAAGGGACAGCACACCAGGAAACAGCACAAAAAGACTTTTATTTGTGCACTAACTTAATTCAGGACGACGCGTTTCGGCGTTTAGCCTTTGTCAAGTAACTTCCTGTGTTTCCACAAGCCGTAGGAATACACGGACATGGTTAATAGACATGGAGAAAATACTGCCATTGTTTACGGATAGCGTTACAATTGTACAAAATCATTCTGTTAAATAATTTACGTCCATAATAGGTAATCTATTCCCGAATTCATGGACCCCAATGGTTTAAATGATAGCAACTTATTACCATGATGAAATTCAATTACGTACTCCAAAAGCCCTTGTAATCACGGACATAGTTCATAGACATGGAGGAAATACTACTATTGTTTAAGCATAGCGGTACATTTATACAAAATCATTCAGTTATTTGATTTACGTGCATCACAAGCAATCCATTTTAAAATTCATAGATCGCAATTGTTTAAATAATAACAAATTATTGCCATGATTAACCATGATGAAATTCAATTATGCACCCCAAAACAGACACTACATAATGAGTCCCTCATAATCACAATATAGTGTGATAAGAATTACAGCGGTGGTCCATATCACAGAATTTAGCTGAAATGGCAACTTATACAATTGCAAGCTATATCTTATTTGTTGATCATCCTTTTTAAATAAAGTTGAACAATTCAATCGAACTCGATTTTCACGTTAGTACGTGTGCTTGTATTTCGTAGCTCCTGTCACTCCTAGGGATTAGTGCCCAATCATTACTTTTAGGTGACATGGAGTATCAATAATGCAATACAGTACCTCTGTAAAGGAGGGCTTCTCCAATGACAATAAATAGAGTATATGACTTAATACCGGTGTAGAAGCGCAATTGCGCCTACATCATACCTACGGTCATTTATGAAAATTCATATGAGTGAGTGCTCTGCAATGGTGTGTGCTATGGGGAAAGAACAGGAAGAGGCCTTTATTTAGTGCTAAATAGGAAAGAAGTGATGAGGGAAAATGGGAGTGATAAACATGATTACCTAGTGACACAAGAGAGGGTAGTAAGACATACCATCAAGAACATATACCACAATTGTGGTTTATTAAAGCATGTTGTCCCGATAGGGGTGAATTATAAATTCATCGGTATCCTAATACCCTAACTAAATAAAATGTGTGAGAAATAAAAATGATAAGATATCGAAACCTTAAAATCCCAGCCTAAGTAGGTCGGGAAAAACATTACTACTGATTCCGAGATTACAGGAAAGGCGAAGATGGCAGGTTATAGCCCTATGTGGGTCGCAAGTTCTTCCCCACTATTGAGACCCTTTGGTACCTTGCAGTCTAGATCGATGATAGATTTGGACTCGAGTACTCTTAGACTTCTTTCCCTGTCACCCCCCCGTGTTTGTTTCAAGATTCGTTCAATGCCAAAGAATTTTAAACTGCTATTGTCACTGTTGTGAAATTCTGAGTAGTGACGTGCCACAGGATAGTTGTGATCACAGTTCGTGATGGCTCGTAAATGCTGTAAAATTCTCAATTTAAGGGGCAGCTTTGTGCTGCCTACATACCGGAGGCCACAAGGGCATTCCAGGACGTAGACAGTAAAATCGCTAGTGCAATTGATAATGTGTTTGATGGGACGTACTTGTCCCGAGCCCGTAATGTATTCCTTGCAGTTCTTGCCATTACGATCAGCTTTGCACATACCACACGTGGTAAAGCCATTGGGCATTTTCAACCACTGTGATCTCATGTCATTGTTTTGAAAGCTGTGGACCAATCTGTCCCGCAGTGATCTAGCCTTTTTGTAAGTTATCTGTGGTCTTGTTCCTATGCGATCACCAATGATTGGATCCGCAGTTAATAAATTCCAATGCCTATTCATGATTCTCTCTAATGTCCATGCACCCCTGCTGTATTGTGTTATCATTCTAGGTGCATTGGACTTGTTCTCCTCATCCTCTTTTTTTCTAGTACTGGTTCTTGATGGTTTAAACAATAGGTCATGTTGTTTCAGGTCTTTGACCTTGTTCTTAGCTGTTGTTAGGGTTTGTTCCTTGTATCCCCTTGATCTGAAGCGGGTCAACATAGTCTGTTGTTCCCGCTGGAAATCATCCTCAGTACTGCATGTACGGCGGGCTCTCAACAGCTCCCCATATGGTATGCTGTTCTTTAATGGTGTTGGGTGGTGGCTTACAGCGTGCAATAATGTATTTCCAGCAGTTTGTTTGCGGAAGAGACGTGTAGTAATCCGTTCCTCCTTTATCTCTACTGCGATGTCTAGAAATTCACAGTAGGTTGTGCTCATGGTATGTGTGAACTGTAAGTTTAAATCATTATTACCCAATTGCTCAATAAATTCCTTAGCTAAATTCATGGTGCCGTTCCATATAAGGAACAGGTCATCTATATACCTGATCCATACAAGTATGTGATCAGTATATTTCTGTAGATGCTGTGTCCATACCACTTGCTCCTCCCACCACCCCAAGAACAGGTTAGCTAGACTGGGGGCAAAGCATGTGCCCATCGCGGTGCCAGATCGCTGTCGATACAGCGATTTCTCAAAAAGGAAGATGTTGTTTTGGAGACAGAAAAGGATCATGGTTTCAAGCATTCTGTTGTGCTCCCAAAATTCAATGTTTCTACTTTTTAGAAAGTACATGCAAGCTGCTACCCCTTTGTGTTGGTCAATACATGTATATAGAGAGCAGACATCCAGACTGATCATCATATATCCTTCTTCCCATTGTATATCGTATAATCTACGCAGGAAATCGGAACTGTCTTTACAGTACGACATTAGATTCAGTACATATTCAGACAGATATGAGTCAAGAAAAATAGAAGTGTTCTCCAAAAGTCCCCCATTTGATGAAACAATTGGACGCCCTGGTGGTGAGGTGGCATTCTTGTGTATCTTCGGCAGAAAGTATATGCACGGTACACACGGTTTTTCGGTTCTTAAGAAATTGAATTCATCACTGTCAATTAGACCTAGAAAATACCAATTGCTTAACAGACTGTGGTAATCCGTAATGGTTTGTTTGTATCGACTCCAGTCGATAAGTTCATAGCATGTTTCGTCTGTAAGTTGCCTCATGGCTTCTGATCTGTAGTCTTCTATATTCATTACCACGACATTGCCCCCTTTGTCTGAAGGCTTGATGACAATCGCGGAATCTGATTCCAAAGCCTTAAGTGCATTCCTCTGTTCGGTTGTTAAATTGTCCCATTTTGATTTTTGAAATGTGTTTCTCATCCGTTTTAGTTCGGTGATGACAGCAGAGCTGTATGCTTCAATGTTGTCGTAGGGTACATTGGGATTAAACTTGGATTTCCTTTTCAATCCACTATGTTCATTCAGTGCTCCACGTGTTTGTAGCAAAGCATGCTCATTCTTGTCGTTGTTCGCGCCCATTTCTAAATCACGCATGACTTTCAGTAATTCCATATCCTGGACTTGTAAATTATACAGTTCCTGATTACCAAATGTAGATGGTAATGGTTTGGCCTTGGTTTTCACATGTGTTTCATACATTTTCATTAATTTGAGTTTTCGGATATACAAGAATAAGTCAATTCTAGTATTGGTATAATTTAGATTACTGTTTGGACAAAATGACAAGCCTAGCTGTAGTACTGAGACTTCCGCATCATTGAGATTTCTGGCAGATAGATTTACAACTGATTTGTTTGAAGCTTGATCACTGACGTGAGGGGATAATGTTTGTGGGATTCCACGTTTGTTCCTTTTTAGTCTTTTTCTTTTGTTGTCCCTCGTCCTCTTCCTCTTCTTTGCCCCCTTCCTCTTGTCTGTCCTCTCGTTTGGGGTTTGTTTCCCTACACCGGTATTAAGTCATATACTCTATTTATTGTCATTGGAGAAGCCCTCCTTTACAGAGGTACTGTATTGCATTATTGATACTCCATGTCACCTAAAAGTAATGATTGGGCACTAATCCCTAGGAGTGACAGGAGCTACGAAATACAAGCACACGTACTAACGTGAAAATCGAGTTCGATTGAATTGTTCAACTTTATTTAAAAAGGATGATCAACAAATAAGATATAGCTTGCAATTGTATAAGTTGCCATTTCAGCTAAATTCTGTGATATGGACCACCGCTGTAATTCTTATCACACTATATTGTGATTATGAGGGACTCATTATGTAGTGTCTGTTTTGGGGTGCATAATTGAATTTCATCATGGTTAATCATGGCAATAATTTGTTATTATTTAAACAATTGCGATCTATGAATTTTAAAATGGATTGCTTGTGATGCACGTAAATCAAATAACTGAATGATTTTGTATAAATGTACCGCTATGCTTAAACAATAGTAGTATTTCCTCCATGTCTATGAACTATGTCCGTGATTACAAGGGCTTTTGGAGTACGTAATTGAATTTCATCATGGTAATAAGTTGCTATCATTTAAACCATTGGGGTCCATGAATTCGGGAAAAGATTACCTATTATGGACGTAAATTATTTAACAGAATGATTTTGTACAATTGTAACGCTATCCGTAAACAATGGCAGTATTTTCTCCATGTCTATTAACCATGTCCGTGTATTCCTACGGCTTGTGGAAACACAGGAAGTTACTTGACAAAGGCTAAACGCCGAAACGCGTCGTCCTGAATTAAGTTAGTGCACAAATAAAAGTCTTTTTGTGCTGTTTCCTGGTGTGCTGTCCCTTTCTCCTCCGGAATTTGCTTGGGGGAACGGGATCATAATTATTTGAAGTGGTTACTGCTACCACTGACGGCACCAGCGTCGCAGGCCTGGGGGAAGCTTTGGCAGTAAGATGATGAAAAATATATATATATATATATATATATATATATATATATATATATATATATATATATATATATATATATATATATATATATATATGTTACCTACTGGCGGTCGCCAGTAGGTAGTTATAGTTAGGACCGTGTTTCCATAGGAAATCCGCAACATTCTATTTTGAATAACTTTGGCCCAGATTGACGAATCCTGGCGAAATTTTCAAAATAGGTGGGGCGCTCCGCTCCGCTCCTACCCTGAAAGTCTCGGGGGGATTCGTCAAGCGGGGGCCGAGAAAAAGTGGGGGTCCCAAAACACATTTTCCCAATGCATTTTTCCATAGGACCTTTAGTCCAAGCTACAGCCCGAACGGCTTAACAGAATTACTTGAAATTTGGCAGAGAGGTAGTCCTCAGGTCAGGGATGTGCCTTTTGTCTGGTGTAAATGTGTTCAGTATGTGCGGAGAAAATAGCATTTAAAACAATATATATATCTATAGGCGCGCTCCGAGCGCGTACCGTAAGCTTACCGTACGCACACGCTGCCATGCGCGAGGTCAATTCTGATTGGTGGTTACATGACTGTAAACATTCGAATCGGTCGAAATCAGGAAGTGTCGGCCTCCATTTTGTGTGTCTCACACTGATAAAAAAAGGAGGAGAACGTGGAAAGGGGGCAACGAAGAGAGTTGCAGACCCCCTAGCGTTTGTCAGGAGGTCCAAGAAGGCCATAAAAGTATGAAAAATACATTTAAATTTTTGTTTTAAAAATCGCGGGGCGCGCGTACAGTAAGCTTACCGTACGCGTACGGTAGAAAATAAAAAAAAAAGAAGAAAAAAACAAATTTAAGTGTTAAGATATTAGGGGGCTCTAAAAAGAGCCGTTGTGTTCATTGAGTGTTTTTTGGTACCTACAAGTAAGTACCGATGCAGAGTCTAAAGTTCAAGAGGAAGACTCTGTTCCCTTCATCATTGAAATTTACACCGTCTCCTCTATTAATGTCTTGCATGTTGTAACGCAAGTTGTTGTGGTATATAGAACCCATACCATAGTCTCTGAGGAAAGCAGAAACAGATTTGTTGACGTGCTTTCTTGTTTTGTCAATCTGCGGACAAAATTGGTTGGACTAGTTCCACTTTTGCCTTTGGCATATGTTAGAATATACAAAGGCAGATTGAGGAAAAAGCGACATCAATTGCACAAAGGTGTCCTTAATAAGCATTTCCAGACCTACACCAGTTAAAGTGCCTAGGTCATTTCCACCACAGTGCACAATAATAAGGTTAGGCTGTGGGAGATGTTGAAAGGTTTTCACCAAAGGCAATAATTGGTGCCACTTTAACCCTCTCTGACCAATCCATTTAATGTCTACATTTGGCAAAGCAAGGTCTCTCACCATACCTCTTTTTTCTGCATACTTTTCACTCCAGAAGACATAGCTGTGACCTACAATCCACACTGTGAACATCTTTCAAGGAGATCTGGATGCACTCAGAAGGTGTCTTTCAGTAGAATGGAAATATGAAATGAAAGACAGTTTGAAAATGGAGGCCTACATATTTTTTTAAAATAAAAAGAACTCATTGGCTGTTTCACACCATTCTACACTAAAAACTAGGCTGTATGTGTACATTTTTAGAAGCATGTTTTGTATTGGTTCAGAAAATTGTGTTCCCACAGAAGAATAGTTTGGATTTGCTAATAGGTTGGACAGGTGAAGCACTCTTGGTCTTTCGATTTGAAACATTGTGTGGTGAACTTCTGACCTCTCTCCTCACATCAGTGTTCCATGAGCTGTTGCTATGGTAGTAGGCAGAAGTCAAGTTGGGGGAAGGGTACATTTGGAAAAGTGTTGAAGTTTTCAACCAATAGAAATGTATGATTTCATTGGATAAAAAGTTGGAAGCACTGAGATTTGTAATTAACATGTATATGTGTGAAAAAAGAGAGGGAAACATTGCCATTAATTGGTTCTGCTCAGAGGAGAGAGGTGTACAGCTCTGATATTCTGACTCTGATAGTCTGCTGTTTGAGTGCCACATTTCTTTCTCAACTAACTAATTTTAAAGGTGAGTTATGAGTTTGAGATGGGATGTATGTGGTGATTTTTGCATGAGTCTGTGAGCACAGAGGAATTGCTGTCAGAGATGTATTTCGTGTCTCTCTGGTTCTTTTTGGAGGTAACCATGCATATGTCTCTTGCAACTGAAAATACACAGTCTGCATAAGCAGACTGTTAGCACACACCCAGCTGTTTATCCTGTAGAATCATGCTTAGTATTCACAAGTGAGTGGTGTTTCAGGTAGCAGTGAGTAACGCTAATACATTCAACATCACTAAGGCTGATTTCTTTTGCTGGAGTGTGGTCAGTCATCAAGGTCACACATGTTCATGGTCTGAAAAAGCTGTTTGCACATGTGCTGTTTTCTGTATCTGAAAACTGTAATGAAAATGTATGCGACTGTTAGAGTAATTAACACTTGCAGGAAAAAACAGTAGTAAGTGTGCTTTGAAATTGGCAAGCAAATTTCATTTTCTGCCTAAAATCACAGAAAACAGTAGTAAGTGTGCTTTGAAATAGGCAAGCAAATTTCATTTTCTGCGTAAAATCACAGCATGAGTCTGTGAGCACAGAGGAATTGCTGTTAGAGATGTATTTCGTGTCTCTCTGGTTCTTTTTGGAAGTAACCATGCATATGTCTCTTGCAACTGAAAATACACAGTCTGCATAAGCAGACTGTTAGCACACACCCAGCAGTTTATCCTGTAGAATCATGCTGAGAAATCACAAGTGAGTGGTGTTTCACGTAGCAGTGAGTAACGCTAATACATTCAACATCACTAAGGCTGATTTCTTTTGCTGGAGTGTAGTCAGTCACCAAGGTCACACATGTTCATGTCTGAAAAAGATGTTTGCACATGTGCTGTTTTCTGTATCTGAAAACTGTAATGAAAATGTATGCGACTGTTAGAGTAATTAACACTTGCAGGAAAAAACAGTAGTAAGTGTGCTTTGAAATTGACAAGCAAATTTCATTTTCTGCCTAAAATCAAAGAAAACAGTAGTAAGTGTGCTTTGAAATTGGCAAGCAAATTTCATTTTCTGCGTAAAATCACAGCATGAGTCTAGGAGCACAGAGGAATTGCTGTCAGAGATGAATTTCGTGTCTCTCTGGTTCTTTTTGGAAGTAACCATGCAAATGTCTCTTGCAACTGAAAATCCACAGTCTGCATAAGCAGACTGTTAGCACACACCCAACAGTTTATCCTGTAGAATCATGCTGAGAAATCACAAGTGAGTGGTGTTTCACGTAGCAGTGAGTAACGATAATACATTCAACATCACTAAGGCTGATTTCTTTTGCTGGAGTGTAGTCAGTCATCAAGGTCACACATGTTCATGGTCTGAAAAAGCTGTTTGCACATGTGCTGTTTTCTGTATCTGAAAACTGTAATGAAAATGTATGCGACTGTTAGAGTAATTAACACTTGCAGGAAAAAACAGTAGTAAGTGTGCTTTGAAATTGGCAAGCAAATTTCATTTTCTGCCTAAAATCACAGAAAACAGTAGTAAGTGTGCTTTGAAATTGGCAAGCAAATTTCATTTTCTGCGTAAAATCACAGCATGAGTCTGTGAGCACAGAGGAATTGCTGTCAGAGATGTATTTCGTGTCTCTCTGGTTCTTTTTGGAAGTAACCATGCATATGTCTCTTGCAACTGAAAATACACAGTCTGCATAAGCAGACTGTTAGCACACACCCAGCAGTTTATCCTGTAGAATCATGCTGAGTATTCACAAGTGAGTGGTGTTTCAGGTAGCAGTGAGTAACGCTAATACATTCAACATCACTAAGGCTGATTTCTTTTGCTGGAGTGTAGTCAGTCACCAAGGTCACACATGTTCATGGTCTGAAAAAGCTGTTTGCACATGTGCTGTTTTCTGTATCTGAAAACTGTAATGAAAATGTATGCGACTGTTAGAGTACTTAACACTTGGAGGAAAAAACAGTAGTAAGTGTGCTTTGAAATTAGCAAGCAAATTTCATTTTCTGCCTAAAATCACAGAAAACAGTAGTAAGTGTGCTTTGAAATTGTCAAGCAAATTTCATTTTCTGCGTAAAATCACAGCATGAGTCTTTTATGGCCTTCTTGGACCCCCTGACAAACGCTAATGCATTCAACATCACCAAGGATCATTATCTTTGCAGGAGTGCAGTCAGTCAGCCAGGTTACACATGTACATGCTCTAAAAAAGCTGATTGGACATGTGCTCTTTTCTGCCTCTGTAAACTGTAAAGAAAATGTGTCAGACTGTTAGAGTAATTAACAGTTGCAAAAAAAAAAAAGTAAGTGTGCTTTTGAATTGCAAATGAAAAATCGTTTTCTGCCTAGAATTACACCAAGAGTCTGTGTGCACACAGGAATTGTTCTTAGAGATTAAATTCGTGTTGGTTTTCTTGTGTTTTTCACTTGTAGGAAAGGGGTAGATAGTGTTATAAGAAAAGAAAAGATCATAACAAATATAGTAATATATTTAAATTACAAAAAGGTATTTTTGTTTAGTTTCTTTCAGGTATTGCTGCAGAGCAGTGAAGGAAATATAAGATGCCTATAAAATCAAGACAGCGAAAACAACAGAAAAAAAATGGATATTTGAAGACAACTAGAGGACCCAAGTTAGTTGAAGATGCTCATGTTGGGAAAAAGAAAAAGTCTTCTGGTAAGCAGACAAAGGAATTCTTTAAACATACATTCAAAAAAAGGAAAAATTTAAAAAATGCCCCCATTGGAAAAACTGTTTCAAGTAGAAAACAACAGGAGAATAGTAAGAATTTACTAAATGCTAATGTACAAGCAGAAGCTATAAAAATTAACTTGAAAAGAAAATCAGCATTTAAAGAGATCCGTAGGAAAATGTTTCAGAGACGAGTGATGTCCAATTTGCTAAAGGATGTGAAAAAATATAAGAAAAGAGCTACATTTTACAAGAGAAAAAAAGATATTGAAGCCATTGTAGCTAAGGCTTTAGATTTAAAAAGAAAACTATTCATTTTAATTTTGAACGGGATGCGTACATTAGAAAAAATAGTTAATGTAATGAAGTCACAAAGCAAAACAAAAAGAGTAGTAAAAAGAAATAACTTTTGTAAAGTGTTTTTAGGAGAATGGATGCATAGTTCAAGTACTGAACCATTTTTTAATGAAGAGAGTTATCTTCAAAGTAATAGTTTGTTGCATGCAGTTGACACCAGTGGACGAGCGTATGAAGTAAAAGATGGTTGTATAATGGAAAAGGAGAAAATGGTTCCAAGAAATGAGGAAGAAGTGATTGCAGATGAGGTTATGGGGAGACGTCCTAAAGCCCCAGTGTATACTTGGAATTGTAGTAGTATTTGTACTTTGCGACAGGAATCTATTGATAAATTATGTGAGTTTTTAAGAGAATATAGTAAAAAGAGTGTTAAACAGAAGATTAAGGTGCTTCAAGGACTAGATCCATGCAGAGTGAGAGAGAATACTGGTTTGCAAGGACACTCTCTGGCTTGTCTATCTAGGAAGGTTTGTCAAAGTGTTTTTCACCATTTTAGGATGCTGGCAGTTCATCATACTGAAATTAGGAAATTTGTGAGAAGATTGTATTTTGCTAAAAGTCCAGCACTAAAGTTAAATGAGTTGAATAAGGCTCTGTTTCGTGGATCTGTATCAGATGTTGAGAAGGTTACTGATGAGATTCAGTTTTGTTACTTTGGTCCAGAAAAAGAAAGTGCAGGGAATGACACAGTTATTGAGGAAAATGTGGAAGAGAATGTAGAACCCTCCATAAATAAGAAATTTGAAGATCAAATTACAAAATTTGCTATCATCTCTAATGAAAGACCAAATATTACTTGTATTTGTTGCCGGAGAAGCCATTATAAAATCCAAACAAGGAATGTTGATCTCTACAAAAAAAGTGAAGAAGAAGATAATTATAAGTGGAAGGATTTTGCAACATATGTATTTCTTGAAAATTGTTTTGATTTGGGTGAAGATCATCGTATTTGTAAATACTGTTACAACAAGTTAGAAGAAAATAAAATGCCAGCTAGAGCTGTACATAATAATTTAGAATTGGTTGAAGTTCCTGCAGAACTTTCTGATTTAAATACGTATGAGTCTATACTCATTCAATGTGTTCATCCGTTCCAGACCATAGTACGTATGGAGCCAAAAACAGGCAAATTACCTCCTTCAGATTTACAGAGAGGTTTAAAAGGAAGAGTTGTCTATTTGCCGTTGGATTTGAAAAAAAATATGGAAACTATTCATACAGATACTTTGGAAACTGAACCATTAGTTATTCTGGTTAATGGTGTACCTACAAAGAGTAAGAAAATTTGGCAGGAGCTGGTAGATGTACGAAAAGTACAAAGAGCAAATTTGTATTTGAAAAAAAATAATAAATGGTATGAATCAATTTATATAGATGAAGATGAAGAAGATGTACTAGGAGACACAGAAACACCAACTGGGCAAATTGAAAAAGTTGACAAGTCAAAAGAAGAAGAAATTTATGAACATTTCAGCATACATCCTCTTCATTCAAAAGAAGTAATGGCAAACACCATTGATCTGTTTCAAATGAAAAAAGCACAAGGAACTCCCGTGAGTGTATGGGAGGAGAGTTTGGAAGCTCGTTGTTTTCCCCAGCTGTTTCCTACAGGAGAAGGTGGACGATATGATGAACGTCCAGTCCAGATTCCTGCTTCTGAGTATCGGACTACAAGATTATATGCAGAAGATCCCAGATTTCGTCAAAGTATTCCTTATTTGTTCCATCTGTTATTTGAAAGTGACTTGTCTGCACTATCTTATGCAGTAAACCACATTTTAAAAAGTGGAAAACATCTACATAATGTGTCGGCTAAGGATTTTATGAACAAAGTGCAGCAGCGAGATGATCATTTGGAATCACAATTGATCAATCTGATGGCTTGTCAGCGTGGGATGAATGAATATTGGTACCGAAGCCATGGAGAATTGAAATGTATGTTACGGAATTTAGGAACTCCAACATGGTTCCTAACCCTAAGCTGTGCCGAGTACGCTTGGGATGATTTACTGGATTTTCTACGAGAGGCAAATTCAAATATTAAAAACATCGAATACAAGACAGCAGAAGAACTGTGCTCATTGGATCCGGTTAATGTTTGCAGATATTTCAATCATAGATTTGAGGCTATGATGTCCTTCATCTGCAATAAAAAAAATCCACCACTTGGAGAAGTTGTGGATTTCTTTTGGAGAAAAGAGTACCAAGCAAGAGGTGCTCCTCACATTCATATGCTGTTGTGGATCAAGGATGCTCCAAAATTTGGAACAGATGCTGATGAAGCAGTGTTATCTTTCATTGAAGAATATGCAACATGTGCTATACCTAAAAGCACAGAAGAGAAAAAGTTAAAAGAGCAAGTTTTACGTTTCCAAAGTCATCGGTGTGGAAAATACTGTCGACGGAAGTACAAGACCAAAGATAAATTCTACACAAAATGTCGATTTGGATTTCCTAGACCTGTTCTTTCAAAAGGAAGAGTCAACAGTTTTATGTCAGCTGTGCGACATACTATTACAAGAAAATCTCCCAAAAATACGTACAACCTAAGAAGAAAAGAAGAGTCAAAATATATAAATGACTACAACCCAGTCATTTTATTTATGTGGAATGCTAACATGGATATTCAGTATGTGGCAGACAATTCTATTGCTGTTGCTCGGTATGTCACATCTTACATCACTAAATCTGAGAAAACAGAATTGAAGGAAATGTGGGACGAGATTTCTCACGAGAAGACTGTCAGTAAGAAGCTGAACAGTTTCAGTTTAAAGATGTTATCACATCGAGAAATTGGATCCTACGAATGTTCAGATAGGTTATCATCTGCAAGTCTATACTCGAAATCAAGAAGAATAATTTGGGTCAGTTTAGGCCTTGCAGGAATGCGAAATCGGGTACTGAAATCTGTTGGAGAAATTGAATATTTGGCCGAGAACGACCCAGAAAGTACAGATATTTTGAAAACAAACATGTTGGACACATATTACCCAAAAAGAAGTCATCATCTTGAGAACATGTGTCTCTATGAAGTGCTGCAGAACTACATTTTTTCACGGAAAGCCACAGAAGACATCAACAATGGAAAATATAAAGTCATTGGTGAGGAAGGATGTTTAGTGAGTCAAACAAAAGGAAGTTTGATTAATCACAGGAAGCTGAGTTGTGACACTACTGACAAAAAGGAATTTTACTACTTGGCACTTTTACAGCTGTTTAAACCATGGCGTTCAGAGGACGAACTACTTGGAGAATTTCAAAGCTAAGAGGATTCATTTAATGCATGTAAAGATACCATTGAATGCAGTATTTTCAGGAATTATGTCCAAATGTTAAACGAAGAAATTGAACAGCAAGCTACAATTGCAGCTGAAGTAGCTAGAGACAGTTCTCAAGACAGACAAAGTTCTGGAACGCTCAGTCAAGATCCACTAGGACAACCAATCTTAGAAAATGAGGCTGCAATAGCCATGACTGAAGTGGAAACGGCTATGAATCAAGCTCAGGAAGATTTAATAGACTTACCAGATTTGAAACAACAACTAAATGAAGAACAACGACAAATTTATGAAGAAGTCAGAAAAAAAATTGATCACGGATTACTACATGAAAATAAAGAGTGCACATGCACATCATTTGAACCAATTAGGTTGTATGTGAGTGGACAAGCTGGAACTGGGAAAAGTTTCTTAATTAAAGTCATCAGAAGCTACCTACAGCAAAAAACTGATTCAACTTTATCTTATGTTGTTCCTGCTCCAACTGGGTTAGCAGCATATAATATTAAAGGAATTACTCTCCATCGATTGCTAATGTTACCAGTGGAGCATGAGAACAAAATAGAATATCACAAGCTAACTGGCGAAGCATGTTTCGAAGTTTCAAGAGTGTTGAAGAAGATGCAAGTTTTCATTATTGATGAGGTAAGCATGGTATCAAACTTAATGCTTGCCTTTGTGCATTTAAGAATGCAGCAAATTCTAAAAAGAGACTATGACGTGTTATTTGGTGGAAAACAAGTTATAGTTTTTGGGGATCTACTGCAGCTCACTCCAGTTAAAGGACAACCAGTGTTAAATACTGTGACACATGAGGACACGAAGAAGTCATTAGGAAGCATTGGAAATGCGAATATTTGGTCATTTTTTGAGTACAAAGAACTCACTACCAATATGAGGCAAGCAAATGATGAAGAATATGGAAGTATTCTGAAAGATATCAGAATTGGACTACTCACAGAAGTTGGCAGAAAAGCATTACAGAGTCGGTTGCTACATAATTTATTTCCAAGTGAAGAAATAGTTGCAGAGAAAATATACAAGAACATTGCAGAAAAAAATACTGTAATCTGCTTAATGCCAACACTACGTGAATGCTCAATATTCAATGAGGAACTTTTGAAATTGGAAAAGGAAGAGATTAAGAAAATGGAAGCAGTGGACAAAATCCAACATGAAAGAATTACTATTACATTAACAGGCGAACTGAAAAATAAATTGGATTCTCTAGAGAAGAACATTTCGAAAACAGCTGGATTAGAAAAAAATCTATATCTTTGCATGAACTGTCGAGTATTTTTAAGGAGAAATTTGGATGTTGAAAAAGGTTTAGTGAATGGAGCTATGGGTAAAGTTGTGGGTTTTGTTAACTACCAGAAAAAAGAAGGAATTGAGTTTTTAAAAATAAAATTTGATCAGATTGAAGAGGTAAAAGACATTAGTCGTTGTTCAGTCCGTTTTTTGCTTGTGAAAGACTTTTATGTACGTAGGAAGCAGTTTCCATTTTCTCTAGCATATGCTGTAACTATTCACAAGTGTCAAGGATTAACTGTTGATAGTGCATTTGTAAACATTGGATCTACTGTGTTCAAAGAAGGTATGGCATATGTTGCTTTGTCACGAGTGAAAACATTATCTGGTTTATTCATGATAGACTTTGATGACTCAAAAGTTAGTGCTGATGCAAATTGTGTTAAGGAGTATAATAGATTAAGAAGAACCTATGCTCCTCATTTAGGTCAGTATCCTGTGTTGGAGAAACGTGTTGTTTGTCGGAAAAGGAGAATTGAGAATTTCTGTAATGAGGTTGTACTGAAGAGAAAACAAAAAGACAGTGATGTGATTGCAAGCAAAAAGAAAAAGGACAATGTTGAAGAGGTTGTTGGTGGCCATTTTGCAAATAGGTCTGGTGTCAACTGCTACGCAAATGTAGTGCTGAATGTTGTATTTTATCTTGAAAGTTTGCAAGAGCATATAATAGAAAATCATGAAAAAAGATTCTGTTCTGTGCTAAGTCTTCTTTATGAGAAGCTGAGTGTTGTTAAAGCTAAAATAGAAAGTGCGACTGAAATTAGAAATCTATTAGATGTTTGTTCAGGACGAACACAGTTTTCTCAAAATGTCCAGCAAGATTCACAGGAATTCTTGATGTACATCCTTTTGGTACTTGAAGATGAAGGGGTAGAAATAGAAAATATGTTTGGTCTCTCTTATAAATGGGAACATAGTTGTGAAAACTGTTTCTACACATGCAGCTCTAATGTTGATTCTGAAAGGTTTATCTATGTAACATTGCCAGAGACTAAATCAGTGACTTTTGGTAAATTAGTTAAAGATGCCAATCACAACATGGAATGTTCTAAATGTAAATCAGACATGTTTTCAACGTTATTTTTAAAGAAATATGGACAGTATGTAATTTTAATGATGCAATGTTGTAGAGCTGATGGAACAAAATTGGACACTTTAATAAAGAAATTTACAGGACAGCAATTATCAATTTCTGGCAAAACTTTTGTCACAGTTGCAATAATTTTCCATGATGGGCCTATTGTAACTTCTGGTCATTACACAGTTTTTCTTAAATGTGAAAAAGGCTGGACACTGTGTAATGATTCTCAATTGGTTTTCAAGCAACGTTTGCCTTTTGATTTAGCAAATTCCTATTTAATTTTTCTGAAACCAAAATTTTAGAAAGAAATTGCAACATCTGTACAAAACATTATTACAATTTAATTGGATTACCATTGGAAATGTCATCAAAAAATATTTTAAAAATTACCATTTGGCCTAAAGGAAAGGTAATAATTTGCATTGTGGACTTCTTTGACACAAATTATTTTGGTGATTATGCTTATGCAACAGAATTTTCAGACGATATTTACTGGAATTAGTTATTGTTCTTAGGTGAGATTTTTATTGCAAATGTTTCATTTCTATTACGGTATGTTTTAGTGAGAAGAGATTCAGGGCTTTTTTTAAACAATCTTTCAGATTGTTTTTTTTTTTTGCCCGCTGTTAAGTGATGAATGCAATTGCTTTTACGATTTACAGTAAAATGCAATAAATTCTGAAAACAGCAAAAAAAGGGCAAAAAAATGTTTGTTGAAATATGAAAATATGTGCACTGTATTATAAAATGTATTGTTAAATATTAATACCTTTTTCTTTTTTTACAGATTGAGAAAGGAAAACTATGAAAAATAAACTTTTTTATATAAAGTTAAATAAATCACTTATTTTTATTTAAGTTATTTTCATTGTCAGGTAAGTGTGAAATTTCTGGAATTATCACACATTTACTTTAATGCTCACTTTTTTTCACTACTCTTCTCTATGCTTTTCTCATTTCTGTAGTAGTCCCTCATGGACCTTGTAGGGTGATAAAAAATGTTTTGGTTTAAAAAAAAAAAAAAAAAACATGCGCGTACCGTACGCGTACGGTAAAAAAAAAAAAAAAAAGTCATTTAAAAAATTTAAAAAACAGTTAAGAGGTAAGGTTGGCTCTTAAAAGAACCGTTGTGTTCATAAAGGGAAAGAGGAAAGAAAGAATGGGAATACTAACAAGGACCACAGATGTGCTGGTCTATCCTATTGTTTATGAGGGGAACACTGGTCTCCGCATGAACAATAAGGCCATGACATCTTGTGCACCTCATTGTAACCCTCCCAAAACAAGGGTTTATATCCAGAGGAGCAGAAAAGGGTGATGCCCCCACCGCAGAGGAAGGGCTCAGCTGAGCTGCCGAAGATGTACTCGGCTGAGCTTCTGCAGGTGTGCTTGGGTGACTTACTGGAGATGTTTCTCCAGTATGTCGAGCATAAGACCTAGGATGTTTATCCTTAATGTGTCTAACCATAGAGTGATTTCCAAAGGAATACTTCTTCCTTGGATTCCCTCTAGATAAGACACGCTCACAAAGTGAGCAGGTGACTAAAGGAGCATTTACTTTTTTCTGCCCCTCTGGATAGGTGAAATATTCCCATACAAAAGAAGTCTTTTGTTTCCTCCTTCTCTCTCTGATGATGCTGCTACCAGGCTCACTCTCAGAAGAGGACTGCTGGTCTGCCATCGTATCACAAAGACAACTCAGCTCCTTCTCCTAAGGGATCACAAGCAGAAATGAGGGGAATGGGTGTGGTGTAGGAAGGTTCTAGAACTGAAAGTAGTTTAAACCAATCAAAAGTGTTGTTTCTTGATCACATGACCAACCGTGCGCGTACGTTACGCTTACAGAGCGCTTACGGAGCGCTTACGGTAAAAGTACGCATGCACGTACGAAAGACACGCGCACGCGCGCATGCGCATAACAGGCACGCTCGAACACTTCCGCGTAACGTGCGCGCGCGCGTACGCGTGTAAAGTATGCGCTTACACGTCGCGTAGGAAGTACGGACGTCTACGCAAATTGCGTAACCATACGCAAACAGCGTAGAAATATTACGTACATAAAGCAAAACGTGTGCATACGGTAAGCGTACGCGCACGGTAAAAGAAAAAAAAAAAAATAATTTGTAAAAAAGATTCACTATATTATACTACTATATCTTACCTGTTTTTTTTAAAAAAAGGTGAACATTTATATATTGCAGAATGCATTAAATTTTACCATAGTGTTTAAAGGGAAAAAAAAGTTTAAAAAAAAAGATGTAAAAAACCTTGCAAAGATAAAAAAAAAAATGTTTCACACGCGTTAAATATAAGAATCAAAAAACCATACAAATTCACTGACAAAAAACATGGGTTTCACACATGTTATAGTTAGGAATTAGCATTTAAAAAACCTTGCAAATTCAGTGAAAAAACCATAGGTTTCACAGACGTTATAGTTAGCTGGACATTTCACTCGTAAAAACACAATGAAATTCCCCCGTTATAGTTAGTTAAGCTAACTATAACTCGCGCACCCGCAATCCACTGCTGATGACGTCACATATAACATCACTCATGACATGGTCACTGACATCACTCATGACATCACTGATGACATCTCAAATGACATCACTGATGACATCACTGATGACATCATCCTTGTGATAGAGTGGCAGTCCTCCTCTCACCGTAATATAACAATTGATAAACACATTCAAAAATAGAGACTAAAAATTAACAAAATATTGGAAATTCCAATACCAGTTTCAACAATCTCTTCTGTAATTCTAAGATCCACATACACATCCACTCACCAACAGTCCTATACAGTCACTCATACATGTACTCACTCATATGTACTTATACACATATACATCCTTCTACACAATGCCACTCATCCATAGAGTTACTCACACACATAGTCACTCATGCTAATAAAGAATCAAACATACATTTACTTGCATATACAGTTATACACACACCACCACACTTACTTCTACGGAAACGTACTCATACTTAGGGCCATATGTACGTAGCCTAATACCGGTCGGTAACGGCCGATTTTCGGTAATTATACCGTTACTGACCGGTATTTAGGCTTTAGCAATGTAGGGGGCACATTACAGGATTCGGTATTTACCGAATCAGTAAAATTACCGATTCAGTAATTTTACCGATTCGGTAATTTTACCGATTCGGTAAATACCGAATCCTGTAATGATATGTAGGGGGAGTGTGTGGGTGTTGTGGGGAATCGTTATTTACCACCAACTAAAAGTTGGTGGTAAATGACGAATAGGTGAAAAAAAGCATTTTTGTGCACGTTTAAGTGTGCAATGTGGCAGACATACATGCCCTTAGGGCATGTATGTGTACCACATGTGCACACATGCAGGAATCAGGGGTGCAACAGGGTGTCACTGTGACACCCTGCCACCCTTGATTGTGCTCCCCCCATTACCGAATCGGTATTTACCGATTCGGTAATGGTAACTGGCTTCAAGGGATGCATATTACCGAATCGGTAAATACCGGTTCTAAAATACCGAATTTTACATATTCGGTAATAATTACCGAATTATTATCTACATAACATTTACCACTTCATAAATACCGAATCGGTAAAATTCGGTATTTATGAAGTGGTAAATGTTGGGCTACCTACATAAGGCCCTTAGTCTTTTAAACAATCACTTATAGTAAAACATACTTATTCATACAGGAACTCTTTCAATCTCTCACTCTCACATATACTCACTTATATACACCAATAGTCACATATACTAGTTTAAAACATAAGTAGTTACTCATAAAGACACTATTGAGACAGTCATTCACTCACTAACACACCCATGCACACACTCATCCACCCATACAGTCCTGCACACATGCTGTCTTCAACACATACAGTGAGTCAATCATTCATGCACCTATGCACTACGTAATACCCCCCACCGAACCATGCAGACACTCAGACTGATACTCAAAAAAACAACTAATAACCTATATAGACACCCATGTACCTACTCACCAACCCATGCAGCCACTTATACACAAAGTGAGAGACTGATACAGATATTTACATATTAAAACCTTACTCACTAAGCCATGTATTCACTTTGATACACTTTATCAATCAGTTACACAATACATTTTTCAAAAAAAAATCATCCATTTAGACACTTATATACCCATTTATTCTTCCAACGACCTTCAGATATACATATATAAAACATATGTAATTTTCAGAAAAACACACATTCACTGGATGATGTTATCAGTGATGTCATCAGTGATGTCATTTGAGATGTCATCAGTGATGTCATGAGTGATGTCAGTGACCATGTCATGAGTGATGTTATATGTGACGTCATCAGCAGTGGATTGCGGGTGCGCGAGTTATAGTTAGCTTAACTAACTATAACGGGGGAATTTCATTGGTTTTTTACGAGTGAAATGTCCAGCTAACTATAACGTCTGTGAAACCTATGGTTTTTTCACTGAATATATATATATATACATATATTTTTTATTTTTTACTGAAAAAAACATAGGTTTCATCCAAATTATAGTTAGAAATTAGCATTTAAAAAACCTTGGAAATTCACAAAAAAAAACTGTAGGTTTCAGGGGCGTTATAGTTAGTTGGACATTTCACTCGTACAAAACCATAGAAATTCCCTCGTATAGTTAGTTCAGCTAACTATAACTCGCGACCCCACAATGCACTGCTGATGACGTCACATATTACATCACTCATGACATGGTCAGTGACATCACTGATAACATCACTGATGACATCTCAAATGATATCACTGATGACATCATCCAGTGACTCTGTGTTTCTGTAAAGTTTAAATATGTTTTATATGTATAGGGAAAGGCATATTGAAGAATGAGTGGGTGTACAACTGTCTGAATGGATGATTTAGCAGGTGCGTGACTGATTCTATAAGTGAGTGATTAAACATATCTTACTGAATGCATGGGTTAGTGACTAAACTGTGTGAATGTCTGTATCCGTCTGTCTGTTGGTGTGTAAGCGGCTGCATGGGTTTGTGAATAGCTACATGAGTGTCTATATGAGTTATTGATTGGTTGTCTGAGTATTTGTATGGGTGCCTGAGTGTGTGTGTGGGTGGGGTGTGTGTGCATAGATGTGTGAGTGGGTGATTCACTGGGTGCATGGTTTCAAGAGTGCATCTGTGATGGACTGTACGGGTGAGTGTGAGTATGGGTGTGTTAGTGAGTGAATGTATATCTCAGGGGTACATGTGAGAGTAACTACATATGTGAAAGGCAGTATATATGTGTGTTAGAGTATATAAATGGCTATAGGTGAGAGTGTGTGATTGTGAGAGTGGCTGTATGGATGAGTGTGGGCTTGTATCAGTGATTGTATAAGAGCGTAAGAATGTGCTAGTATTTGTATGAGTACGTGAGCTGGTGTGTGTATAACTGTATAGGTGAGTAAATGGGAGTGTGATTAATTATTTGCATGACTGACTAGGTGTGTGAGTACCTCTATGGATGAGTGGCGGTGTGTGAGTGTCTATATAGGTGTATGAATGCATATGATAGTCCTGTGCTGAGTGACCGTAAGTATGAGTGACTGTACGGGTGAGTGAGTGGATGTGTGTGTAGACCTAAGAATCAGTGAGTGGGTATGTAGTTATTGGCATTGGAGTGTCTATGGTTTTGAGAATAGCAGTCTGTAATTTAGAGTGGGTGTATCAACGGTTATATTAGAGTGTGAGAAGATGCATGAAATTATCACATGGATGATGTCATCAGTGATGTCAGCAGTGATGTTATTTGAGATGTCATCAGTGATGTCACTGACCATGTCATGAGTGATGTAATATGTGACATCAGCAGCAGTGCATTGCGGGGGCGCAAGTAATAATTAGCTGAACTAACTATAACGGGGGAATTTCTATGGTTTTGTACAAGTGAAATGTCCAACTAACTATAACGCCCCTGATACCTATTTTTTTTTCAGTGAATTTCTAAGGTTTTTTAAATGCTAATTTCTAACTATAACGTGCCTGAAAACTATGGTTTTTAAGTGAATTTCTAAGGTTTTTTAAATGCTAGTTTCTAACTATGCTTACAGAGGTAGGACATGTGAAGAAAGAAGAAAAACGCACAGAAAGAAGCAAAAGAAATATAGAAAGAAGCAACAGAAGTCCACAAAGATGAAGAAAAGTGCAGGAAGAAGCAAGAAATTTGCAGAAAGAACCAACAGAGGAGCAAAAAGAAGCCTTGTTACAAAATTATCCTGTGCCCACAACTTTTTCAGATGGGTACTGGTGGTAACTGACCCTGACTAACCAGGCCTAGAGCCAGTGCAATGCTAAAAGACACTTAGAATACAGTGAAATCACCTACATACAATAGGGAACACTATGCGTTGGGGTACCCCTGTGATTAGCATGACCTCCTCTGTAAGGCCCTAGTACATAATAGTGCAGGGGGACTAAAACTACTTGTAAGTCAAAGGTACAGAAATATGCTACTTTAACTAGTAGTCACGTTTGTAGAGTGGTGGAGAAAGGGTGCTGGGCGTCCAACCAACGCTCAGGAATTCCGCTGCCTAGGACTTACAGGAGGTACAAGGAGGGATTCTTGGCCCCTAAACTCCCTCAGGACTAAATTGGACTTCATCCATCCCCCATCCCATAGTCTGCCATGAGGCACGTTTGCAGAGTGGTAGAGAAAGGGGACCATGGCCTCCGAAGACGTCTTAGCAATCCCACTATGTGGGACTTACTGGAGGTAACAAGAGGGGTAGTTGGCCCACGAGCACATCCTTGGGGGCCAACTTCCCAAACTATTACCTCCAGTCAGTCCCACAAAGCAGCATTGGTAAGTACTCGTACCATGCCACGCCCACTTTGCCCCCCAACTCTACAAACGCGCTCCCTGGCACGCTCTTGGATGGGGATTGAAGTCCCCTTCACTATGTGGGGTCCTTTAGGGGCCAACTAGCCTACTTTTTACCTCCAGTAAGCCCCACGCAGTGCGATTGGTGAGAGGTCCCTGGGGTACGACTAGCCCACCAGGTACCTCCAGTAAGCGCCACAGAGCTGCATTGCAGAGAGGTGTAAAAAGGGGCGTGGCCTGGACCACCTCTCTGCAACGCAGGTCTTTGGAGCTTACTGGAGGTACCTGGTGGGCTAGTTGACCCCCAGGGGCCCTCAGGATTGAAGTGGAATTAATTCCCCAACTTAAAACGCACCACAGGGTGTGTTTGCACACATGTCACCGCAGGATCCGCCCCTCCCTTTACCATTGTGCAAATGCACCCCGTGGCATGTTTTAAGTTGGGGGATTAAGTCCCCTTGAATCTTGAGGGTCCCTGGGGTCCAACTAGCCCACCAGGTACCTTCAGTAAGCGTCAAAGTGCTGCGTTGCAGAGAGGTGTAAAAAGGGGCGTGGCCTGGACCACCTCTCTGCAAACACAGCCCTGTGGGGCTTACTGGAGGTAACAGGTGGGCTAGTTGGCCCCCAAGAGACCCCAGTATTGAAGGGGAATTAATTCCCCAATTTAAAACGCACCACAGGGCGCTTTTGCAGAGTGTTGCTGGGAGGGGGCGGGGCCTCCGGTACGATCGTGGTGTTTTTTTAAATAATTTTTTTTAGAAGGGAGGCTGTGTGGCCCCCCCTTCTTTTTACTTTTTTTGGGCCCTGGGGACCCCATTCCCCAGGGCCTCAACCCCATTAAAAAAATAAAAATAAAATATGAACAGGAAGGGGGCCGCGTGGGCCCCCCTTCCATGGCCAATTCTGGGCCCGGGGACCCCATCCCCGGGGCATGGCCACATATATATTTTTTTATGGAGGTGACTACGTGGCCCCCCTCCTGAGACCTCTATTGGCCCCGGGGACCCCAACCACCGGGGCCGGCCTTTATTTTTTCAATTTATTTTTTATCTTACCTAATACTTAGTGCCCCGGGGTGTGTGGGGGGGCTTCAGCCCCCCCACACAGGTTATTTATTTTAAAAAAACAAGCCCCTGGGGGTGGTGGTCCCCGGGGATGCGGGGTGGGCCATGTGCCCCCGCAAATATTTAAGAAAAGCCCCGGGCGGTGGCGGTCCCCGGGGTTGTGCGGGGGGCATGTGCCCCCCCGCAAATATTTAAGAAAAGCCCCGGAGGTGGTGGTCCCCGGGGCTGCGGGAGCCCCCCTGGATCCCCGCAATTACAAAATCTCATGGGACTTGGCCCACCCGGGGGCTAAATAATAACAGAGCGTGGGAGCCTGTGCTTCATTTTATTTATTTTATCGTCAGGATCCACGGATCCTCTGCGACTTTTGCAGTTTAAAAAAAAAAATGCTTTTTTGGGCCCTGGGGTCCTTGTGGGACCCCCTAAGCAGGCCTAGGGGGTCAGGGTGTTTCTACCCTGCCCCCTTTTCATGTTTTTCACCGTAGTTTTTCTTTTTTCTTGTGACTCGGTTCTACCGAGTCACAAGATGGCTGCCAAACATCTATGTTTATTTTATATTTTAACTTATATATATTTTAAAATCGATATTTAATACAACTATGTTTTTGGAAAAAATAACTTTTATTTCAATATTTTGTACTTTTCTTTTTAAGTATAGGGAGACAATATTTTTGTATTCTATATTTTTCTCTCAATATTTTTTAAATCTATATTTTTGTGGTCGATATTCTGTCCGTGAACCCTCAGGGAGGCATGCCATGCGCATTGCAATGGGTGTTTCCAATGAACACCTATGGATTTTGACGCATCCCCAGATTGTCCAGACCTTGTAAACCTGGGAGTGTGCCAAAACCTTATGTGTCCCAAGGGGAGGTGCCGCGAGCAGCAATATCAATATTTCTCCTAGTTTTTTCCTCTTTCTATGTGTGCTGTATTTTGCAGGACACTATGGCCAGGATTCCGATGTCAGATTGACCGGAGTCCATCCGACATTGGTTTGGAACTGGAACCGAACAACCTCCTGTCGTCGGTTCCAGCCCAGGAATTAGGATAAGACCGAACCCTTTTAGTCGCAATACTATTCTTTACTATGAGAGCATGCATTCCGAACGGAATGCATGTTCTCATGGTAAAAAGCAGAGGTGCAGTTCATCCCTGCACCCCGTGGCAGGCACCTCTAGGTGCCTGCCACCGGGTGCAGGGATCAACACGGCAGCACCATAGGTGCCCCCTAGGCGGCCATTACGTGGCCTTGCACCCATGTGGGCCCTGCTGGGGGCCCCCAAACACAGATTCCCAATGCCTTTCTGTGTCAGAAAGGCCAGCACAGAAAGGCAGCGGGTAGCTGACATCGTAATCCCTCAGCCGGAAAGACCCGGCTGAGGGATTACTGAAGGCCTTCCGAATGGTGGATGGGTTCTTCGAGCCCATCGTAAGTCATTCAGAACTCCTGTTTGGAGTGATTTCTGACCGACTCCAAACAGGAGATTCCAAACAGGAGATTACGATGCGGTAAGAAAGGCTCCAAACGACGGTCCAAGCCATTCCTTACAGCATCATAATCGGGCCCTTAAAAAAAGGATAAAGCCTTCCAGGATTATTTTGTGCATCAATGGACCCTTCTTGCACAAAAACAATCCTGCATGCATAGCAGACACCCTTGTACCACGGTGCAAGGGTGCCTGCATTGGTGCTAAGCTGCTGAAACGGCGCCAGTGCAGGTAGAAAGAAAAGGAATGTGCCGTATGCAATAGTTACGGTGGATTCCCGCCCTTTCCCTTTGACAGGGTGCAGCGAAGCAAGGTGACTACCCCTCATCCCCTTTCTCCCCAAAGTCACCCCCTGCTCCATGGTACACTCTCAAAAATAGCACCTCCTGGAGTCTTTTCACACCCTTTGACGAAATCTCTATACTTAACATATTTACTACATTTAAACCCTCCAACCACTTCAATGACCCGTCCCCCCCCCCCAGTTTAATCAATGAAATAAAGAGGTCCCTAGTTCCAATCTGGACCAAGATTGTAAATGTCTCCCTACAGCAAGGTGTGATTCCTGATTGTCTAAAGGATGGGCAGGTTACACACATTCTTAAAAAACCTACTGCTGAGCAAGACGACCTTAACAACTTTCATCCAATCACGACCATTCCTACTCTATCGAGGAAGGAGAAGGAGCGACCTCCTGATCTGGTCTTTTTGGTGCGGTGGACCACGGCGTAGGAGAGTTGTGCTGATCTTAGGGTCCTTTGGGGTGCATGGAATTTGAGTCTGATGTTCAGGTATGCTGGTCCGGTGTTGTGGAGGGCCTTGTGTGCGAACAGGGGTATTAAGCGGATGAAAGGATTACATTGAAGAGCGGGTTTTAATATAACAAACTAGGAAATCCACGTATGTGGAGAATAATCGGATCTAGATACAGGCTGTTGAGAGTATTGGACATAAGGGACTATAATTGATTAAGAAGTATGTTGGAAACATGATAATATGATTGGAATTTTTGCTTGAATGACCGTGATTACGGGCGGGCTAGAGAGGGAACCTGATCATTATTTAAGGGTTTGTAATACCACTTAGTGATTGGCTCGCCTAAGAGCGGACCAGAGAGGGAACAGTGTTAATAATTAGAAAGGATGCTTAGCGATTTGCTGCTTTGCCTTTTCGAACCAGAGGAGCGGATTGTTTAAAATACGAAGTGCGAGTTGCAGAGAAACCGCGGTCAGACACGGTTTTGAAATGCCGGTTAGTGATTGACTTGCCTAAGAGCGGACCGGAGAGGGAACAGGGTTAGTAATTAGAAAGGAGGCTTAGTGATTGGCTGCTTTGCCTTTTTAAACCAGAGGAGCGGATTGTTTAAAATATGAAGTGCGAGTTGCAGAGAAACCGCGGTGAGAGGCGCAGAGGATGGTGAAGATGTCTGAATATTCACAGGTACTTGGGCAGAGATTATGGGAAGAAGGTTTTTGGAAGATTCAGGTTACTTTCTATTTTGTGGAAAGGTTGTAGAAAGTGTTTTCTCCTTTGTTTTTGATACAGATAATATTTGTTTTAGTCGAATTGGACAGACTTCATTAGAAATAACGTGTCTTGGATGCACTCACCAATATTACGGGATAAAGGTGAGATTGGTTCAATTTTACTTGTTCTGGGAATACAGAAATATAGTTAAGAGTTAAATAGGGTGGCAGAATAATGGATGTTCAAGAGGATTGGATCTTAGGACTCTGAGTACTGGGCAGAGAAAAAAGCAGGAAGATTAAATGGTTAGATTTCGATTAATTAGGAATGAAGGAATTGAGACCTAGGAGAGAGCATTGATAGAATGGTTCATATGAAGAGGGTCTGACATAGGAATTTGTTTATTTGGAACAAAATGAGGTTTATATTTCAATGAGTGTAATTAATATTACCCATGTGGTTCTTCATATTATCAATTATGTTACTGTTTATTGACAGAGATGATGTCTGTTAAAAACTAGGTTAACTTGTTTAACATCCTAAAAAACTTTGGAGCTTGTTATATAGGTAGGAATTGATGTTAAGGTGCGAATATATAGACAGGAAAGTCTTGATTATGATTACATATTCTTATTTATTTCACAGCTCTGATGATGTCCCAGGAGGGGACGAAACGCGTCGGCTGTTGAGAGTATTGGACATAAAGAATGGAAGTATAACCTTTTGTTCTAATGCTTGGCTCATACAATATATAAAAAAATTGGGAAAAAACGATTGATGGATCAAAAGGATGATAAAGTGATTGGATCATATAAAAAAATTGGAAACAACGATTGATGGATCAAAAGGAAAAAATGTGTTCTTTATAAAGACTTGGATATGGAACAAGGATATAAAGGATTCATTATTGACAAAAACATCTACTAAGGATAAAAGGACTAATTGAGGCATTAAATCAATAAGACATTGGCATATAAACAATTGGACATTCTCCATGTCGAAAAATACGAGATCTGAAAATAAATTGATATAAAAAACATTTTTTTGAATCAAAGATATTTGTCTGTAAATATTGTGTATATTAGGAGTGCTCCTTACAAATGTGAAACTGTTTACAACGCTCTTCATGGGACCAGTCCAGAGCATCTGAAGCAGCAGTTTCAGTGGTATGTCCCCAATAGACCACTTCGCTCTCTGGGAGCAAAATTGGTAACAGTCCCCATCTCTAAAAAAGCCTGCTGGGGAGGAAGGAGTTTTTTGGCAGGGGCAGCCAAGGTATGGAACTCCCTCCCATTCCATCTTAGAAATGGTACTGATCTACTGGCATTCAGGAAAGCCTTAAAAACCTGGCTTTTTGGCGTTTAATCCGTGGCCTCATATGTGGGTCTTTTTGGGAGGTTTTGTAGACAGTGCCAGGACACCTTTGGGTTGCAGTTTACGCATTAAAAATACTAATAACATAACATAATATCTTGAAGGTGACTCTAGCCTCGATGGGGAGCCAGTGTAGTGTGCGCAGGTAATGGGAGATGTGGCAGTGTCTTGGCAGGTTGAGGACCAGTCTTGCGGCGGCGTTTTGGATGTTTTGTAGCTTGCGGTGAGGATTTTGTTTATTCCGGCGTAGAGTGGGTTGCCATAGTCGAGTCTGCTGGTGACAAGGGCGTGGGTGATGGTTTTTCTGTTTTCAAGGGAGACCCATTAGAGGGTCTTGCGTAGGAGGCGGAGGGTGTGGAAGCAGGAGGACGAGAGGGAGTTGATTTGGCGGTCCATTTTGAGCTCGGATTCCAGGATGATTCCCAGGTTGCGTGCGTGGTCCACGCATCAATGATCAATTCCAATCGGGCTTTTGCCAGAGTCATAGCACTGAAACGGCCATTGCCCACATAATGGATGACCCTCTAAAAATTCTGGATCAGAATGAAGCTTGCCTTCTAATCCTCCTTGTCCTCTCGTCTGTTTTTGATACGGTCAAACATGAAAACCTCCTGGATATACTGGAACGCAGTATGGGTCTCTCAGGATCAGTGCTAAATTGGATTGCCTCATTTGTTCACAACAGATCGCAAAGAATTAAAGTCAATCACTACCTCTCCAACTCTACTCCGATCACTCTGGGGGTCCCACAAGGGTCCTCGCTGTCACCCACACTCTTCAACCTGTTCATGGAGCCCTTAACCCAAGTGCTCAAATCACCCAATATACTTTATCACATGTGCACTGACGATACCCAATTGTACTTGAAAATCTCCTCCCCCGAAGACATCAATTTACTCAATTCAGCCCTACACAAAACCCAACACTGGTTGACTTACAACCATCTCAAGCTAAACTCCATTAAATCAGACTTCCTCCTAATCTCTCCTCCCAAACAGGCGCCTATTATCATTGAATACATGAAACAACTTACAGCTCTCAACTCTGTCCCACACATCATTGACTCTACCAAATATCTCCGAAAAATACTTGATAAGGCCCTGAGCATGCAGGAGCACATCAGCGCTACCACCAAAGGAGCGAACTTCCAAATGAGCATACTAAGAAAGTTAAAACCCTTTCTTCCTCTGGAACACCTCAAGTCTGCTGTTCAAGCACTAGTCAGCTCCAGATTGGAGTATGGGAGCTGAACTCTCTGTGGTCTTCCGAGCTACAAGTTGGAACCGCTTAGGGCCTCTTTGAATTCTGCAGCTAGGCTCATCACAGGATCCAAAAGAAATAACCACATCAAGCCGGATTTGAACTCTCTAAACTGGCTTTCTTTTGAGGCTAGGATTTATCTTAAAATTGCTTGCATGGTCCATAAAGCCCTTCACCTTAACACTCCTCTGTACTACGCCCGGAAACTGAAACTCTCGGGTGGTTGCAGATCTTTAAAGAGTTCTAGCAAGTTACTGCTGAAACCACAAACATTTCAAAGAAAGAAAACCTATAACCGAGCTTTCTCCAGTATTGACCCTAGAATCTGGGATGCCTTGCCTCCAGAAAACAGACTCAATCCTTCAACGTCCTCTTTCAAAAATGAAGTAAAAGCACTTCTTATGCATATGCTCTGAACTTATAATGTACCTACTACCCCTGAAAAAATGCTCTGAGGCTCCCCACACGTATGCTCATTTCCTTTATTTATGTGGTGTTCTGATACTCCGGTACTCTGCTTTACTTGTTTATCCTGCACTTTCAGATTGTTGTTTTAGTTACTTGTCTCCCTCTCTGTTATTCTTGTCATTATGTGAAGCGCTCTAATACCCGCTTGGGTCATGTTCACGCAGTATAACATTTTATAAATAAACAAAATAAATAAATCTCTGATATTCTGAAAAACTAAAAGAAGAGAAAATGATTTAAAAAATGTGTAATCCCAAGCAAAGAAGACTTACGTCAGACAGAGGTGGTTATAAAAGCATCTTATAAGGAAAGCTACCAGGACTTTTTATACCAGTAAGGTTCTTTCTGCAAAAACATTTCTCGAGAATTATTTAAAAATCACAGTACTCTCACCAATCCCACAATAAGCACCTCTAACACTCTTCCAACTAAAAAATTAGTGAATTGTTTAGATAATTTTCAGAACTATATGAGCACTATTAGAAAAGAATTTAGGCATGCACCGCTGGAGTAAAATACACATAATGACATCACTCTGAACTCAAAGATAGAAGAAATGAGAAATGGCCACTAAAGTCAAGTCAAGTCAAGAGTAACTTTATTTTGGCTCAGAGAGCCATAAAAAGGTTTACAAGTTAAAAAAGATTTAAACAATACATACAGGATTCATAATAAAAGTTAGAACTCTATACAGATTTTACTCATAAGGCTTTCTGATCGCAATAGAGCCTCTTATGTAGTCAGCTACTGCAATACAGATTTCAGCCGTAGCCAGGAACTGTAAAAAGTTAGAACCATCAATGTACTAACATGGGCGGGTATTCCTTAATAATATAGGCAGAAATCTGGTTCTCTCCGATGTATACAATGTGCAAAATAGTGTAGAGTGCAGAGTGCTTTGAACAGAGGCATTATCACATGGACAGGGCGTAAGCCTATTTAAACACTCTCCTGGATGAGGAAATGCCAGAAAAAAGTGCACAGTGCATAAATGGAACCTAGTTAGATAAAACAGATACTGTGACTTACCAGAAAGAGAAAGATAAAATTGTGTAGGGGCTGGAAGCAAAGGAGGTTCTCCTATATCATCATGTTTGTGCATAGTAAACCATCTCCCCGTAGTACAGTACACCAACTTGATTATACTTTGGCATTCAGAGGAATTCCTCGGGGTTTTCATAAAAGTGTTTCAGGCCAATCTCATTGCACTTCGTCCTTACATATTGAAACCATGGAATCTTTAAAACATTGTCTAATTTTAGGCAGTCTTTGATCACTTCACGTGAGAACATTAGATCCTCAGAGGTTCATATCTTTGCCAATAGGAGCAAAGGAGCACTGCACTAAACGGTCCTCTATAAATTCTAGACCAAGTTCTGTGTGGCAGAAAAGGGCAGGAGAGCTTATTGGGATCATCAGTAATCTCTTCATGAATTTATTTTCGATTAATACAAGCTTTTGACTTTTGGCATAGCCCAAAACCCCAGCTCCATATGTGCAATAGAGAAGCATTTGGCTCCACACAGGGTAAATAGTTCCTTCACGGGCTTGTGCCACAAATTACATACAAAGAGGAATAATGCATCCATCGCCCTACTTGTCTGCTGTGCTCTTAGAGTGATGAGTGGTTCCCAACTCAACTGGCTAGCAAAATGATTGTCCAAATTTGAAAAGTTACTGACCTTTTCAATCCTCTTTTCCTGAACAGTAAAAGTTTTAGTTTTAGTGGTTTGGGGTCCGCATACCATTATATATGATTTTATAAAATTAACTTTCAAATGAAGCAAGTTCATAAAATCTGTAAAAACATCAAGAGATTTCTGCAGACTCATGGCTGTCCTTGCTAAAAAAAACTGTGTCATCTGCATAAGATAAAAGCAGGACACGTTTATTTCCAAGTTTAAGAAAATCAGGTTCCTTATTTAATAGGAAAGCCTCCAACGCATTTGTATGGATTAAAAACAAGAAGGGGGCCAGGATGCATCCTTGTCTAACTCCCTCTGTCGAAATAATGGGATGCATTTTTTCCCCTTTGCTGCCATATCTTATTGTGACTGAGGTACCCGAGTGAAGCCTGCGTAGTAGGGTGACTAATACTTGTTCCACACCCTGCCTTTCAACATAGTCCATAATTTGTCTCAATTGACAGTGTCAAAAGCACTGGATAGGTCCATGAAGGCCTGACTGATGGCTAGAGCTCGACATGGAACTTACGTGCTGATTGATAAATAGGGATACATTAAGGCATTGTTCAGTTGTGCCCTGCCCTCTCCTAAAGCCATATTGGGTATGGTGCATAATCCCATTTTCTGAAGCCCAATGTTCCAAGTGTACAAGGAACACCCTGCCAAAGACTTTGGCCGTAGTCACTTGCGCTTTTCTTAAAGACTGGGACCACTATTGCTTCCTTCCATAATGCCGGCAAGGGGCCAATAAGGGCTGCTTTGAAGATGTTCATAAGAGGAGGTGCCCAGAGCCTAGGATTATTTTTAAAGAGATCAAGGGGCGCACCATCGGGATCGGGGGCTTTCAAACAAATGCCCCGTGTTAGAGCAACCGCCACCTTGTCAACAGTAGTGGATAGACTCAATTCAATGGGTAAAGTTGGATCAATGGATGTTTTCCCTGTTTTATCCTCTAGCCCCTTTTGTAATGGATTAAAAATGCATACTTGGGTGCCAATTACGATCCGGTAAAAAATTCCCCCGTACGACTCGTATCCGGTCTTTTTACCGTACGAATCGTACAAGTGCCGTACAAACTGGCAATCACGATTCGCATGGTCAAAAGTCCATACGAACCGCCTTGGGAATTATTCCCCACACGTCCTCGGGTCGGAAAATGTGTCCGACACGTCCTCGGACGATTTACCATACAAATGTGAAAAGTGAAGTCCGACCGAGGAATCAAGATCCAACCCATGCGTCCGATCTCACAACCGTATGGTAAAAACACCGTCCACACCGAACTCCCATTGCAACCATGGAGACATGTGCCCGCATACGCACCCAACACTCCCCCAGCACCCATACGTTCGAGTCGTACTCCCCGTGAATGTACACCCCCCCCTGTATGTACACCCGTGTACGTGTCGAACCCCCACCCGTGTATGTACACCCCTGTACGTTCGAGTCCTACCCCCACCCGTGTACGTGTCGTACCACCGTGTATGTACACCCCTGTACGTGTCGAACCCCCACCCGTGTATGTACACCCCTATACGTTCGAGTCCTACCCCCACCCGTGTACGTGTCGTACCACCGTGTATGTACACCCCTGTACGTTCGAGTCATACCCCCACCCCTGTACGTGTCGTACCACCGTGTATGTACACCCCTGTACGTTCGAGTCGTACCCCCACCCCTGTTCGTGTCGTACCACCGTGTATGTACACCCCTGTACGTTCGAGTCGTACCCCCACCCCTGTACGTGTCGTACCCCCGTGTACCTACACCCGTGTACGTCAGAGTCGTACCCCCACCCGTGTACGTGTCGTACCACCGTGTATGTACACCCCTGTACGTTCGAGTCGTACCCCCACCCCTGTACGTGTCGTACCACCGTGTATGTACACCCCTGTACGTTCGAGTCGTACCCCCACCCCTGTACGTGTCGTACCCCCGTGTACCTACACCCGTGTACGTCAGAGTCGTACCCCCACCCGTGTACGTGTCGTACCCCCGTGTACCTACACCCGTGTACGTCAGAGTCGTACCCCCACCCGTGTACGTGTCGTACCACCGTGTATGTACACCCCTGTACGTTCGAGTCCTACCCCCACCCCTGTACGTGTCGTACCACCGTGTATGTACACCCCTGTACGTTCGAGTCGTACCCCCACCCCTGTACGTGTCGTACCACCGTGTATGTACACCCCAGTACGTTCGAGTCCTACCCCCACCCGTGTACATGTCGTACCACTGTGTACCTACACCCGTGTACGTCAGAGTCGTACCCCCACCCGTGTACGTGTCGTACCCCCGTGTACCTACACCCGTGTACATCAGAGTCGTACCCCCACCCGTGTACGTGTCGTACCACCGTGTTTGTACACCCCTGTACGTTCGAGTCGTACCCCCACCCCTGTACGTGTCGTACCACCGTGTATGTACACCCCTGTACGTTCGAGTCGTACCCCCACCCCTGTACATGTCGTACCACCGTGTACCTACACCCGTGTACGTCAGAGTCGTACCCCCACCCGTGTACGTGTCGTACCCCTGTGTACCTACACCCGTGTACGTCAGAGTCGTACCCCCACCCGCGTATGCATGGAGCGTACCCACACCACAACATCCTAAGGACGGAGCGCACCCCAGGCCCCAACATCACAACCGAATGTACGACTCGTACCAAGCCACACACAAGGACAGCACCGTACAACAAAAAGGCCCATGTACACACCGTATACATGCCAAAAAACGCACGTACACAACCAGGACAAACCAAACCGACACAAGAATACACCATTCGAATGGCACAAAGCCACAAAACATGTCCAACAACTACCAAAACAACACATTCACTGACCTGCAATAGCCAAAAACAAACAGAGGCTCAAAACACCACCACTCCTTATAACACACCCACCCAAAGTTCAAACAAAGCCACACCCACCAATGGACCAATAAAAAGGGCCCACACACACAAACCATGAGCCTTTGCAACAGACTCACTGCTGCCAGACCCCACAGACAACCTACAGCACCAAACTAGAAGCTTCACCACACCTTACACTTGCACACCTTCACACAACCACCTTCTCAAACACACCCTCATCACATTCACACACACACCTGCACAACCACACCCACACACCCACAACCATCCACACACCCCCCCCACCATCCACACCCACACCCCTCACCATGCCCACTAACAAGAATCCAAAGTTCAGTAACCGAGAGTTGGAGGTCCTTGTCGATGAAATCCTCAGAGTCGAGCCACAGCTCTTTGGAACCTTGGTCAGACAGACCAGCATGTCAGAAAAAACAGCCATGTGGCAGACCATCGTCGATGCTGTGAATGCTGTTGCGGACACCAGAAGGAACAAGCAGGAATGCCAAGCCAGGTGGTACGATCTGCGGAGGAGGGTCCGAGCCAAGATGCTGGATGAACACAACCAGGCCAACGTCACTGGAGGAGGGCCGTCCCGCAGACCCGTACACTACCATCCCTGGGAGGAGAGGGTGATGGCCATACTGCCGGTGGAGGCAGTCGAAGGATTAGGAGGACTCCAAGACCCGGGTGAGTACACAAACAACGCACCTCACATGGGGGGAACGTCATCCACAACCAAAATCACAAACAGGCATGCAACCACCCCAAGCTATCGCATGACTCAACCACACTCCATGAACACGCACATGCCATTGCCGCCACCATGCCCCATGCACCCAGCTGGACAATGTCAAGTCACAGGCCACAGAAGACACCAACACATGACACGGTAACCCGGATGGCGGGAGGGTGTGCCCCAAAATTCACATAGTGCAACTCAGAAGCAGACAACAATGCCCTCTGCCCATATGGCCTAGGTCACAGCCAGACAAACAGTGTGTCCCCACACAGGAAAGACTCGCCAGCAAATGGCGGACGCCTTGCATCAACACATGGGGGTGAAGGCACTGTTTTGCACATGACAGCAGCTAATGAACAGCCAACATTGTGAAAGAGTGGCAGCACACACCACCACAGCAGCAGCAGCGCAGAGACACACACTACACCCAATGGGTGCCTGGAGATCAGAAACAAACTCACATCAACAAGCCATGGGCCATTCAAAGATCTGATAACAGTGTGTGCCCAGGAAGCTGGGCTGAGGTGACAGAGGGTGACACACAGAGGGAGGGAGAGGGGGACAGAGAAGGAGGGAGAGGGGGACAGAGAGGGAGGGAAACACAGGAAGACGGACAGAGGGAGGAGGCTGACCCACAGAGGGAGGGAGAGGGGGACAGAGAGGGAGGGAGAGGGGGACAGAGAGGGAGGGAGACACAGGAAGACGGACAGAGGGAGGAGGCTGACACACAGAGGGAGGGAGAGGGGGACAGAGAGGGAGGGAGAGGGGGACAGAGAGGGAGGGAGAGGGGGACAGAGAGGGAGGGAGACACAGGAAGACGGACAGAGGGAGGAGGCTGACACACAGAGGGAGGGAGAGGGGGACAGAGAGGGAGGGAGAGGGAGACAGAGAGGGAGGGAGAGGGGGACAGAGAGGGAGGGAGACACAGGGAGAATGTCTGCTCGTCAGCAGGTGGACTGCGTGCATGTAGACAAGGGTGGCCAGTGCCAGCACCCCCCCTCTCCTCCATGGCAAAACACAGGGCCATGTCACAACCTGTGCACGAGCACAACGACAGCTACCTGCATCATTGAAGTGTGTGTAAGTACTTCATGTGCCCACGTACAGTGCAACACGGAAGGCGCCAATGCACGGCTCGCCACACCTGCCCACTCCACTGCTGACTGCAGTCACACTTGACGCAGCAAGTAAGACTGTGCCACACATAGTTAAAGGCGCCAAAGCTGTGCCCAAGGGACACACCCATGCACAAGTGCACTGTGAGTGGAATGCCAGACAGATCCAAATTCCCAGAGGAAAGGTTCCAACTTTGAAACTGATGAAACATGGATGTTGCATGGACCAAAATTAACATTGTCTCTCTCAAACACAGGTCAACCTCGTGGGTCACCCCCCAACACTGGGGGGGAAGACTCACAGGACCCGGCTCTGCGGGAGGCCGATCCCACCGGCAGCGACGACTCTCACCACTCTGTGGACGACCCCGACCATCCTGGCCCCTCTGGTGTCCAACGACCTACAGCACCTGCGTCAGGTACAACGGGGCCAACCACCACCCCCACTCCTGCCACATCCCAGGAGACACCCAGGATCCCTGCCCCACCACCACAAAGCAGCCAGGCTGGCCAGGAGGGACACGGTGTCCCGGGCACCCAGGAGGAGGCAGGCGACAACGCCAATGCCACCCCTCAGGGGTCCCGGAGACCCGATGTGCCCACAAGGGCAGGCCAGGTGCAAGTGGGCAGGGGTGGTGGGAGTGGAGGACGGCGGAGGCGCCAGCCTGACCAGTTGGCTGGGGACCCGGTATATTCCCATGTCCGAAACATCCTGGACACATACCGGCAGGACACCACGGGCCTGGCCCAGGTTGTGTCCGTCCTCGAGGGGATCAAGACCCAGCAGGCCCAGCAACATGCGGAGCTACATGCCTGTCTACTGCAACACCAACGGAGGATGGAGGACGGACAGGCTGAGCTCGTGACGGCGTACACGGGAATTCACGATACACTCCGTCGGATGGCCGACAACATGGGCAACCCTCCCTGTGCCAGAAGGCGGAGAACATCACCACCCACAGGGAGGGATCAGGAGGAGGAGGAGGAAACATCCGATGGAGCATCCCAGACGTCGTCACGGCCTGCTTCTGAGGGTCCCCGCAGGAGGGCGGGTCGTCCACGGAAAAGACCGTGAGGGTCGGCGCTACAGCACCATCTCCCAGGACACCTGGCCTGGCACCTGGCCCACTGGAGCAACAGCAGCACAGCATCAAACGACATTCTCTGCCACATGGCCTTGCTGGTCACTGTCTGACCAATGTTGACAAAGACTGTGGCAGGGACTCTGAGGATTTCAAATGGCAAGGACACCGACTCCCCTACTGAACTTTGGATTCCAAACACCCGGAAAGCCCCTCATGTCATACCCCCCCCCCCACTAAAATAAAAAGTCACACCATGATGAGAAGATGCCTGCTGGTTGCATTATTACCTTACATGTGTCTTGTAAAGTCTAACCATGCCTGAGTTCTCTTTTGACTTCAACCATCCACACCCTGGGGCATGAGTCTGGCACAGGACACACGGGTCACAGTGTATTAGGCAAGACAGACATGGAGCACCATACACACCCGTGATGGGCCCAACCAGCTGAGGGGGTGGCCGCACAACCGTGCTGACAGACATATTGAGTACAGCAACAGTCATGCGCAGAGGTCAGGGATCATGTCCAGTGTACTGGGGGGCACCCAGGTATGTGTAGACAGGTGGCAGAACCATGTCCTGCAAGCTTGAGTCCGGTGGATGCACCTAATGGGTAGGGGTGGGCGGAATTTGCGTAATCGCGTTATGCAAATCTCCGCAAAACGGTAAAAAATCTCCGCGAACATGCAGAAATTTCGCGAACACGCGGAATTGCTTGTTCGCGATGCTTTTTTCCTGTTCACAGTTGCTGTTTGCGTGCTCGGGGAGAAATATCTCGCGAACACGCATTTTGAGAACGCGAACAAGAAAAAATTTCGCGAAGTCGCGGAAAGCAGAATTTTGGGCAATTTCGCGTTCTCCGCGGAACGCGAAATTACCGAAATTCCGCAAATTCCGCGAGCGGAACGGAATTTACCGCCCAGGCCTACTAATGGGGGCCTGGCCAACGTTGGATGCATGGGGATGGCACATGTCACAATACCCACACAGTCATGGACATCATGCACGATACACAGTCACATCCCACACACACAGCTTGCATGTTGCTAACGACACATAGACACATAGCCACTATCAGGGAAAACCATGCCAGACATGCTGGATGCACCGTGGCGACACAGCAGCATTGACTGAGAAGAGGCACCTTGGAGGCCTAGGGACACCTTTATTAGTCATGTTATCGGGATTGCAGAGGCAACTTGAAGTACACATGAACACTTCATGTGGAGTAACATGTGGGTCCAACACTGGCACCCCCCTTCTGCAGCACAAATGCGTGATAGCCATGGAACTGGCACACAAGCGTCGGCTAACAGCTAAACACCCACAGCTGCTCACGGAGAGCCTGCCATACACCATTGATCAGCTGATGTGGAAGTCCCACAGCATTTCAACCCAATGCAAACCGTATGTGTCCGAGGGCAGTGTTACACACATTGATGCCATCATCACAATCCACTATCCCATCACTGATGACTGTCAACAAGTCTGACCATCTATTCAGGTGTACCCAGCTGCATGTCATGTGCACCATGGTGATGCGACATGTCTGCAGAGGAACCAAACATCGACAGGGGCAGTGTGCATACATCGTGAACATCTGCCACACCCAATACACCCCTGATGCATCCCTTACCCTAAGGAGACTTCCAAACTTGTCCGTGTTTGTAACGCTGAGTCAGCACACGATGACGTGTCCATGAGGAATGGCAGTGCCACAACAATGCAAGCAGCAGACGGCATGCGCAAGTACCTGGGGAAGAGAGACACACAAGAAGTCAGCCACAAAAAGCACAGCCACTTGCATGTGCATTTACTCGACACATGTATGGATGACAACATGCTAGGTCACAATTATGACTGGGGAAATACAACCATCACTGGCACCATCACTCCAGTGACACACCCACACACACCTCTGACTCACGTGCCATACATGCAGGTGGAGACACACATCACAGCACATGCCACACGGGGACCAATGCGTGCACACTCAGACACTGGTACTCACCACTAAGCAAAGAAGTCGCGTATGAGCCGAGTCCGGATGTCCTCTTGCGGCTCCACATCCTCCACATCACTAGCCCCATTGCCAAGCCCTTCGTCCTCCACGGGTGGATGGTCCTCGTCATCTTGATCCAGGATGAGTGGCACAGCTTTCTCAACTGCCATGTTGTGCAGTATGCAGCAGACCATGAAGATCTTGCAGACCTTCGCCGGGGCATATGGGAGTGTGCCGCCGGTCTTGTGTAGGCACCGGAATCGGCTCTTCAGCAGGCCAAACGTCCTCTCTATCACTCGCCTTGTCCGGCCATGGGCGGTGTTGTAGCGGAGCTGGGCCGGCGTGATGGGGTTGCGGAGAGGTGTGATCAGCCATGGCATGTTGGGATAGCCAGCGTCCCCTACATGGGAAGCACATGGACATCGTTAGGACAGGAGAAGCGGTCGTGCTGGAAGTCTACGCAAAATACAGGACAGACAGACTGTACCCACCAACAACACATGCTCGTTCGTTGCGCAGCTGCGTCATCATTTCAGGCATCCTGCTACGCCTCATGATGTAGGCATCGTGTGCTGATCCTGGGAAACGAGCACAGACATGTGAAATCACCATGTTGGACAGACACACCACAAGGGCATTGATGGAGTAGTAGTGCTTGCGATTGCGGAACGCTACCTCCTGTGCGTGTGGTGGTACCAAAGCTACATGTGTCCCATCTATGGACCCAATGACATGGGGCATCCCTCCCAGGGCATAGAATCCACGCTTGACCACAGTCAACATTTCAGGGGTTGGGAAATGGATAAACTCAGCCAGGTGAATCAACATGGCCTCTAAGAAATCATGCAGCACACGGCAGAACATGCTCTGGGACATGCCACCAACATGAGCTATGGTATTTTGAAAGGTACCCGTGGCTAGAAAATGTAGGGCTGCCATTACCTTCAGCTTGGGTGTCAGTGCCGTAGGATACCTGTGCAGCGGTTGCAGGTGTGGTGCCAGTCTCGCCATCAAATCCAGAATCAACCGTTGGGGGAAGCGGTAGCACCGGATACAATCATTCTCCCGCATGGCAGCCAAGTCCGGAATTGCTCGGGGAAGAGGCGGCGCTCTGCAGGAAATTGGAAATGACAAGGAGGAGTGAGTGCACCACAACAACAAATAATTTGTCCTGAGCACATGTTAATCTGTCTATACACATATGCTACATACGGAGTGAGGTATGTGCCACATGCCCTGGACACGTATGGCTGGCAGGTGACACTCCTACCAAGACCCAGCGACACACGCAGATTGTGAACCTCCACATGCCATGCCATGGGATTAGCTATGTCCCAGTGCAAGTGAACAGCCAGACGCAAGACAAGAGTGACATACACCCACACATCTGCAGAAGTATGATGTCGATTGCAGAGACTGGTGGCAGAACACTAGAGCCACAGGTCACATGACATTACACTAGGACAGGCCACACACCTTGCCATGAAGGTGCACATGTGATGACTCACCACACATTCATAGAGAGGATGCAGACATGTCCTTGTTACGCTAATCCGTGTCCCATGCATACATACGCATCTCACATCCGAGACCACATGTGGCCTGGTGTGCGTAACAGTGTGCCATGGCCATCTACACACAGACACATGTTGGTTGCAGCAACGGCTGCAGCTTTTGAGGGAGCTCAAACATCTACCTAATGTGAACCCCCCACACATACATGACATAGTCACATCGTGCACCGTGGGTAGTGACATGTCAGGTGTGGTAATCCCTGTACCGGGCCTCAGGGGACACTTCCGTGAGTTGGTGTCCGTGCCATGCCAGTGACGCTCATGCCAAGTGTGCAGTACGACATGCACACATGTCAAAGGAGTCAAGGGCATGCCTGGCACACATTGCACCGTCACACATTACATATGTACACATCTCATCATACATCTGGTGCCTTCTCCACTCAGGAGTATTGTGCCACATCACACCCTTTCACACCTGTGCCCCACACATGTAGTACTGCCCAGACAATGCCTTGATGTCCATCCATGGACAAGTATGTCAGCCCTATCCCTTCCTGTGTGCTGCCTGTCACCACTGTGATGTGTGAAAAACACCGTACTTCTGCTAAGAGGGCCTGTGTACCTTCCCGTATCACTATGGGAGTGCTGCCGTATGCGTACTTGTAGTGATAGTGAGCGTACAGGCGTGTGTACAGTCCGTACCACTACGAGTACGCATACGCAAGAACACTCATAGTGGTACGGCCCGTACACACGCCTGTACGCTCCCTATCACTATGGGTGTCCTCGCGTATGCGTACTCGTATTGGTACGGCCCGTACACACGCCTGTACGCTCACTATCACTATGGGTGTCCTCGCGTATGCCTACTCGTAGTGGTACGGCCCGTACACACGCCTGTACGCTCACTATCACTATGGGTGTCCTCGCGTATGCGTACTCGTAGTGGTACGGCCCGTACACATGCCTGTACGCTCCCTATCACTATGGGTGTCCAAGCGTATGCGTACTCGTAGTGATAGTGAGCGTACAGGCGTGTGTACGGTCCGTACCACTACGAGTACGCATACGCGAGGACACCCATAGTGATAGGGAGCGTACAGGCGTGTGTACGGTCCGTACCACTACGAGTACGCATACGCGAGGACACCCATAGTGATAGGGAGCGTACAGGCGTGTGTACGGGCCGTTGCTATGCATTTGGGGTGCCCTAGGGCCCCGGAACGCACCGTACCTGTGTGGGAAGCTCCAAATTACATAGGGGACCCATGGGGGACAAGTATTAAGGCCTACATGCATGCTGGTTGTCATGGAGACCAAGTTTTAAGTTTGAATTTGTTCTGGAAGGTGCACAGCAGAAGTCAGTTGGAATGAATCTACTTTGTTGCAATGTGTTTGTGGGGTTGACATCATGCTGACGAAAAAACAGAATAAGAACCCACTGACTGCTAGGTTTGAAGGGATTGGAGGAAACATAGGATGCAAATGTGAGTGACCAATCACTCTGCACTCCTGTGCATGAAATGGGCCAGCAAGGCAGATATAAGGCAGCCAGGTCCCATGAGGGAGCACTTGCCTGCACATCTCTGTATTCCATGACCCAGCTGCTGCTACTGATTCCCTGGAACCATGTCAAGGGCTGTGGAGAGGTCACAGCCATTCACCCTGGAGGAAAACATGGCTTTGGTGGATGTGATCCTCCCACAGTACCCCATGCTGTATAGGCGACCAGGTTATCAGGTGAGTGCAGTGTCCACTGGCACAGACTGTGTCCCTTTTTTTGTGACTGTGACTTCTGCCATTGTGTCCAGGTGTGACACACATGCTATGTACTGTAGGGAGGGGTCCCAGGGGGGGGAATGCCTGATGTCTCCCAGCAGTGCCCAGAGACAGGAGGGGTGGGTGCCTATCACTCCCAGCAGTGCCCAGAGACAGGAGGGGTGGGTGCCTATCACTCCCAGCAGTGCCCAGAGACAGGAGGGGCGGGTGCCTATCACTCCTAGCAGTGCCCAGAGACAGGAGGGGTGTGTGCAGAGTCCTCCCAGCAGAGGCCAGAGACAGGAGGGGTGGGTGTGATGCACAGTGTGAGCCAGGATCATTGATTGTGTAGTTGCCCTCATTCCACCTGTGTCCTTTCAATAGCATGTACTGCTTTTGGCCTTCCCCAGAGGATCATGTCCCTATGCCAAAGGTGCAATGCGTTGGATGCATACTATGCCTTGTTGTAAACAGCAAATGTGTTATAATATGTGTCTCTGTGACATGTGCCAGGTGTATTGATGTAGTGTCACTTGTTCATCCTCACAGGTAGACGCCTCTGCCAAGGAGCAGATATGGCTGACCGCCGTCAGCGCCTTGAGGAGTGCGGATGGTCTGAGGCGGCGCCTGTCCCAGGTGAGGAAACGCTGCAGGATATCCGGTGCTGGACACGGAGGATCGCACGCGTCCTGCTGGGGGACTCACCTGAGAGCCATAAGAACCGCGGGCGCCGCCGTCTCTCCCACATTCACAAGCGTGTGCAGGCGGTGGTCTTTCCAGACTTGGACAGGCGCCTACAGGAGATGCAGCAGCAGGAAGGGGGTAGGTACATGTGTGTTTGTTGTGTTTCACCAGCATTTGTACGTGCACTGTTCCATGGATACACTGCCAGGGTTTTATGGTGCTGTGCAGATCCTGTTACCCACAGTGTTGCAGTGCTCTCCTGCCTCCCTTCCCCTCCTTGCAATGTGTTCCCTGGTCTGTGTGTAGTCACTCCGTCACAAGGTTATGTAGCCTGGCACCTTCTCAAAGTGTACTATGCCTGCAGCATCATGTGTGGGGGTGGTGTGTAACAGGTATTGGGACCTTGCCTGTGCCCTGTCCCGTTCTGGACTTGTGGGTTCCATGTCAGTTGGCACTAATGCTGAGTCCAGACATGGGAGTTAATCTCTCAAGTGCGAGGCCTTCCAGCACGCATGTCCTATGTGGTGGCCTGTGACATGATGTGCATGAGTGTGCGGTACGCATAGTGCAGGGATGTTAGCGTGTGTTGCAGTCATTCCCATTCAGGAGCATGGAGTTGTGTGCCCACTACCGTCCCCAGGGGCATATTTACCTAGGTCTCATGTGTGTAATCCGAAAATGTCGACAATCTCTGTGTCTACAGCATAGGCTGTGCTCTGTGCCATTGTCCCCTGGTACCATGTATATTGACGTGAAATGTAGTACAAGTGTCCACTGTCCAGCCTGACCTGATTTTCCCAGTACATACTCACGGTGGCCATTGCCTGTGTGTCTTGTTACAATCATCTCATGATGCCCATTTGTACATGATTATTTGGACAGGCGCACCTTGGGTATTTTGTGTGCAATATGGAATTTTTGCATCCCATGTGTATTTCACCCAGACTAAGAGATGTACGTGCTTCCTGTGTCTCCAAAGAATTGTCTCATGTAGGGTGTGGGTGGTGCGGGCATGGCCGACATGTCAAGACCTGAAATCTCCTTGCTAGGACTGGCCAGTGTGTGATGTTTGCCTGGACATACACTCAAGGTGCAGTGTGCCAGTCAGGGTGGGCATGTTATCAGTATTACCTATGCTGCATGTGCCTCTAGTTCCTGGCTATGGTCCCTGCTCATCCCTATTTCCTGCCACGCTGTGTGGTGCAGATGCAGTGCTGGATTGTCCCCAGGGCCTTGCTCCTCAGTCGGAAATTCCATTCCATCTCATTTGCTATTGTGTCATGCTCTCCATAGTTTTTCGGTGCCATGGTGGGTCAAACAACTGTGTCTTCCATGCCCTACATATGTACCTTGTTTAGTAGTTGTAACTCTTCTTTTGTTTCAGGCTATGCACTGTAACCTAAGTAGATTGGACTCATGTGACATATGTATACAGGTGTATGATTTATTTCTGTCTCTTCACTATGCCCACAGCATCGTCGGGGGACACGGAGGGAGACATGGACACAGACGGCGCAGAGGGACCGAGCACCAGTGCCAGCGGTGACATCGGGGCTGGCACATCGAGTGGGCCTGAGGCGGAGGAGAGTGAACCCGGGGACCTGTCGACTGGCACAACAGAGTATGAAGCTGACGGGTCCGAGGATGATCTCTCCGAGTGGGCAGTGGCTGCACCACCATCTGACAGCAGCCCTACATCTCGCACCGCCCCCTCCATTGGCATCAGCCGCCTCCCACGTGCTCGTGTCCCTTCCCAGCGTGCCCAGTCACCGCATGTCTCCTTCCTGCCAGGCACCGCACCCCCTGTCCCTGTCTCCACTGCTGCCGCCAATGCCGAGTCTGTGGACATCCAGCGGCAGTTGCAGGTTGGTCAGACTGCGATCCTTAATGTCCTCCATGCACACAGCCAGGTCCTCAACAACATGGAGGCATACTTGGAGGGCATTCATTCATCGCAGGCTGACCAACGCAACTTGCTGAGGTCCATAGACTCCACACTGACTGCAGCAGTGGGTCTCCTGCAGCGCTACGTCCCACCCCCTACCCCTGCCCCTTCCACACTTCCCACTCCCATGCCTGTCCCACATACACCCAGACGTCAGCATGCACCCACCACAACAGACACAGGCACCACACCAGCAGGGAAGGTCCGCCGCACACCTCCTGACACGCACACACAGGGTGAAGTAGGCACACCCACTGGGTCGGGGGGCAAACGTGTGACACGCAGCCAGAGTGGGAGTCCGCATTCCACCCAATCCACTCCCTCCAAATCCCCTCCCCTCAGCTCTCCTGGCCACATCTCCCCCAAAGACTCGTTCATGGCCGCTCTGTCCCTGAGCCCCACATTGACACCACCCCGCAAGCGGTCAAGGAAGTCCACGGTCAGGGTGTTTGAGTCCCCCCCTGTCCACACCCTCCCCCAGTGGCGCTGCGACCCATCCCTCTGACCCCCCCCCTCCTTGGGGCCTGTGGTTCCTTCGGGTGCAGGGGAGTCCCTGGAGGACCTTGCCGAGGTGTGCAGTGCGCTCCTAGAATCCACCTTTGGCCCTGCCCCACCCCCTGTGGTGGAGTCCTCCATCCCTGCACCCACGTCGCCTACCCTTCGCCCTCCTGTCCCTGCGGTGCCTGTTCCTTCCCCCCCACATGATGCCCTCACCCCTGTGGAAGACGACGGCTTGTAACTGTGCAGGCAAGCTAGGGGACACGCATCCCACTGTGTCCCCCATCCAGCTGTGACTTCTGGACTGCCCTATGGGCTTTGTAAATATTGAACTTTCTACGAACAATCAATTTTAGATAATGCTGATTAAAGCCATTTTTGTTTCCTTTGAACACTACTGCTTTACTGATATTGCTGTTGGTGGGGCTGCTACATGAATTTGGGTGGTGATCATGTGTTGGGTGTGTGGGAAATGTAGTAGTGTGCTGGTCATAGGGGGGACCCTGGTATCTGTGTGCCATCACACGGTGTTAGCTAGGTTTCTCTGTCCATGTACGCAGTTGCTGCATGGTGGAATTGTACCAGGGTGTATTCCTTCCTCTGTGTACCCTGACATCTTCCCTGCAGGGTGTTCCCAATATGTGGTGCTGAGCTGTGTCTACATCAGCTGGGTGTGTGACGGACTCCTTCTACTTTGCACATGCATGCAGAGCGATGTCTCCACCTGCATCATTCGTGGCATCCTTGGTAGTCATAGTACTTGTGTGTGTGGACTATTGATATGACTTCATGTGGACATGTTTTCTTTTCTGCGCTATGCATGCGTATACTCCCAGCCTCGCACACATGTGGTACATGTACTGCAGGGTCTTTGTTAAGGGTGAGCGTAGTTCGCGAAGTAGCACTTCACGAAGCTACGCAAAGTGAAGTTCGCACTACGCGAGCTACGCGTAGCACTTCGCGAACTGCGTAGTAACATGTTCGCACTGTGCAAGATGTTGTTTTCAATTATTGCACAGTGCGGACAAGCAACCGGCACTGTGCAATCATTGAAAATGGCATCTTGCACAGTGCGAGCTGTAGTTTTCTGCTGCTCGAGTAGATTTTTACTCGAGCGGCAGCTTTCTCAACGCGAACTGGTAGTTTCTCATCGCAAGCGGTCGCGAGCATACACGACCCCTCGCAATGAGAAACCTCGCGTTGGGAATCTCGCCGGGAGGTTTATTTTCCATGCTCGCGATCGCCAACTTGATGTTGCTGATCGCGAACAAGGAAAAAGTCTCGCCGGGATGTCATTTTGCTTGCTCGCGGTCGCCAACTTGACGTTGAGGACCGCGAGCAAGCAAAAAATGACCGCAGCACTACGCAAAACTACGCTACGCGTGTTCGCACTGTGCTACGTGCAGTTCACGTAGCGCGAAGTAGCGCAAACTTCGCAAACTACGCGAGCGTAGCGTAGTGCTTCGCCCAGGCCTAGTCTTTGTGCACCTGACTGACATTTGTGGGCATGGTATCTGTGGCTACTCCACCCTTTGCGTTTCATGGGCACTGCTGTGAGTGTTAGGCACACACCCCTCCTGTGTCTGGGCACTGCTGGGAGGACTCTGCACACACCCTTCCTGTCTCTGTGCACTGCTGGGAGGACTCTGCACACACCCCTCCTGTGTCTGGGCACTGCTGAGAGGACTCTGCACCCACCCCTCCTGTCTCTGGGCACTGCTGGGAGGACTCTGCACCCACCCCTCCTGTCTCTGGGCACTGCTGGGAGGACTCTGCACACACCCCTCCTGTCTCTGGGCACTGCTGGGAGGACTCTGCACACACCCCTCCTGTCTCTGGGCACTGCTGGGAGGACTCTGCACCCACCCCTCCTGTCTCTGGGCACTGCTGGGAGGACTCTGCACCCACCCCTCCTGTCTCTGGGCACTGCTGGGAGTGATAGGCACACACCCCTCCTGCCTCTGGGCACTGCTGGGAGGACTCTGCACCCACCCCTCCTGTCTCTGGGCACTGATGGGAGTGATAGGCACACACCCCTCCTGTCTCTGGGCACTGCTGGGAGGACTCTGCACCCACGCCTCCTGTCTCTGGGCACTGCTGGGAGTGATAGGCACACACCCCTCCTGTCTCTGGGCACTGCTGGGAGGACTCTGCACACACCCCTCCTGTGTCTGGGCACTGCTGGGAGTGATAGGCACCCACCCCTCCTATGTCTGGGCACTGCTGGGAGGACTCTGCACACACCCCTCCTATTTAACAATATGTACGCTTTGTCCATACACATGTGTGGGTTCGCTCCATGGGGGTACGGGTCGTACTTACACTGTTGGGGTGAGGGGTACGCTCAATGCATATGGGTGGGGGGACGTGTCGTACTTACACTGTTGGCATGGGGGGTACGCTCCTTGCATACACGGGTGGGGGTACGTGTCATACTTACACGGTTGGGGTGGGGGTACGCTCCATACGTACGCGTGTGAGGGTACGGGTCGTACATACACTGTTGGGGTGGGGGTTCGCTCCATACGAACGCGGGTGAGGGTACGGGTCGTACTTACACTGTTGGGGTGGGGGTACGCTCCATACGTCCGCGGGTGAGGGTACGGGTCGTACTTACACTGTTGGGGTGGGGGTACGCTCCATACATACGCGGGTGGGGGTACGGGTCGTACTTACACTGTTGGGGTGGGGGGTACGCTCCTTGCATACGCAGGTGGGGGTACGTGTCGTACATACACTGTTGGGGTGGGGGTTCGCTCCATACGTCCGCGGGTGAGGTTATGGGTCGTACTTACACTGTTGGGGTGGGGGGTACGCTCCTTGCATACGCGGGTGGGGGTACGTGTCGTACTTACACTGTTGGGGTGGGGGTTCGCTCCATACGTCCGCGGGTGAGAGTACGGGTCGTACTTACACTGTTGGGGTGAGGGTACGCTCCATACGTACGCGGGTGGGGGTACGGGTCGTACTTACACTGTTGGGGTGGGGGGTACGCTCCTTGCATACGCGGGTGGGGGTACGTGTCGTACTTACACTGTTGGGGTGGGGGTTCGCTCCATACATCCGCGGGTGAGGGTACGGGTCGTACTTACACTGTTGGGGTTGGGGGTACGCTCCATGCATACGGGGTGGGGGTACGGTCCGTACATATCCGTCCCCACGCTATGTGATGCTTGTGCGGCCCGTACCCAGGCCTTTGCCACGTGGGTACGAGCCATCCCGCCATTGTTGGGGTGACGTAGGTGTGGGCATGGTATGACTCGTACCCACGCTCTTAAGGCGTGGGTATGGGACGTACCTGTCTGGTTGTGTTGCCGGTTCGCGTCGTGAAGAACTTCCGTTGTGGCGGTCCCTGGCTTAGCTGAACACGCCCCCACCCCCTCGTAGTGACCAGGGCCTGATGGTCAGGTATGTCCAGGGCATGTGTGCTGTGTGACTATGGTGGGTGTTTTGTGCCCTGCCCCTGGTCCTGCCCCCCCTTTCCCCCCTCCCTTTGTTGTTCTGACCTTCTGCGGCGTCTGCGTCGTAACCTGTAGAGGAGGTGGACTGCTATGAGGGCCGGGATGACACGTAGGTTCGGGTCCATGTCTGTCCGTCGCGTACGGGTACTCCTTGTTCGCGTCGTCCTGTCTGTCCGTCGCGTACTGGTACTCCTTGTTCGCGTCGTCCTGATTTCCCAGCAGTTTTTGGCAGCCGGAAAATATTCACCGTGCGGGATGACGTCGGTGCGAATCGTAATTCCTGGTTCGTGAATGGCAGGCTGCGAGTGTCCCGACGTCAGGTCGGCGCTTTCCCGGATCGCATTTGTAGGTTTATTTTCGTCGGTCGGGGTTTTGTACGATTCGTACGGAAATGGTGTTTCCGTGCGAATCGTAATTCCATGTTGGTAGATTTTGACGACCGGGTACGCGTCGGACGGAGAATATGCTCCGTCCGACGGTTCGTACCCGGTTTTTACAGGAACGTGATCGGCGCCAAAATGGGCTTCCCATGTTTCTCCTAGGATCAATGAGCACATCTGCTTCACCTCTTGAATAAACAATGAGCGGTTAATGATTTCCCAATTTTCTTTTTTTAATCTTTAAGTGCGCCACCCAGTTACAGGTCCTCCCTTACCATCTTTCTTAATTCCCATTTCCTATCTTCAGTCACCGTTTTATATGTGTTCCTTGTGGCTTTGATTTGCTCCCTGTCACGGGGGGGTATTACGTAGTGCGCTTTTTATTCCTCATGAGCTTTGGAGCATTCTTTATTAAACCATCGCACCTCAAACGGCTGCTTTTGGGCTACATGGCAGCAGAATATCTCGAACACCCTAACCACTTCTGCCGGGGACGAATCAAACTGTAGACATGAATCTATTAAATTAAGATTAGTTCTGATGGTATCTTCCTCAAATTTTACCGGGTTTACGTGTCCCCAGTTTAGCCTACAACCTTTTTTAGGGTTAAAATGTATTGGCCAATTTTTGCAAATCAAAGGAAGCCATAATAGTGTAATGATCACTTGCACAATTTGGCTCGACATTAGAATGCTGGACCCCAGTGGTGAAGTGCTTTCACATCAACATAAAGTCAATTGAACTAGCCCCACCACCACCAATGAAAGTTGGGTGATCCATAGAAGGCTTGCAACTATCTGTGCTTATTCAAAAAGCTTAGATCATTGGCCATAAGAATAGAAATTTAGTGCACCGCCCTGGGGATAATGAGTAAAATGAGTTAGGGGCTGCCCCTCCATGTCTGCCAACCCACACACACCCTGAGAGCTAAACTTACAAATTGTACAATTAAAATCCCCCACCCATAAAAGACATAGAGGTTGCCATTTCATGGTTGCTTTCGTGATTTCTACTTGCAAGGACTCTATGTCTTGGCATTTCCTTTTAACAAAAATATTACGATGCCAATTTATTAACCGTGGACAGACCCGAGATAGTTTTCAGTTGGAGCAAAGGGCAAACACTTATACATTTGGCTACTAGAGGCCCATGTTTGACCGCAATAAGTACCATTATGCCACCCTTAGCTCTCCCTGATGAGGATTGATTTGCGGGAACACAGATGGAGCGGCAACCAGCAATAAAAATATAATCTATGGACCAAGTTTCTTGCAGACATAAACAGTCAAAGCCCTTAATAAAAGCCACCCAATCCTCGTTCCCCAATTTGGAGCAAATACCTGCTATATGCTATGATAATATTTTGAAGTTTTCTGTGACCACAACTGCTTGCAGAACGTGACCCTGGTTTAAACTGAAAGGGACTACAAACATATCATCAACTGGAGTAGCCCCTTCCATGGAGACATTTGCCTCCTCATATGACAAGATTTTGTGCTAAATTGGCCAGACTTCCCTCATCGTCTGGTTGGCATGGTAAATCCTGCAGTCAATCAATATCAATTGCCTTGATTAGGTCTGGAATGATTTTGCCTTACTCGAGGGTATAAGCCCCTTTGGGGTGGATAAAAGACTATGGGACCATTCTCCCCCAACACATTCTTAATGCGCTGCAACACAAAAAACTTACATCTTGGGTCCCTGAAGGTAAGGATCACACAATTAAACCCATAGATTTCAATGTGTGGCCTACTTAGCCCACCTGTCATGCCATAATGATATTATCAAGCAACTTAGAATGGTAATTTATCTTGCTGCAGCACCAGTGTGTCGACTTGTTTATAAGGCTTTGACAATCTTCATACGACCCGATTGCAGTGGCGGGACTCCAGCTAGTACCAGGTATAAGGGATATAGTCAGGCAGTAGATGTAATTTATATTGCGAACTTGCCCTACCCCTGTCAGTGGGTGGAAGTGGTGGACAATTGGTGTTTACACGGTACAATCTCCCATTTGTTCACCCAGTCTAACCAGAAGTGCCACCCCCTTGACACACCTCCTGTTTCCGCCTAGGTGGAACTGTTACCCAGGGATCCTGCTTAGTCGGAAAAGCAGGCTTATTAGCATCAGCTACATTTGGAGTGGGGGAGTGTGTGATAGTCGAGGGGATGCTTCTCTCGGTGGGTGCGGGATCATGGGTATCATTGTGAGTTGCTGTGTCCCTTGCCTGGCTATTAGATGTATAATTTTTAAAGTTCTTCACCAACAAACTAAGCTGATCTTCAGCGTGTCTCAGACGTTCATAAATAGCCTTCAGGGCCTCTAATATCATTTGATTTACTTTGGTAAGGGAGGAAATATCCAGTGTCTCTAGCGTGGCTCCCCTCCTCAGACCACCTCTTTTCCTATTAACACTTCCCTTTGCAGGTTCTTTCCTAGTTTTTTCAGGTACAGGGCACTGACCCTTTGGCTTGGGATCTATCTCCGCCCCCTCCATCCCCTCCATCCCCTCTACTCTTTCCCTTTTCCCTCCTGTAACCTGTCGGCGTCTGGGCTCCCCCATAGACAGGTTGAGTGTCAGCACATTTGAGTCATTATTTCAGCAGGTATCTTTAATGATAGTGTTCACATCTGGCAGAAGAGGCAATGGGGGCCTGGACTCAGTGCTACTTGTAAAAATGTCCAGAGAGGCCAGAGGAGAAGCTGATGGAATAGGGGCTAGAGAAAGTCTTTGCTCCGTTATTTCAATTTCCTTATTGATCACCCCCACAGCCTTCTGTAGAAAATCAACCAATGGGGCACTAGCAGGGGTTGCAACTGCTGCGGCTTTTCGTATCCCCATGATTACTGTCCCCCACACAAACAATACATTTAAGAATCAATATTGGGATTGTCATCTCCAAAATCCAAAATTGCAGCCACAGTACAAGACTGTATCTTCAGCGATGTATCTTCAGCGAATCCATGGCAATACTTTATAGATAGAATTCAAACACAACCGCCAAGAGAGTAGGCCCAGCCCAGCCTCCGCCAGCTACAGACGGGAGCAGACGGCCACAGATGGGCTCGATCTTGGCCTGGTCTTGGCCCAGGCATGCACCCAGGCGTGTCCCATGTTGGGCGAGCCCTGCTGGGCTTTAATCAGCGCCTCCTGGTGCGCAAGCATCACTGGCAGCTTCCGGGCCGCAGCGTCGGCTGGGACTTGCAGTCCGCCCCTCTCTAAATCTTGCTCCTATTTTGGAGGAATATTACCCTTAGTCTTATAGGCCCTCATTTATAAGGATTTGGTGTAGCTCAGCACAGCAGCTGGTGTAGCGCTGCCCTACGTCAGAGTGAAAGGCAGGAATGCACCGTATTTATCGAATACGGTGTGTTCCTGTCCTTTCCCCCTGCACTGGTGCCATCTCAGCAGCTTAGCGCCACCGTAGGCACTCTTGCACAGTGCAAGGGTGCCTGTGTTGTCATCAGGATTGTGTTTGTGCAGGAAGGGGCACCTTCCTTTACAAATACAATCCTTAGAGGTGTTTTCCTCTTTCTTCTGCAGCACACATAGAAAGAGGAAAAAACTAGGAGAAACTGAGATATTTCTCCCCGTTACACCTCACTTCGGTAGGTGTAAGATTGTGATAAATTCCCTGGGGAGATGTGTGGGAACACCCACTGCAATGCCCATAGAACGCCTGCCTTGTACAGAGTAAGGCGACACAGCGTCTTGCACTGCGTTGCCTTACCAAACATTTATGAGGGTCACTCAAAGCCATGCAAGGTGGCTTTGCGTGGCTTCATGAATCTAACTCTGCCCTGTGTCATGCATGTACCACTTTGCGTGGTGCAAAGTGACCAAGGCTCTAGTAAATATTCCCCATAGTTTCCAGCAAACATGCCGGGTCTCCGTTAGATGTCTGTCCAGCTCCAGCTTCTCACCTTAAACCTTATGGTTCATCAGCCACTCCTATAATTAGTAACATTATAAATTCCTCCCTGATAGAAGGTTATGTCCCTGAAAAGCTGATAGATTTGCAGTCAGTACCATTTCTAAAAAAGGCAATCTGTGTCCTGATGACGGCAATTGCAGATCTATATCCTTGCTACCTTACATCGCTAAACTACTTGCAAAAGTAGTCACTAAACAACTCCAAGAACATGTCGAACTTCACAGCCTTCTCACATGAACCTAAGGAGGGTTTCATGTAGGTTTTAGAACTACACCAGTCACAGTCTAAAATGGTCCAGTCATAGTTAGAGTGCCTATTATTGATTATGGGTTACCTGATGATCAATAGCCCTGCGCATGCTCCTAACTAATAAGCAGGGACATCTTAAGGATTGGGGGCCCCTGGGCCAAACGTATTTTAGGGGCCCATTTTGAAACAGCTATGAGTTTATGATCCAATTACAGCTCTTTCATGACTTCTTTGGCAAGGTTCACTGACAGTGCAGAGCCACACTGGTCCAAATTCTTAATGTGTTTACATCCAACATTCAGAGATTGTAATATGTTTTCGATAGAGTAATACAGCAACAGTTCACTAATATTACTGCAAATATTCTTTGTTTCCCCCTCCCATTTCTCCTATGTGAGGTCCTGTTTCCATCTAAAAGAAATTTTTTTATAGATGATGCATGGTGTAGAAAAACTCATTAAAGGAAAACAGTATTTAAAACAATATATGTTAAAGAATCATTAAAGGTCATCAGGACAGGACTATCTGCTGAACAGAGTGGTCTCTCTCAGGGGGCCTCATGAGAGTATAGGGCCCGGGGCCAGCTCCTAATTTGCCCATGCCTTAAAACATCTCTGCCATTAAGTCAGTCACCTTACTTATTGCTTCAGATCCAAACATGAATAAACATGGGGAGAAATGGTTACATAAGAAAGACTATATCTATTACATGACAGATTTCATATGTTTCATAATGTATTGATAGCATACATAGAAATAATTCATTTACTTGCATATGTCAGCACATAAAAATATAAAACTCACAAACATTAATATTCAATAACTCAATACAATGAACAACATTTGTGCCGATAATTGGTGGCACGAGAACTGATCTCCACAAGTAATTCAATATATTGTTGAGATCCACTGAACATTACAGCCAACATGTTTCGCAGTTATGAGCCACTTCTTCAGGGCTGCAACAGACACACAATGAACATCAAAAAATACTCTTACTGAAATATTACAATAAAGTATCACAGGCATCATACGCTCCTTAACCCCTTCGGTGCTCATGACGGAACGGTTCCGTCATGAGCCACGGTTGAGCTGTGCTCATGACGGAACCGTTCCGTCATGACCACGCCCGCGCAGGAAAAGATCAGCACAGCAGGGGAATCCGTCCAGCATGGAAGGGGTTAAATATAACCCCTCAATAGTATCATACAATCTAATCAGAGAAAAGCCTGCAAAGGGAAGTGCCTCAATTTTGAGGAAAAACAAGCACCAAAGCCTATAGTCGATCTGTGTGTTTTATGTAGAGGATGGCAATATTTGTGTTCTACAGTTTTTTCTAAAGATGTTTTTGCATTTTGATATTACTTATGCCAATATTATTTATGTCATAGAAGCCTCTGCATGCGGCGAAGGGTGTATGGATACCTAATATATTGTGTATATATAATCTGCTAGTGGTCCTGGGGAACAAAATGTCATCAAGAATAAGACAAAAGCTTTATGGCACCTACACATATTCTGTCAGTCCCAAAATCTGATATCTCAATTTCTCCTACTAGGCAAAGTCTTGCAATGGGATGGCTGTGGGGTTGACAGTGCACACACTCCTTGTAGGTCAATGAATTGAGCTTTCTTGTGTAATTGTGCTATAGTGGCACTTGGTTCTTCACAATCTGGCAAATCTGCCAAAATCTAGCAAAAACTCTCAATGCACTATTGGGATGAGGAGCACCCCCACCAGTTTAAACCGTATTGCAAATATACAATACACAATAATTGTTAAGAGTATTCAAACAAAAGTCCAGTGGGTAAAGGGGAGTCACTCACTGCTTAACTTACTTACATCTAAATCAAATCTATACGATTGGAAGCTTGCAGTCTGTATATCACCTTGCTCGTCTCCGCTTGGCCTTTCTATGAAAGATGTTTCACACTCTGGCAGTGTTAAGTATGAGTCTGGTGCAGTTCTGGTGCATTGATTATTTTCTTCAGGTCAATTACGAATAGCCAGCACTTCCGGCACATCTGATTCATCCTCTCTTGCACTTTCAACCACCATGTTTGCTTACTACTTACTGAGCTGCTTTGGGCCTCATTTCCATATCATGTGAACGACTGTAAAGGATGAGCCCCATTGTAAGAAAATGGGTTGTATTTTATAGTGCTGCTGAGCACTTATTAACCCCTTTAGGACCAGTTGGTTTTATTTGTTAAACCTTTCAGCTCAACCCTGAGTAGGTTTGGCTCTGAGAAGCAAGGCATACACACAGAAACAAGTGTAAAGCATTCAAACAGCACCAAAACAATTGAAGAAGCAATACACAAGATACTCAAGAAATCCAACACTAATTTATATAAATAGAGTGTGTTTTAATGTAATTTTATACACCACAACGAAAAAGATCCAAAGGAGGGTTTCAGAGATATAGATTTTACAAGGTACAGTATACATGCACTTTTTACTGCAACACGAACAAGCACTAGCAAATTCAACTAATTTAACACTTTGACATTGTTCGCACAAAAACGTTTGGCTAGTTGTATTGTGATTAATTAGAGTTTGTTTGGGTGACCAACTTCAACAGGGAGTCAGTCAGGGGGACAAGTTAGGCCGTCAGAAACAGTTACCTCAGTAGGTGAAGCAGGCTTTATTCAGTTCCAGGCACATTTATCCTTTGCTGTAGGTTCCTATGAAAGTGGTCCTGATGCAATGGATACGGTATGCTGAAAATGCGCAAAGATGCTGTGGATGCGATGCCGGCAAGGGGGATCCGCTTGCAGCTACTCCTCAGTTGACAGAGGGAGTGAGGTGGTCCGAGCCAAGCAGTCGACATCCCTCAAAGTCTTCTAGTTCCTGGCAAAAGGCGAGTCGCCACTGGAGTACTCGTTATCTGGCACTGTGGTCACAGGCAAATTCTATCTTGAGCGATTATTCATCTTTTGGGTGACCATGTTCAAATCCAGGCTTCATTCTGATGACTCAATCAGACTTGGGTGCAACTTTGAGCATCAGGTTCTGATCTCTGGTGCTTCACTGCAACAGTTGGCAGTGGTCTGAAGATTCTGGGCTTCCGATTTACCCCATCTTCAGCTATTGTGGCCCTGTGCTGCGAACAGGAGGTCAGCCAACTGACTCTGGGAAACAGCCTTTACTACGAAGTTTTTACTTCATATACCATTCACCACTAGTTTTTTACATCGCAAAGTCTGCTGGCATGCAAGTCTTTACAATGCAAGCACCTCGCACACATTTTAACAGTAGGTGGCAGTGTTGCACCTTATTCTTATAAATAGGTAGAATTTAATATGTAGAGTTTTGCTTTGGTGTTGCACCTTATCCTTATAAATATGTAGAATTTTATATGTAGAGTATTACTTCTTTGCGCCCCTTTAGGGTAGAATGGCTCAACCCTGAAAATGGATTATTTCGGCGTTTCTTACATTCACACAATTTTCATTGTTCATTGTTTAATTTTCTGTACTCATACATTGCTTTTTTAAAACATTTTTACACACCCAACTTTTTTTAGAGCCAGGATTCGCTTTTTAGGGTAACGGTTTATCACACAAAACGTTCCATTCATACATTCTTTTATCACATACCACAATTTCCTGGTAATGAGTACACTTTCTACACTTATCTCTTGCATGGTATAAACAGATCCTATTATTGTGATCCTATTATTGCACTAACCAGTGGTACTCCTTTTATGACTTTTGAAAAGATAAGAGGCTACAATAGGAAGATTGCTGTACTTTAACCTTTGGAGATGTCTTACAAGTAAGAGAGACTGTAAGACTAAATCACCCGGCAGATGAAACGTTTGTTGCTGAGATTGTGTCTGTCCTACTGTCACAGGTTTGGATTTCACAGAGCCAACTCAACCATTCATCACGTATCATCTAGAATTCATATGCATATGTAAATGTGAGTTCACTTACTCTGGGAGACATTGAGAATGGATACACCGGAAACCCCCAGAGTACTAACAGTGACTGCAAAAGAATAATCCTTTTGCGATTTCAATGAATATTATAGGAAGTAAGAGGTTGAACTCCTCTTTTTATAGAATATAAAGCACTTTGGGGCAAGACCTACGATCGGAACAGAGAGAACAGTGCTGCATACAGGTAAGTTTAATTTACATTTTACAGCAAATTCGGTACCTTTACGGCAAGGAGAGAGAAATGGTATGCATAGTGAAAGTGTGCGTGCTAGTTGTTTGCTTGGTAAGTGTACTTGTAATGTTAACAGATGTACAAGCGCGGTAATGGTATGCATGGTTCAAAATGTGATGAAGAGTCTTTGCGTGATAAAACCACACGTGGTAATGTTATGTTATGTTATGTTATGTTAGGAGTATTTATAATGCGCGCAGCTGCCCCAGCTAAGGGGCGTCCTGGCGCATGACAAGGTAGACGTAGCAACACCTAACACAACAGGAAAAACAGCAGAACATAACATCTATGGGGAAAGTTAAAACAAAAAGGTTTTTATGGCTTTGCGAAACGGGAGGAGATCCTCCATCAGGCGTATCTCCAACGGGAGAGAGTTCCACAGCAGTGCTGCTTTAACCCTAAAGGACCGACCTCCCGCTCGACTAAGCTTAAACCTTGGAACCACCGCAAGCGCTTGGCCCAATGATCTCAGGGAGCGGGTGGGAACATAAGAAGACAGAAGATTAGAAAGAATCCGAGGCGCTAGGCCCTTCAGAATCTTGAAGGCCACACATAAAACTTTGAAATTAATTCTAGTTTTAACCGGTAGCCAGTGCAGGGATCTGAGAGTACTGGAAACAGAGCAAGACCTGGGCAAGCCAACTATCGCTCTAGCTGCTGCATTTTGGACCCGTTGGAGTCGGCCGATATCAGCCTGGTTCGCCCCTACCAGGAGAGAGCTGGCATAGTCCAAGCGGGATATTATAGTTGCCTGAACCACCAGCTGCCTGGTAGGGGGATCAAAAAACTTCAGGACGGGTCGTAGTCCTCGAAGCACCCCAAAACAGCAGGCCGCAGTTTTCTTCGAATGTCCCACAAAGCTGAGAGTGGGCTCAAGCCACACTCCCAGATTTTTCAGCTCTGTAACCGGAGTAGGAGCAGGCCCAAGTTCCGGAGGCCACCATCTATCCCCCCAGAGCTCCGACCCCCTTCCGACGACCATAACCTCGGTCTTCTTGGCGTTGAGCTGGAGACAGTTTGCAGTCATCCAGCTCGCCACCGCCCTCAGTCCACTCTGGAACCTGGGGGCCTCAAGCTCGGCATCCCCGCTGATAGTAACCGCTAGCTGAGTGTCATCTGCATAGGAGACCATGGTCATACCCCACTGCTTGATGACATCAGCGAGCGGCCTCACATAAAGATTGAAAAGCGTGGGACTCAGCGAGGATCCCTGCGGCACCCCCAGGCCCAGAGGATGGAATTTGGATTGATGGGGTGGAATTGCGACGCAAAAGGAACGGTCATCAAGAAAGGAACGAAACCACTGTAGGGCAAGACCACTGATGCCTATCTCCTCCAGGCGACGCAGGAGGATGCTGTGTGAGACAGTATCAAAGGCGGCGCTCAGATCTAATAGTACTAGCGCCGCCGTCTGTCCCGCATCAAGCACCCAACGGAGATGTTCAACCATAGAGAGGAGAGCTGTCTCCGTACTATGCCCAGCACGGAACCCATTCTGAATGTCATCCAGGATGTTAGCTCGAGCAAGATGGTCAGAGAGCACCTGGTTGACATGGGCTTCCATAACTTTCGCCGGCCAAGGGAGCAGGGAAATAGGCCGGTAGTTCTCCGGTTTGGAAGGGTCCAATGAGGGCTTTTTCAGGGGAAACCACCGCCCGCTTCCATTTTGCTGGAACCATACCCGTCGCCAGCGAGATGTTAATAAGGGAACGCACTATGAGGCGTCCCACAAAAGACTGCTCTCTAAAGAGGACTGGTCTTAATGGATCTAAAGGAGACCCAGACTTGATATCGTGAGACACCCTATCAAATTCCTCAGATGAAAACAGAGGAAGGGACTCCATGATAGGGTGGCCAGGAGTAATCTCCAACGTCCCCGGAGGTAGCCCCACGAGGGGAAAGGCCCGATAAATACCTTGCACTTTCTCCAAAAAGAAGGATGCCAGAGCTTCGCAATGCGAAATAGAGGCCGGCGCCGGAGAGGAAGTTCTTTTGGCCAGCAAGTCCTTGAGGGCCTTAAAAATCGCTTTAGAAGGATTAAAGCTAGTGCGGAATTCCTCCGCGTAGAACGCCGCACGCGCTCTACATATAGCACGATGGTAGGCCTTCACGGAGGCCAGGTATACCACTTTCCTAGTCTTGTCATAGTCCTTCCTCCACTCTCTCTCCGCCCGTCTGCAAGTGCCCTTCAACACACGAAGGGCACTATTGTACCAGGGACTAGAATCGCGAGAGCGAGATTTACTTGCCATGATGGGTATCAATGAATCAAGCGCCCAATTCAGCATTGTCCAAGGATCCCAACGGATCAGTGGCCAAGACATTGTGAAGGTCCTCTAATCTAAGTTTATTCCAGTGTCTTCTAAAAACTGGTTTGGGCGGAAGACTAACAAGAGTCTCAGGTAGAGGAGCCCGAATGGCCACCAAAAAATGGTCAGTCCACCCCAAAGGTGTTATAGAGGAAACTGTAGCTTCCATAAGGTTCGTAAAAAAGGGGTCCAGCAGGTGCCCTCCTACATGGGTAGGCAGTACTACCTTTTGGGATAGTTGAAGGGCCTCAAGGTCAGCTAAGATATTATAAACAGCCGGCACGCTCTTGTTGTCAAAATGGAGATTAAGGTCTCCCAAGATAGAAAAGTTGGCACAGCCAATTGCCAACGAGCTGACAGCATCCGGGAAGACTTCCCTAAAAGCCACATCGCTGCCTGGAGGTCGATAGACCACCATTCCCGAGATCGAAAACTGGGGGCTGATCAAAATCTTAAAGGAAGCACTTTCACATCCCGCAATATTCAGTGCCTTCCAACTACATGGAAGACTAGATCTAACTGCAAGGGCAATGCCCCCACCTCTAGAGGAGCGATTTAGAGTAAAAACAGAGTACTCAGGGGGGAAAGCCAAGTTGATAATAGCTGCGTCCTGTTCCCGCAGCCACGTTTCCGTGATCGCAAAAACATCTGGAGACTCCTCCTGTAAAAGATCATAAACGGCAAGATGATGCTGAACCAAAGATCTCACATTCAGGCTAAATATGCGAAGTCCAGGTGTCATAGCATCATCACGGGGAGTAAGGAGAGGAGACCTCTTGACGATAGATGCCGGGGGGCCAAGTGCCCATCTCTGACACGCGCAGCGATAAGGACCGCTTAGCGGGTGAATAGGTGTCTGATCACAGCTAGATGATAGAATGGACGACGCAATTGACCGCAAAGTGTCGATAGAATACGTTATCATCCCCAAGCCAAAATGTGCAAAGAGATTATATGAGACCTCGGCCCCCCGTGCGCCCTCGACGCGGACGAGCGCAGACGGGCAGCACTCTGGCACGACTCCGGCTAAGCGACGGCGTCACACTGCGCGATCCCGCTGCCCGATCGCAGGAACACTCGTAATGGCGCCCGTCGGGAGAGTAGAGACGAACCCAACCAAAGATGGCGGCCACCCAGGGCTATAGACCACCCGTGACCCGGACCCACCAAAGCGGCGGTGCTACAAACAATTTAAGTGCGGTAAGAGGGAGGGAGCACCCTACCTAATCCCAGATTAAAAGCAAGGCTAACAAATAAACATAAACCTAAATAAAAAAAACGGGAGAATTTGGTTTTAAAATGTCACCGCTATCATAGCAGCGCGAGTGCAGCTATCACACTACCTTGTCATACAACTCTGACTCTTGGGAGACTCTTGCTTAGGCTGGGCTCTGGAGATGACTCCCCCATAAGCAGGACACATCAGACAAAATCCCTTCTCCTTTGCTAGCCACCAGGTACAGCAGGTGCAGTCCACGTTGATGCAGCCTCTCTTTGCTGATTCCATGGTGCCGCAGGGCAGTCCTTCTTCCGTCTCTCTTCCAATCCTGCCACAATCTGAGTTCTAGGTGCCAGTGATATCCTACTTATGCACAGAAAATGCCCTCAGAGTAGAATGCTGTTGGTAGCCAATGGGTTACCAGGTTACCTCCCTGTCTCCTGATGGCCACTTCCTATGAAGTGTGGCAACTGGCTATCCCATGATGCACCATTCTGCCCACTTCCAACATGGTAAAATCCCTCTCTCTGCATCCAACGTTCTCAAGCCCAACCCAGCGGTGCGGCTACCAAGGGGGCTACATGCCCCTGAAAAACTGGTTTGGCAACTGGTTTCCCCATTCCTGCCTGTCAACCTAGATAATGGGGCAATCCATTTCCCAAGTGTTACCCATTTGCCCGTCAAAGGTGTCCTCTCCTTTGAAGCCCGCATTGTGGGACAGCACCCTTGTGGCTTCTTGTAGGAGTTAGGTAACACCTCTCTCCAGTTCAAGGCTTCTATTGTCTCCTTTCTTGGGAGTCATTAGCATGTCTCCCCAGGAGGACAGAAAGCTGTCTCGAGACAGGCTCCTTGTTCAACCATTTAGGCCACAGGAGATGTAAAGTCAACAAAGTGGAAAATTTGAAAAAGTTGAAAACTGCTTAATGCTACATTCATTTTGACTTAAAAAACAAACCAGAGTTAATGTAATGATTTTTTTTTACTTTGGAGTATCAACTATGGTCGCACCTTTCAGGAGTTAGCACAGCTGAGGGGTCAGCGGGTAACCCTGCACTCGCAAAAGGGCTGCTAAGTCTCTCCACAGGAAAAATGTCAGCTTTGCATTTTTAGTGCCAGAACATATAACATAAATGTCCTGCCCTTGAAATATGCCGCACCCTGCCTTAGGGCTTGGTAGGCCTGCCATAGGGGTGACATACACATATTACAGAGGGAGGTAAACAATCTAAAACTACTCTTTCAGTCTGCAATGGAGGACTGGGAGGCTCATTTTGCTTCTGTCATGCCAAGGGTGACACAACCAGTGCTGCATTCACTGGATTGACCTTCTAACTTACATGCTGTAGGTATCTGTGGTACCATATACTAGGGACATATATGTAAGCTAGCCTATGCCAATTAGATATAGCTAATGTAGCATAGACATTTTGGGGTCAGGGCACTGGCACGTTGGTCTGATAACCAGGCCTCAGTACACTCAAAGACTTGAGCAGCCAGCATCCTCAGTCCAAAAGCATGTGGGATACAATACACAAAGAGGCATTTCTTTCCAACATTAGTGTCACTTAACTGAGGCAATGAACACCAAACTCTTCTTTTTCTTAGATCCAGTCAATGGTGGCAGAATTACCATTCATGTATCTTCAGCTATTACTGGCATGGACTATGTGTAGACAGATCCAAACTCCTCTTACTCAGTCAATTATTGGCAAGTAGATTGTCTTTCCTCTATAACCTGCCAGTTGCAGAATTACCAGAAGCGTTTCTGTTTCTGCTGAGTCTTACTAATAACTTATGCTGTCAGGTGGCTTGATATTCCACCATCCTGGGCTGGCCAGCAATTGAAGCCCCAGTTTTATAGAGGGCTTGTCTCCTTTCACTGTGAAGTATGCTAGCTTCACAATTCTTGGAGACTTTAATATTCACCTGAACAATAAGTCCTGCAGTATCGCCTCATCGAGGATTGAGGACTTCATGGAGCTGGACTTTCAGCTGGCCAATAATGGCCCCCCTCATGGGGCTGGCCATTTGCTCTACCCCTTTTTCTCTAATGAGAAGAACCTGCGTGCTGGTCAGACTTTACCCTTAGCCTGCTCTGACCATTTTGTAGTTCCTTTCTCTCACATTATCTGAGGGGCGTTGCAATTAAGGACTGTCCAGTCAGTATCCTCTGGCAGAAATTGGTCCAAGCTTAATGTTGGAGCTTTGAATCAGGTTTTCAAATCCAACAGCCCGCCCTTGTCAAACTCAGTGTGTTCTGATGTTTCCATTATTGATGAGTGGATAGGGTCTGGTTCAATGGCACTTTGAATAAAAGTAAAAAGATCTGCAAATCCCTTGAGAGAATATGGCAGAAATCTTACAGTGCAGATGGTAAGACAAACTACAAGCAGGGTTAAAAGACTACCATAAAAACTGCTTTACAACCAGAGCCACCTTCTTTTCTGATAAAATCTGTGTAGCTCAAAACTGCTAGAAAACGTTGTTTCAAATAATGAAAGCACTCTCGGATCTTACAACTATAGCTCCGCCTGTCTCTTTCACTCAGTCCCAATGTGATGAACTAGCCACTTTCTTCTTCCAAAAAGTTGCTGACATTCAAGTCACTTTCCTTTCAACTCCAGTATTACAACTCTGTCGATTTGCAAGACTCTTTCCTCCTTGAGGAAGTTTAAATCTCCACAGTATAAGCCCCTGAAGGCCTGCTCACTGAGCGCTTTAGAGTCTCTTAACTTCCAACTTTTAAATCCCTTTTACCTCTGTTAAATCAGGTTCCCTCTTAATCCTTGAACCTCCTGCTGTGTTTGGCAAGCTAGACCCATCCTTAATGGACTTACTCACTCAGCTTTGACATGCCTCTCTCTCTGGAGGCATTGTTTCCAGAGTATGGAAACATGCAATGGTTATGCCTTTGCTTTAAAAACCCTACCTGGACCCTATATTTGGATAAATTACAGACCGATTTCTTCATGCCTGCTTTGTCTAAAGCCCTTCAAAAGTATGTGAATAATCTACTCACAATGTACACGGAACACAATCGTTTGCTTCCTAATCGGGCTTTAGAGCCGGCCATTCTACAGAATCTGCCCTATTGGCCATAGATCTTTTAAGGCAACAATTGGATAATGGTGGCACTGCTGCACTGGTTTTGCTGGGGTTTAGTGCAGTGTTTGACACTCAATCACAATATTCTACTGCAGAGGCTTAAGGTTGTTGGGGTTCAGAACTCGGCTCTGGCTCGGCTGAGCTCCTTCCTTCGGGGTGGTGTCTTCAAGGTGCATTCCCTACAGCACCGGTCCAAGGTACACCCTTTATCATTCATGCTTCCCCAGGGCTCCAGCCTCCGCCCTCTTCTTTTTAATCTGTACGTAAGGCCTCTAGCCGACTTTGTGGAAAAACATGGCCTCACACTACTATCCTATGTCGATGACACCCAGATCGTTGTCTCCTTGTCTTACCAGGAGAATAAGAGTACAGTGACACTGAACAGCTGCTCCTGGATGAATTCTAACTTTCTGAAGTGAAATGGAGACAAGACTGAGGTGCTGGTGGTGGGAAACCTTACCCATCTGTGGGTCTGCATCTATGGCCTGAGGTGATGGGCACCTTACCTGTCCCTGTCCGAGTAGTCAAAAACCTAGGTGTTTGGCTGGACGTAAATCTTTCTTTGAGTTTTCAGATCTCTAAAGTGGCCGCCACCTGCTTCAGCATTTTGAGAAGGCCCAAAAACATCTTGGGGTGTCTTCCATTGTCGGTCCAACAAACTTTCATTCAGGCCTTGGTGATCTCGAGACTCAACTATGGAGATATCTTTTATCTTGGAGTAGCAAAGAATCTGCTCAGACGTCTTCAAATAGTTCTCAATGCAATGGAAAAACATCTACTGCATCATCCCAAGCTGTATTCCACTGCTATGACCCGGGGCACCGAATTCAGAGCGAGACCAAGACAGCATTCCTGAAGCCGCAGCAGGTTAGGAGTGTCTCGCCGGTCCCCCGCGGAAGCCCGGAAAAGGGACCCTTCAGATACTAATGACCTGAGAATTAAGTGGTAAGTCAGTGATCCACTTTCTATGGTTGCTCAAATAGCACAGACTCACACATCTAGGCCCTGAAGAAAGCCCCCAGACCCGGCTGGGCAGAATGGGGCTGAAACATGTCAACCTCACATATGGACTAACCAGTGCGTAAGATTGGTAACACGATCTACACACGCACACCTCTGTTTTTAACCTTTTCACATCTCCATATAATTAAAGACTTTTTCCGGTATGGTGCTGCAGGACATTTTAACCTCACCTCACTTGGTCTCAGGACACTACTGTAATACCAGTGGGTCTACCTTCAGGTGGAGGTCAGCATACCAGAAACAAACCCTATGATGACGCTGTCACGTCACGATAAGCCGGAGAACCAAGATATACCGCCTTTCCACCTGCATGCGTGTATGAGGGTTTTTATAAAAGATACAAACAATCAATGACCCTGGTTACACAGGTACAAGTGGTCCATTCCCTTTTGATCTTTGTATTCCACCGCTAACCTGCTCTACGAACTGCGCTGGCTCCCTGTTGAACATCGCATCCAATTTAAGGCACTCTGTTACTTACACAAATGTCTTTCGACACCTTATACTCCAAGTCATTCTTTACGCTCTAGCAACTCGGACCTTGGAATTGTTCCGAGAGTGAAGAGAGCTGGACAGAGGTCAAGCCTTCTCTTTCTTAGGCCCAAAGTTATGGAATTCTCTACCGGCTGAGTTGAGACCATGTCACTCACTTTCTGCTTTTCGCTGGAAACTCAAAGCCTGGCTGTTTTGTATAGGAGTTGCTTCCCTGTTCCTGGTAACCCTATTGTAGCGTAGCGCTGGGAAATCATTGGTTGGGTCTCCATGCGCTGTACAAATCTGAATAGTAATAATAATCATAATAATAATATTAGCAGCAGATGTGGAAGGAGCAGCTGCTTGCACTTCAGGCACACTGTCATGTTTGCTGCAAATCCTGTAATAGATCAAACATGATTAATCATGAAGATTTCTATCCCCGCTGATGTATTAGTTAAACACTTTTATTCTCTACGGATAATGTAATGCTCGCCCTGCACTGTACAGGGTATTTAGCCAAGATAAACCATTATTTAAAGACATGTGTATTGAAGACTCGCATTGGCGTAGTGTTCCTTCTCTCTACCACTCTGTTGAAATGAGGTTTGAAATAGTGAGAAAATAAAGTGCCTGCACTAACACTTTAGATGTGGAAGTTGGCCCTTGATGTGGTCCACACTCCAAGCATTGGGGCAGGTGAGCAATTGCAGTTGTTTCCGGTATCTGTCAGCTACAGTGTAACTTATGTACAGTACCTGAAACACCACCGTGAGCAGAGACTATTGTGTGAAGAGATGCTCTCATCACAGCCACAGACGCCCCCTTCTGTTATTGTGACTTGAGGGAGTCCATCTTGTTCTAGAAAGTAAACATACTTTGCTGGAAGGCCTGCAGGATGTGCTGTTTTATTGTGTTAAACTGTTTTGCTGAAATTATTTCAGGATCAATAATTGTCTCGACCTAGTAAGTGCTGCTCCCTTAGGTATCTGCACTGCAGACGTATTTGTTTGCTTTAAGGCTAGAAGTAATGCTTTTAGTTTTGCTTTTGGTGCAGTTGAATCTGTTAATTGCTGCCATGTGTATATTGAATGTGAAACTCTGTATCCTCCAAAACTCCTTCTAATTTCTTGACCTCAATAATGCACAGGCAGCTGATTAGTGCTTTTATTTGCTAACCCCATGCTGTGCCCAGCCTACTGTATATAACACTGTGCGATATTTGTTTAATGACCTGATGTGTGGTATCTGTGGAATTGCCTGCTGAAACAGAAGTAACTTTTGAATCCTCAGTGTCAGATCTTAATCAAATTGGTTATCTGAACTGTTTTGGGTCATGTCCCATTACACTCATCCAGCTCATCTGCATGTCCCTTGGATTTTGTGTGCTACCTTTGGTAGCTTCAGTGTAGGCATCAGTGATAGCTTTATTGTTGTTTTACCCTGTGCTGTGGGTCTTTCTTTGATTATAGCTGCTTACATTGCAGTGATGTTGGTGTTTTCATTGTAATTGAATACACATGGCATGGGTAGGCTATGGATGTGTTCTGGCCCTCATTGTAAATGATATCAGAGTTAGCCCTGATATCCTTGGTGTGGTATTACCCCAGACTTGTTGCCTTCCCGCCACCTATTTTGCTGAATTCATTTTTGTTGGCATTAGGATCCTGCACACGTGACCACTTATAAACGGTGCTAAAGTGCTTGTGCTCTCTCCTTAAAACTTGAAACAAAAGGCATCTACCCGATTAGTGCATTTACTTTAAATATAGGTCCCTAGTAAATGGTACTGCATGGACCAAGGCCTGAAAATAAAATGACACTAGTGGGCCTGCTGCAGCACTGGTGCCATTCACTAAAGTATTCTTTTTAAACATGGCGCAGGCCTGCCACTGCAGCTTGTAGTGAAGTTTTAAACTGTAATTTGGACTTGGGAAAATAAACTATGTGTCAAGCCTAAACTTTTCTTTTTTAATACTTAAAAGTCACCCCTAAGGTAGGCCTTTAACGCCTATAAGGCAGTGTGCATTGTATTTTAAAAGTAGGACATGTGTACTTAAGTATTACATGTCCTGGCAGTAAACATTCCGGAAAGTCGTTTTTCACTGTTGTAAGGCCTATCCCACCCAATGATTAACACTGGGTTACCGTATTACATTTAATTAGCGATAACTCTAAATTGGGAGCAGATAGAGATATGGTGTTTTCTCTAAACTTAAATATAATTTAAAATCCTCTTTAATAACAAATTCGGATTTTAAGTCACAATTCTGAATATTCCATTTTAAAATGTGTGTATTTTCTTGTACTAACCATTTGTGCCTTCTGCTAGTGTCCAGGGTCACATGACTGTGAAGGGCTCTGCTGTTAAGGTTTCTCCCAGAAAGTGGCACGAAGGGGACTTGATGTGGGCAGGATGCCCCATCCTGTCAGGATGACTGAAGGCGGAACTGTGGCATGCCCACTTGCATTTCAAAAGCATGCCTCCAGTAAGCACAAAAAAACCTGACACCAGCCTTTTGTTATCCCATACTTCTTAGATCCTTGTCAGGGGAAGGGAAGGACTTTCCAGAACCAGATGTAGGGCTAGAACAGAGTGTCTCCCCACACACAAAGAAAGGCTGTCAACAGGTATCAATATTGAACCATCAGACCCTCTCTTCAGAGCACTCTGGGACCTGTGGACATTGCAGAAGGATTGCCTTGCTACGAGAGGACTGCTCTGCTGCTTGATCACTGCCTTGCTCTTTTAGAAGGAAGACTGGAACTTCTTACCTTCATCCCAAGCTATCTGAGTGACTCCATGGGTCAGTTGGGTGACCACCCCCTTGAGCTACAGGGACATAACAAGCTCCAGGAGCCGCCATGCAACTGCCCAGTTAACATGCTGCACTTGGAACTTCCTGGGCCTGCAATTACACCTGCCTGAGCCCTGCTAGTCACTGCTGGAGTGACTTCCTGATTCCTAAGAGGTGCCCACAGGTCCTGGACTCTTGGCTGGCATCAGTCTGAGCTCCTCCCAAGAAGAAAAGGTAAAATCCTGAACATCCCTTTGCATCAAAACTCTTTCATCCACGATCACCCCCAACATGAAGCTCTAGTTAAGATCTGCTGTTAGAAATGGGCTTTCTGGTTGACTAAGGTATACGCCCAAGCTAGGCAGAAGCCACCACTCTAGTCAGGATAAGCTAGATCGGAGGTCTTCAATCTGTGGGGCGCGACCCCCAAGGGGGTCATGGAGTCCTGGGAAGGGGGTCGCAGATTCCCCAGCTTCTCTTGTCCCTGAAAAAAGATAGCCATCCTGGAAAGGCTAATTTAGATCGTTATCAGCTGCTTGCCTGAATGAAAGGCAAATGTGCCTTTCAGTTAATCTGCATGTGTAAAAGATGCCCGGGAGCACTTCTGGCTCTTTGTGATGACAAAGATTTGTTTTCTTGAGTGGAAGTGCAAAGAGTTAACAACTGGGCTGGAAAGTTCTTGCTTTTAATTTTAACTGCATTTCCACAGCCCTTAGTGCCCCTAAAGAGGTGTTGAAGGGACAGTTATGTAAAAAAAAAAAATTGCATTACATACGCTCTGGTATTATTCAAATCTATATTTTGAAAGCACCATTTTATGGTAAAACTATTTGCATGTTTTGCAGCATTCTATTTTACCCTGTGTGTAATGCAAGTATAAAAAATTGACTTACATATTCACAGTGCTTTCTGTTTGATTTGATTTGATTTGATTTGTAAACTTATAAAGCGCACGAATGCCCAGGGGCGTCTTGGCACTGTGTTAATTGCAGAAAGTCTGGAGCTACTGGTGATATGAGGTTCTAACTAGGAAGTAAAGAGCCAGGCTTTTACGGCCTTCCTAAATAATAGCAGCGAGGAGCTATTTTTTATTGAGAGTCGTAGTTGGTTCCAAGTTTTAGCTGTTTGCAATAGAAAGCTTCTCACCCCCCATCTTAATTGCTTGAATTTGGGAACCTTAATCAACTTTGCCTTGCTTGATCTTAGGTTCCTTTGAGGTTCGCACTGTTTCAGTTGAGTTTTTAAGAAGTGGGAGCCTATCCCATGAAGGGCCTTGTATGCTAGGCAGACTGACTTGAACCTTATCCTTTTCTCCATAGGCAACCAGTGGAGGGTTCTTAAACTGTGGGCAACCGGCTCGGATCTGGGGATATCTAGAACCAGCCTAGCTGCTGCATTTTGTAAACGCTGACGTTTTGTCAGGTATTGAGTTTGTATCCCAGCATACAGGGCGTTTCCGTAGTCAAGTCTAGATAAGGCCAGTGCTTGTGTTACCAGTGTTTTACAAGCTTCTTGGGGAATGAAAGGCAAGAGTCTTTTTTATCATTTTCAGAATCAATCAAGCAATCAATCATTAGTAAAGCGCACTACATACCCGCGAGGGTCTCAAGGCGCTGGGGGGGAGTGCGGGTGCTACTGATCAAACAGCCAGGTCTTGAGTATCCTTCTGGAAGTCAGCAGGTCTTGGGTCTGTCATAGGGTCAGTGGGAGGGTGTTCCATGTCTTGGCGGCGAGGTGGGAGAAGGCTCTCCCGCCGGTGGTTGTTCTTTGGATGCGCGGGACAGTGGTGAGTGAGAGGTCGGCGGAGCGTAGCTGGCGGTTGGGGATGTATAAGGAGAGCCGTCTGTTGAGGTAGGCTGGGCCGGTCTTGTGGAGTGCTTTGTGTGCGTGAGGAGCCTGAAGGATATCCTTTGTTGACGGGGAGCCAGTGCAGGTTTCTCAAGTGGGGGGTGATGTGGCCGTGTCGTGGTACGTCGAGGATCAGTCGCGCCGAGGCATTTTGGATGCGTTGTAGTCGTTTGATGAGCTTGGTCGGGCCTCCCGCGTAGAGGGCGTTTCCGTAGTCGAGTCTGCTGCTGACGAGAGCCTGGGTGACTGTCTTTCTTGTATCTGTCGGGATCCATCTGTAGATCTTGCAGAGCATGCGGAGGGTGTTGAAGCAGGAGGAGGAGACGACGTTGACTTGCTTGGTCATTGAGAGCGTTGACTCGAGGATGATTCTCAGATTGCGTGCGTGGTCGGTGGGTGTTGGGGCTGCTCCCAGTGCCATCGGCCACCAGGAGTCGTCCCAGGCTGAGGGGTTGGAGCCGAGGATGAGGACCTCTGTCTTGTCCGAGTTCAGCTTCAGGCGGCTGATCTTCATCCAGTCGGTGACGGCCTTCATTCCTTCGTGGAGATTGGCTTTGGCGGTGATGGGGTCCTTGGTGAGGGAGAGGATCAGTTGAGTGTCGTCTGCGTAGGAGATTATGTTGAGGTTGTGCTGTCGGGCGACGTTTGCTAGCGGGGCCATGTAAATGTTGAACAGTGTTGGGCTGAGGGAGGATCCCTGGGGTACGCCGCAGATGTTCTCAGAGGCTTTGAAACGGAATGGGTGGAGGCGGACGCTCTGGGTTCTGCCGGAGAGGAAGGAGGTGGTCTATTCCAGAGACTTGTCTCGGATCCCCACGTGGAGGCGTGCACGTGGTGTGCGGTGGCAGACGGTGACAAAGGCGGCGGAGAGGTTTCACCGTTGTCCATCAGGGTCCTGATGTCGTCGGTGGCAGCGATGAGGGCAGTCTCGGTGCTGTGGTTGCTGTGGAACCCTGACTGGGAAGGGTCCAGGATTCTGTTTTCTTTGAGGTATCGGGTTAGCTGTCTGTTGACGATTTTCTCGATGACCTTGGCCAGGAAGGGGAGCAGAGAGATGGGCCGGAAGTTCTTGACGTCTCTTGGGTTTGCCTAAGGTTTTTGGAGTAGGGCGTTTATCTCGGCGTGTTTCCAGCTCTATGGGAAGGTCGCGGTCTCGAAGGAGAGGTTGATGACGATGCACAGGTGGGGTGCGATGGAGCTGCTTGGTCTGTTGAAGACGTGGTGCGGGAATGGGTCTGACGGAGAGCCGGAGTGGATTGTGCTCTTGGTCTTGATGGTGTCATCGATGCTCACTCTGGCCCAGGCTAGCAGGGGGTTGTGGTCGATGTTGTACGGAGGGTCTGTTGTGTTGCTGTCTGTTGGGGCTGTCTGGGTGTTGAAGCTGTTGTGGATGTCTGCTATCTTGCGTTGGAAGAAGATGGCGAGGGAGTCGCACAGGGCTTGCGACAGCAAGATGTCGTTGGTGTTGGAGCTGGGGTTGGAGAGTTCCTTCACGATGTTGAAGAGCTCCTTGCTATTGTGTGTGTTGTTGTCGAGGCGGTCTTTGAAGGAGGTCCTCTTGGCCGCCATGATGAGGTGGTGATGGATGCGGATGGTGTCCTTGTGTGTTGCGTGGCTGTCCGGAGTTTGTTCACTTTGACATTCCTTCTCTAGTTTCCGGCAGGCTTGCTTGGAGGCAAGGAGTTCTGGGGTGAACCAGCTGGCCCACTTGCTGGTGTCTCTGTGGGGGGGTTTCTTCAGCGGGGCGAGGGTGTTGGCGCAGTCCTCGTTCCAGCGTCTGAGGCTGTGAGCAGCGTCGTTGGCGTTGGAGGGTTTGGTGGGTGGGCTCAGAGCGAGGTTTGCATGTAGTTGGTGTTTGGTGATTTTGCTCCAGCAGCACCGGGGGATCTGTTGGGTGCGGTGGTGTGTGGTGGGTTTCTTGAAAGCGAAGTGGAGGCAGCGGTGGTCGGTCCAGAGGAGTTCGGTGGTGTGGCTGACGGAGACGTGCGGGCTTGAGGAGAAGACGGGGTCGAGCGTTTGGCCGGCAGAGTGGGTGGGCGTTGTGACGAGTTGCTTCAGTCCGAGGTTGGCTAGGTTATCCATCAGGGTTGTGGAGTTGTTGTCGTTGTTGTTCTCAAGGTGAAAGTTCAGGTCTCCGAGGAGGATGTAGTCGGTGGAGGTCAGGGCGTGCATGCTGATGAAGTCGGCGATGGAGTCGCTGAACTGTGGACGGGGTCCGGGTGGTCGGTAGACGAGGGTGCCTCTGAGGGTGGAGTTAGGGTCTGAGTGGATCTGGAAGTGCATGTGTTCGCCGGTGCTGAGCGCGTCGTCAGTACTAGTCGAGACCCTGATGTTGTTCTTGTGGACGATGTACCACACAGAAGAGGACAGTTTGTTAATCTGAGCGTTGAACGTTCATTTATTGTCGAATACAAAACTCAGGTTCCTGACTTGATCCACTGGGCAAGGACAATTGCCTAAGCTATCAGGCCACCATTTAGGCGACCAGATGTTAAGATCCGTCCCAAGTAGCATGACTTTGGTTTTATCCCTGTTTAGTTTTAGACAGTTTAGCTGCATCCAGTGATTAACTTGTTCCATGCAGTTGCTAAATCTGTCTGCTGTTTCGTCTACGTTATTTGAGATTGATACCACTATTTGGGTGTCATCTGCGTAGGAAACAGGTAGAAACCCACAATTCCTTATGATGGTTGCTAATGGAGCAACGTATATATTAAAGAGGGTAGGGCTCAGGGAAGATCCCTGAGGCACCCCCCTGGGTGATTTAAAAGGTTCAGATGTGTAATCTCCTAATTTGACTGTGAAAGTTCTCTCGGTCAGGTATGAGGATAACAATGAGAATGCTGTGTCATGAGCTCCCAGTTCTGCTAGACGGGTCGGGAGTATAGCATGGTTAAGGTTTGTCGAAGGCTGCCGAAAGATCCAAAAGGATCAGGGCAGCCTTCCCACCCGTATCCAGTACACTCCTGAATTCCTCCGCTGCCATGAGCCACGCTGTCTCTGTTCCATGTTCCTCCATGAACCCATACTGTGATTAATCTAATGCATGAGCAGACAATAGAATTTCCGACAGTTGTTTATTCAGTAATTTTTCCATAACTTTAGCTGGGAAAGGTATTCTTGAAATCGGTCTGTAGCTCGCGGATCATGCGGATCCAGATTGAGCTTTTTCAATAAAGGGAGGACTGATGCAGTTTTCCAGGCATACTGTAGTATCTTTGTAAAAAGCAGATATAATTGTTCGCTGAATAGGTCAGGGAACAGATGTAGCACCTTGGGTGGACAAGGGTCCGTTAGGCCTCCGGACTTAGTTGTCATTATTGTCTGTCGTATTTGTTCCACTGAAGGGGTCAAAAAGCGGCACCCTGTGTTAATATTTCCAGTGTGTCTACTAAGGTTGGAGTGTACATGTGATTGGGAGGTGTCAGGTTTGTCAATCGTCTTCACGGATTCATACACTGATTTAACTTTATCAATGAAAAATTGGCCCAGTGTATTGCATAGTCCAGTGCTGCCTTCTATTTGTTTGTTTGTGGTGAGATTTGTTAGTCTTTTGACCGTGGTAAATAATTCTTTCCTAGAGTTCTTGGCTTCATTTATTTTCCTTGTATAATAGGTGCTTTTTACTTCTATTATTAGTTTTTTATATATTGCCAGAGTACTACAATATTCTTCTCTATTCTGTGCCTCATACTTGGCCCTCCATTTTCTCTCTGCCCTTCTACATGCCTGCTTTTGTAACCTCAGCCTCTCCGAGAACCAAGGTTCTGAGGTGTTTTTCCTCCTAGAGGTAGTCTTTTTTATGGGGGCACCAATTGCAACCGCGGATTTGATGCAGCTGGATATTTGATCGGAGGCTATGTTGCTATCTAGGCCAAGTTCCGGAATGGTCATGATAAGCTGTTCCTGTAAACTAGGTGTATCAATCTTAGCCCAGTCCTGGTAGGAAATATGCCTGGGCTGGGTAGCCGTGGCTATTTTTTCCTGCTCCATCTTCAAGGAAAATTGTATTACTTTATGGTCCGACCAGGGGACAGGTATTATTTCTCCGATTTTGATGTTAGTGTTTGAGGTGAAGATCCCGTCCAGTGTATGCCCGGCCGTATGTGTGTCCTGCTGGACAATCTGGGTCAGGGAGCAGCTGGCCATTGTCTCGGTTATTGATACAGTGCTTTTATCTGAGTCCTTTTCTAAATGTAGGTTAAAATCCCCCAGTATAGTAAAGTCTGCACCCTTTACACTGGATTCAAGGAAAGGACTAAGTAACTGTGTCAAGTGGGTTTTTGCCCTTGGTGGTCTGTAGATCAGAAGGCCTTTTAATGTATAGTAGTTAGTGATGGCAATCTGGAAGGATAGCGATTTACAATCTGGGCTGCTACCTGTGACCAAGCCCCTTGCCTGTAGTTCTTCTCTAAAGATGATGGCTAACCCTCCCCTCGCTTTCCTTTTCTGTCAGCTTGAATTATCATGTAGCCCCCTGGAAGTGCTAGTGCTATGTCTGCGTCAGAGGCATAGTCTGCCCATGTCTCTGTGACGTAAAGTAAGTCAAGATTGTGTGTTTCAATTAAGTTGGCCTCCTCTGTGTTATGTTTCACTGAGGACCATGCGTTGATTAGGGCAGCTTTGATGACTTTAGTTGTCCTCTTGGTGGGATGTGAGCAGTGCTGGGATAGCGCCTTAATCTGTGTGTAGCTGAAGGGTAGCTGGCAGTGCATACAGTGTTTGTTTTCAGTCTGCGGATTTAATATGGGGCAGTGCGATTTAGTCCGGAGTTTGAGCAATTTGTTGCTGTTGTACACTAGCCTTACTGGATTTACCTTTAATTGCGCAGGGGTCCTGGCCCTAGGCCCTGTCCAGGCGCGGACGGGTGCAGGCTGTAACTTCATAGTACTAAAAATGAACATCACTATTCTCCACTGCACCAATCAAGATTTAATTCTATGGTTCTATGGTTACACACAGACCTCTGCAGTGCATTAACTAATAGAGGTTTCATAATGTACTACAGTGTATTTCTCACTGAGCAATAACTTTTTTTATTTATTTTTCATTTACGCTGCCCATTATTTTATATTTAGATACCTGATGGTGAAGGACCTAAAAACATACAGAATATTTTGGGCTTATTTATGCGAGGCTTGCTCCGCCGGAGCAAGCGTCTCAACCATACTATGAGGTGACGCAAAATCACCCTGCATGGCTTTGCATGGCCTCATAAGTATGGAGTAAGACATAGCAGCGCAAGTCACGTCTCTGCCTTACTCTGCATCAAGGAGGTGTTCCATGGGCTCTGCGTGGGGTCCCCATGCAAAGCCCATGGATTTTGATGCTGCCCCATATTTACAAAATCACGTAAACCTGGGGCAGCTCCAAAAACGGACACCTCCCCAGTGGAGATGTAACAGGGGAGAAATGTTTTCATTTCTCCTCGTTTTTTCCGCTTTCCATGTTGGTGAAGGAAGGTGTCCCTTCCCGTACAAAAACAATCCTGCCTATGTTGGTGCTAGGCAGCAATTTGTGCACCAACGCAAAGGAAAAGGACTGGAATGCACCATATTTCACAAATACAGTGCATTCCTGACCTTTCACGTTGGCAGAGGGCAGCGCCACAAGAAGACTTGTGGCGTTGCCCTATGCCAATTCCTCATAAATGAGGCCCTTAGCTTTTAGCTACACCTTTGGCTGCACCTCTACGCTCAATGACCTTTGGTTTGCTAAACACTGTTTAATATCATTTGCCCACCATAAAAAATATTTGCTGTGGTAATTGAGAGCTGTTAGAAATGGAGGTCTCTTGTTGGCAATGGTTTGTACCTTTGTCCAAGTAGGGACCCTTCCTTCTAGTCAGGGTAAGAGGGATACACTACTGAAATAACCCCTGCTCACCCCTTTGGTAGCTTGGCACGAGCAGTCAGGCTTATTTCAGAGGCAGTGTGTAAAGGATTTGCACATAACCAACAGTAATACATTGAAAACACTACAAAAGGACACCACATCAGTTTAGAAAGATATCCAATACTTTATCTATTCAAAACAAGACCAAAATGATAAAAATCCAACATACAGTACTTAAAAATATGCATTATGCAAGAATAACGTTAAGAATGCAGTTTTTTAAGTTGGTAGCTCCGTGTGTTGCTACTGTGGTGCTGAGAACAACAGAATAATAATAATAATAATAATCCACATTTGTAAAGCGCGAACAATCACCCGTAAGGGTCTCTAGGTGCTGGGGGCCATCAGGAAGATTAAGCAATCTATTGCCCAGAGTCACATGGTGCTGGGCTAATCCGCCTCCGGCGCCGGGGATCAAACCGTAAACCCCAGATTCTGGAGTCAGTCGCCCTGGCTGCGGCGCCAACAGTTCTGCCTGACCGCATTGGTCGGGGTGTCCGGAGACTCGTAAAAAGTACCTATTTGTTGCGGCTGATGACGTTGGTTCGAGCCGTTCGTGGCCACCGTCACGGTTGTGGTGTGAAGCGGAGCATTGCAGCGTGCAGTGCCCTCAAGTCACGGTGCAGGCAGCGAGTCAGTGATGGTCATCCAGCATCGGTGAGACCAGGGCTGCGGTGCGGAGTGAAGGCGGTGCACTTTGAAGTGCTGACAGATCACGGTGCAGGTGACAGTGCCGGTTGTGGGGAGCTGGCATCGGTCAGTCCGGACTGCAGTGTAGGATGGGGCGGAGTGTCGCAAGACTTACGAGCAGTGCCCCCAAGCCACGGTGCAGTCACGTTGTAGAAGTCAGCTACGGCGTCGGTGAGACCAGGGTGTGGAGGTGAAGCAAGGCGGTGCGGAGTGCGGTGCCCACAGGTCACGGTGCAAGCAGCAGCTCGCCGGCGGTGGTCGTCGTCAGTGAGACCAGGGTTGCCGTGCGAGATGAATGAATGAAGGAAATTAATGAAATTGGATTTGTATAGCGCGTAGCTACCCTGAGGCCTCCTAGCGCTTATGGAGCGGACAGACAGATAGGCATGTCATGCTAGTGTGAAGTGCAGAAAAGATGGGTTTTGAGAAGTTTCCTGATGGCCAGCATGTTTGGTTCCCCTCTGAGGGTAGGGGGAAGGGAATTCCATAGATTGGAGGCATTCAGGGAGTAAGAGCGACCACCCCATCTGGATCTACGTACTTTCATTGGGGTGGCAAGAAAAGCGGAGCTGGAACGAAGACTCCTAGGAGGTGGATAGGGGGTGACCAAGGACTGAATGATGGCTGGGTCTGATTTCCACATAGCTCTGTGGGCCAGGCACATGGCCTTGAAATGTATCCTGGCCCGGATAGGAAGACAGTGAAGATTCCTTAAGGCTGGTTTCGCTGTTTGCCTCCGAGGAATCTGGAGCAGTTGGCGAGCCGCACAATTCTGGATCACTTGTGATCTCTGGATTGTGGACTGAGGGGCACCCAGATACAACGCGTTCCCATAGTCCAGGCGGGACAGTACAAGGACTTGCACCATAATCCTCCTCGCCTGGAAAGGGAGCAGGGGACGGATCTTTCTTAGCATTCTCATTAGGCCAGAGCAAGTAGCAGACAGCTTAGGGGCTTGATGATTAAAACAGAGAGAACTGTCAAGCCACATGCCTAGGCTCTTAATCTGCTGCTTTGAGGTGGGCATAGGGCCAAGAATACTCAACTCAGTGCTTTTCTTCATCGCAATAACTCACTGGACCCATCACAATATGGGTTCAGGGCTGATCATAGCATGGAGTTGGCATTGCTGAAATCCACTGAGGAAATCAGAGAGTCCGTTGATGGAGGAGGTAGTGCAGTATTAATTTTACTTGACCTGTCGGCGGCCTTTGACACCGTCCATCATAAATTATTGATGGACCGGCTGTCTGAGATTGGTGTCAAAGGCCCAGCCTGGAAACTTTTACAATCTTTCCTTACCGACAGATCTCAAACGGTGGAGCTGGATGACTTTACATCCAAACCATTCACCCTCCCTTGCGGACTGCCACAGGGCTCTTCTCTTAGCCCAACTCTTTTTAATATCTACGTAGCACCATTGGCAGGAGTTATTAGATTTTTCGGCTTCCAGCTTACCTCCTACGCAGATGGCTAAAGGAAATGAGAAAGAAACTGGGGATCAGTTCTCTGAATGTATGAGTGCTATCTCCTTTTGGATGTTCTCAAATTGCTTAAAGCTCAACTCTAACAAGACTGAGGTCCTGAAATTTGGGGACAATCCTTTTGTATGGACACCGGATTGGTGGCCGGAAAATCGGGGACCTTGTCCCATACCCTCTAGGAAGGCCAAAAACCTTGGGGTGTTAGTGGATAACACACTTACTCTGGGCGACCAAGTAAGCTCTGTGACCTCAGCCTGTTTTATGATTCTTAGAATCATTAGGAAAATTACGATTTTCCTGACTGAAAGCAATCTTAAGACAGTAGTAATGGCCCTTGTAACATCGCGTCTCGACTACTGTAACAGCCTCTATTTGAACATACAAAAACAGCATATGTATAGGCTTCAGTTGGTCCAAAACGCAGCAGCCAGACTGCTGACCGGTACACCTAAATTTGCTTCAGTAAAGGGAGAACTTAGGAAACTACATTGGCTGCTGATAAAACAAAGTGTCAGTTTTAACGCTCTCTGTATTGTTTTTAAGGCCGTTAACGGTATCGGCCCTGAATTTCTTAAGCAGAAATTTCATTGGTATGTACCTGGCAGAACACTACGCTCTGCCAGTGCCAAACAAGTGCAAATCCCTAAAGTTAGAAAACTTAATTGGGGAGGTAGGAGCTTTACCCTTTGTGCCTCCAAGGCCTGGAATGAGCTTCCTTTCTCCCTTAAAATGGCCCCAGATCTTTTGTCTTTTCGTAGGGGCTTGAAGACATGGCTTTTCCTGCATTAGTGCTCCCCGGCTTCCCCAGGTAACCAGTACTTAGCGCCAGGACCCCCAAGGGTAATCACGCGCTCTATAAGTGCAAATAACATAACATAACAGGTCGACCACATAAATTGCCGAGGAGGGAGATGAAGATTTGCCCAGAAACATCAGTTCGGTCTTGTCCCCATTTAGATTGAGGTGAGAGTGATCCATCCATTCAGCTACCGCCTCTAGGCAGGTACCTAGAGCGCAAGATGATCCCTCAGGGTGGTTTAGTGCCACCACCAGTTGGGTATCATCTGCGTAGGTGAAGATCTTTATGCCGAATGGAAGGACTATCTCTGCCAATGGGGCCATATAGGTGTTAAAAAGTGTGGGGCTCAGGCAAGAACCCTGGGGAACCCCACAGCTAAGAGGCCACCGGTTTGACGTGGCAGTTCCCTCAGAGACTTGAAAGAACCGATCCATTAGAAAGGACTGGAACCAGGTAAGTGCCAAGTTTGTCACTCCCAGATTTTTTAGCCACTCAAGCAGGATGTTATGATCGACAGTGTCGAAGGCGGCACTAAGATCTAAAAGAATGATAGCTGCTGAGCCGCCCTGGTCCAGAAATCTCCTTGTCTCCTCTGCTGCAGCCAGAAGGGTAGTCTCAGTCCCAAGCTGAGGACGGAATCCTGTTTGAGAGACATGAAGCAGGTTGTTGGATTCCAAGTGCTGTACCAGCCTGGAGTTTATATGTCTCTCAATCAACTTGCTCAGCCATGGAAGGAGAGAGATGGGACGGTAGTTGGCCATATTGGAGTGAACTAGATTGGGTTTCTTCAAAAGGGCTCTAACTTGTGCACATTTCCATGCCAGGGGCACCGTGCCGGAGGTGATGGAATAGTTTAAAGCATCTAAGATGACTGGGCGGATAGCATTGGTAACTAATGAGAGGTACTGTGGAGGCGCGTGGTCCGTGGGAGAGCCAGAGGTTACCCTAGAGATAAGGGTATCCAGGGAATCTGCATCTAACAGAGGAAGCTCTCCTAGAGAGCACTGTATTTCAGGGTGCAAACGTCTCGTGCTGAGATCTGTAGACTCAGGCAGATGGGGGGACAAGACAGGCAAATTGAATGAAGCGATACCCTCTGCTGTGCCTTCAGGACAGGAAGCCAGCAACTGAGTCATAGTTGGTTGCTTTCCCCCCTCTGTGGCAACTGAAACCACGGTTCCAGCGGCGGTACCAGACGTAGGTGAAGACTTTGCGGTCCCTGAGACTTCAGAACAGGAGGCAAGCTGTACTTCAAGCCCTTGAAGATACTCAGCACAAATAATGAAAGTTCAGTCCAGTCCTTTCACTGCTCAAGGCAGAAGCAGCAACTGCAGGTTCTTCCAGCTCTTCTTCTTGGCAGGTTCCTTGATTCCACCAAGTTCTAATGTTCTGGGGTTTGGGCCCCAATATTTATACTCAGTTTCTCTTTGTGCTATTGGGCAGAGAGTGCCTGTACCAAGCCGAAACCAGTTCCATCCTCTTTGGCCCAGCTTCCTGGCAGGAAATGGAGACAGCATTGTCCAAGGTAGACCAGCCTATTCAGGCGCAAGGAAATCTTCTCCCATTACTGTAAAAGCAGCCCAGGTCTATTCAGCTCATCCCTGACTCATCCAGGAGAGGCAGGGCACACCTCGACCCCCCCAGTGGCTGTCCGATGAGAATACACATCCCCAGCCCCTGTCACTCCAAAGTCAGACAGTCAATCCACAAACCCAGCAGAGGCACACAGGATGGCTAAGCAAGAAAATATCCTACTTTCTAAAAGTGGTATTTTCAAACATAGACCATAAAAATAATTTTTTACTAAAAGATGCATTTTTATATTCTGATTTCAGGCATACTAAAAGCCATTTCTCCATCTTGTCCCAATGGGAAGATATACTTAAAAGAAGTTATAAGTAAACTTCCATGCTATCCTATGGGACAGATAGGCTTTCCATAGTGGAAAATGAAACACACTGTAATTCACAACCAGGACATGTCACACACACCAGTACATGTCCTACCTTTAATATACATGGCACCCTGCCCACAGGGGTATCTTGGGCCTACTTTAGGGGTGACTTACATGTAAGAAAAGTAAAGATTAGGGCCTGGCAAGTGGGTGCACTTGCCAGGTCGACATGGCAGTTACAAACCACACGTAGACACTGCAGGGCAGGTCTGATAACCCTTTTCAGGGCTGCCTGGGTGAGTGGCGCATTCAGTACTGCAGGCCCGCAAGCAGCATTTGATTTACAGGCCCTGGCACCCTCAGTGCACTTTACTAGGGACTTACTAGTAAGTCAAACATGCCAATTATGGAAACACCAATCCATAATACAATTTACAATTGGAGCACTTGCACTTTAACACTGAACAGCAGTGAGATAGTGCGCAGAGACTCTAAACCAGAAAAAAAGAGTCAGAACTAGGAGCTTAGAAACGAACAAAACAGGGGAAACATGCCAAAAGTTGCCAGGTCTAACGGGTATTTATGGTTGTCGATAGATGTTGATGATGAGGAGTACCAGTTTCTAGAAAATTTTGTCAGAAGGGGGTCTTTATGCCTAAAAAGGTTTGGCAAGGGGGTTTCGGCATCAAAAAGTTTGAAGACCTCTGAGCTAGATACACTACTTGGATAACCTCTTGTAGCTTGGCACATAGCAAGGAAATGTGTAGAGTATTTGTGCAACACACACAGTAACCCTATGATTACACAACAAATAGACTCCACATAGGTTTATAAAAATAGCTTTCTATATTGGTTACAAAACAATATAAATGCAATTAATTCTTTTCAAGTAATAAGCATTTTTGATAGAGGCTGGTAAAGCACCCACACACCTATTAGGGGTTTTACAGTAGTCTCTGTGAATTCACAATGATCCCAGGAGAGAAGACACAGAGGGACTTCATACTTTCTGGAGCGGGAAAAACAATGTTCCACAAGTCCTCCGAATGACGCTGTTCATAACCAAAGGTGAAACTTGGAGTTCCAAACTCAGTGTATTTTCAAACTCAGCCACCTGCATGAGTTCAAGGCAGCTAGAATTGAGCACAGTACCTTTCTTATGTAGAAAAAGTCAGTGTTCTCAGCGCCACGGTGATATTAAATAATGCGGGAAGACGTGGCATCATCTTCTGGTCGGGACCCACACTGTGATTGGCTCCTGGGGGTGGATGGTGTTGCAGGGGTCAAGCTGTGAGGGTTGTTCTCGGGTGCTGCAGTGTCTTAGATGTGGTGGTCCTGGCAACGTGTTGATGTGGTGGTATCCCTCGTCCGGGACCAGCACTGCAGTTGGCCCCTTCTCCCGGAGCATAGAGCTGAAGGGAGATGGGACGCGCTGGACTGTCTGCAGCCATTGGGGGCGGCGATCTTGCCTCAAGCAGGCCAGGCTCAGCAATTTGCCCATTGCGTCTGCAAAGAGCCAGTGGACGTGGCGATCTCACCTCAATCAGGGCAGGCTCAGCAATGTCTGCAACACACAGCACAGACGAGGTGATCTTTCATCGGCACAATACACAGGAGTGTGGAGATGCACAAAAATTACTGCATGCACCCTGCTTAAAGTGCCAGGGCGTATTTTAGTGTATTCAGGCAGGGTAGGGCTCCAAGTTGTTTTAGCCCAGCAGTAGGTGTTGCGAGGGGGAGATCTTTCATGACGCTAAGATTTCTGAAAACAGGAGTCAACAAGACGTTGGAAAACACGTAGTCAGTCACAGCGCAGAGGTAGCAGGCAGCAACCCAGCACAGCAAGGCAGGTAGCAGTGCTTTGTGTGAGGACAGGATACAGCCTATTCAGATATAAGTGTGAGCCACCTCTCCCACTTCCTCTCCATGAAGACTATCAGAATGCAGATGAGTGCTTAGAATGCAGATGAGCCTCACATTCCTGTGTTTGTGGCTATTTAGAGAGTATGCACAAAGTGTAGCTGTTACCAACCCAGACGTGTATGGGAGACAGGCTGGCAGGCACAAAGAGCAGTAAGTACAAAGAAATGTCCACTTTCTAAAAGTAGTATTTCTAAAACAGTAATGTTAAATTCAACTTCACTACTAAGTAGTATGTGTATGTCTTCTACATAGGACCCTAAACTCACATCTTCCATCTTCCAGTAGCTGCTCATTAATTCATGTTGAAAAGATCTCTTGTCTATTCCCAAATCCTCTGATAAACAAGTAAGGTGAAATTCGAAAGCATTTATCCCCAGTGACTTGGCCCAAACAACATTATGACTAATCAGGCTGGAACTGGCATATAGGAAAAGTCAAGTATAGATTATACAGTTTAATCTATAACTTTTGGCTTGTACCAACTAAATAGTTTGTTCAAAGATTTATTTTTATACTAAACAAAAATACAATGTGATCATGAAGTCGGATTTTTATTAAATATGTTTGAACTGTAACTTTCAAAAATCTTCCTTTACTTTGCCTGAAGCTGCTGAAAGCTAATTTGCATTAAGTCCCCAGCCATTACCCAGCCTGTAATCGGCCTTATTGAGAAGTGGTAGAGTTTTCAAAATGAATCCTTCTCCTGGCAGGAAGACTAGTTGGGGTGGTCCCAGGAACTGAATTAACTTGAAAGGGGCCTGCTCTGTTCAAGTAAATATTAAGTGACAAGAACGGCCCAAGCCTTTGTCCCCATGGTCTGGTTGTGACTAAAAACAGTGGGTGGAAAGCAACTTCCCGAAACGGTTTTGCGTGACCACTGAGGAAGGACCTGCTCAGTACCCTGGTGACACTTCTGTGAGCCCCCAACAGGCTCCGCATATGGGAGAAAGGATTTCTCCATCTTGAATTTTGAGAGTAAGGAGCACCAAGGAGGAGGCATGATTCACCCCCACCCACTAGCTAGCACCAGCCATAAACATATCACTTCAAGGACCCTCCTTAAAAACGTTCTGGACTTCCGACAAATCAGAAGAGTGTTAGACCTGCTGTCTGTGACTTGAGATGAGCCCTGAAGGACTAGACCTGCTCCCCTTTGTACCTAGGACAAATAAGTAGACTCGACGGGTCAGTTGGCTGACCTTCTGTGTGGCTCAGGGACTCAAAAGGTTGCAAGTGGCCTTTACTCAGAAGTGCTCAGCTGACCAGTGGCAACTGGACCTGGACTGGACTTTGCTGTTGGCCTCTGACTGAAACTCTGAGAGTCTACAGGTGTCTTCCTCTGATGTCCTGGAGCCCCTAGAAATGTACTCCAGTGGTGGTTTGTTTGGGCACCAGAAGAAAGTTTGGAGACTTTTGTAAAG